>NC_085861.1:34918999-34943999 GCF_034702125.1 Engraulis encrasicolus
ATGACCTAATTCTCCAATGGTTCCAGCAAGGATGATATGACCCTGAAAACCTTTGTCTGCAGCTCTTAAAGCTCCTTAACTAGCAGTCACGCCTATGTTGGAACATATAGGTATAGTCAATGGAAATTGTTCCAAACTCAGAAAAGCAAAGAATGAACTGTGGCCATGGCATCAGACTTGTCTGCCATCTGTACTGTACTGTACACTGATATTCCATGTTTAATTCAGACTTACCTTAGATCTTAACCCTCCTGTTATGTTATGGGTCAAATGGATCCATTTTAAAGGTTGCCCCCCCCCCCTCTCTCTGTCACACAGACACACACACACACACACACACACACACACACACACACACACACACACACACACACACACACACACACACACACACACACACACACACACACACACACACACACACACACACTCACATCCCTGCCGCCATGCTCTAGTCGGGAGCATATGGCGGTTCTGCCTTGCGTGACTCTTGTAAATTGACTTTAATTGCCTAGAGTGGCAGATTTTCTGAGTGATGAAGATGAATGTGTGCGTGTGTGCATGTGTGTGTGTGTGTGTGTGTGTGTGTGTGTGTGTGTGTGTGCACGCGTGTGAGAGAGTTTGAATGGCAAACAGAAGCCACAGGTCTGACACTCGCTTCAGCAGCTTCCCCTTGAGGCAACGAGAGATATTCTTGATGCTTGTGTGTGTTTCTATGTATGCGTTCGTGCGTGTGTGTGTGTGTGTGTGTGTGTGTATGCATGTGCGCGTGGGTGCATGTTTGTTTGTGTTTGTGTGTGTGTCTCTCTCTCTCTGTGTGTCTGTGTCTGTATGTCTGTTTCTCTGTATGCATGTGCACGTGCGTGTTTGTGTGTGTGTGTGTGTGTGTGTGTGTGTGTGTGTGTGTGTGTGTGTGTGTGTGTGTGTGTGTGTGTGTGTGTGTGTGTGTGTGTGTGTGTGTGTGTGTGTGTGCTCTCGGGGATTTGGGGGTCAGCATGGCCAGGCTATGGGATCAGTTTTGACCCAGGGCTGCCATAGTCGCACTACAGGGACTGGAGCTTTTACCCCCCCCCCAGGTAGAAGACGGATGGTGGTGGTGGTGATGGTGATGATGGTGGTGGTGGTGGGGATGGAGGAGGAGATCACCAACGTCAACACCTGAAGCAGCAAGAGGGGTAAGATTGGTTGAGGGCTAGATGCACACGGTGACAATTGAGTCTTCCTGGTAGAACTAGACTTACTTCTGAGTTCTTTGAGGAACTTCCAAATTTTACATTGTTTTCAGTTCTGTGGATCAGATCGCACCCTGTGTGTATTACTAAAAACATTAGCATGGATATCAGAATATTTTTGGCAAATTCATCAACAAAAGATGAGCGTGGATATCAGAAGCAGCTCTGCTGTTGTTGGATTTTTTTGCACATTCTGCCCACAAAACTGTTGTAAACTAAGACATCTTAAGATTGACACAAGTTATTTTTTTTTAATCCAGTAAGACATCTCCAAATCATATCAAAAACACCCGTAGCATCAATTCAACACACAAGCCACAGCATTCTGACTGCATGTGAGAATTTTATTCCAGCATTTAAGCAGATTCCCCCACCATGCACGCACGCACGCACGCAAGCACACACACACACACACACACACACACACACACACACACACACACACACACACACACACACACACACACACACACACACACACACACACACACACACACACACACACACAATTTTTTTTCAAACATTTTTCAGATATCTCTTTGATACCGTTACTGTAACGGATAAGTATTCATGTTATTAATTAGACTGTTGCACATACTATTTGTCACACTTGTGACACCTGTTGGGTCAAGTTATAAAGCGCAACACCTCTCATCATTATCCAGTCTTGCACCTGATGGTCCTGTCTGTCTGAGTATGGTATACCCTAGTGGGAAATATAACAGTCATTTTCTTTCTATGTCCAGTGCACGTGAAGAAATTGACCAAAAAAGCTGACTGACTTGGACGTGAGCAGGTGGGCAGTTCAACTGAACTGAACTTCTGACCCTTTGGCTCTTTAAACGGCAGCGGCTAGCCCATGGCTGGATAAGAGCACCAGCCAAGTATTATCTAATTTAAGGTAACAAGTCTGCTCAACTCAGCTGTAATAGCAACGTTAATCTGACAATATAAAGAGCATTGATTTCATTGGCTGAGAACGCAGATAAAACGCCCACCGCTGATCCATCTAGACAGGTCTGGCAAGTAAATACACAAGCGTTAATGAAAGTGTCTTGTCTGATCTCTGTGTTGTTCGTGCTCTGGCAAGGGTTTTTGTTGTGGTTGGGCGATCCTTGATGGGGATGTTTTGGATCGCCAGACTATGTATACATATATATTATTGCGCTGTGTTTATCTGTCTCCCGGACAACGCTTTGAAGTCCAGGTGCTCTCCATGTTGCATACATCTGCTCCTATCAGCGGCCTATTAAAAAGCTGTTGATAGGCCTTCAGCACTGTGTGAATGTGTGCGTGTGTGTGTGTCTGAGTGTGTGTGTGTGTATCAGGGACCCATTTAAAAGCTGTTAAAGCTCAGTAAGCAGACAGGACCAGCAGCCACAGCTGGGGTGCGTGCGTTCGCTGGGCGTTACCAGCAGGGCCCAAAACACTCCTCACGGTTTCCCTCACACATTCACACATACACATTACAATAGTGCAGTGAATAGTTGGATAGGAAATGAGTGGGAGAGAGAGACAGGAGAGGATCGGGAAATGACCACGGATAGTAAACAATTCCAGGTCACCGGTGTGACAGTACAGTGCCCTACAGAATTAAAGAGTTCAGCATTGAAGTTATTTTCCATCAAGGTTATGTGGCACTTTAATTTAATTCCGAATTCCTGCACGTCCCGAGGGAGCGAAATATGACATGCGGCAAGGAGCTCCAGGAACTCCAGGAGCTCCGTGTACTACCGGGACAGCTCGAAATCTTCTGCCCAAACTATTTACCTCAGCCCGGGTCAAATCTTTGCACATGGCCCTATGGTCTGGATCATTTAAAATGCTAACCGTTAGCTTACCCGGTTAGTTTGGACAATCGAGTGGTCAAATGGTAATGTGGAGTAACTTTTTTGTGCTACACCAGTTTGTGGTGCATTTTTACATCAATATAAGTCACACAGGCTCTTTAAACTAAGCAAAAACGTTCATGTAAAAAGTCGCATTGAGGTCCGCAATTTTTTTGCCTGGAATCGCGTCGTTGGGTCTTGCGTCATGGCGTGCCCAATGAGCATGGAACGACCGGAATTGTTTTTAAAGTTTTTAAAGTTGCATGGCAGAGGAGTATGTTTATTCCGAATGAAAAGAGGACCGACCCTCTTTATTCGGAATTAAGTTTAATTCTGAATGAACTTAAATCCGATTTAGGAAGTGTTTTTAAAGCGGAATTAAGTTTTATTCGGAAATACACTAAATGGAGTTAATTAGGAATTAAATTGAGTTCATTCGGAATTAAGTGTCCCATGTACTGTGGCCAATGTGAATGCCCAGGACATGTGTGTGTGTTATTGCAGTGTACAGTACGGCATTAGCAATTGCACTAAATGTGGGTTTGTACGAGCAAACAGGAGTTCTTGTGTCTGGATATTCTCTAGTGTCAGACAGACACCGCTCACTCAGTACAAATAAACACAGCTAACTCAGAGGACACATGCTTGCAATCATTCTGCATTTAGGTTAATCATTATTTACAAACTCGGAAGTTCAGCAGAGTGCAGCCCTTATACTCAGTGCCAAGTATGGCTGCCTACTCGGGTCACAATTCCTAAACACAATGTGTATGTGCGTGTGTGCGCATGTGTGTGCGTGTGCGTGTGCATGTGCGCGTGTGTACAGTATGCGTGTGTGTTTTTGTGTGTGGTTAAGTAAAATAGCTCCAATAATTCGAAACACGAAGAGAGCTTTGTTAACCAAGGTACCATGTTAAGTCCCTTAGAATTTTTGTGGCTTTGTGAGGCCTTACTTTGTGTGTGTGTGTGTGTGTGTGTGTGTGTGTGTGTGTGTGTGTGTGTGTGTGTGTGTGTGTGTGTGTGTGTGTGTGTGTGTGTGTGTGTGTGTGTGTGTGTGTGCGTGCGCGCGTGCGTGCATGGTGGGGGAATCTGCATAATTTAAATGCTGGAATAAAATTCTCACATGCAGTCAGAATTCTGTGGCTTGTGTGTTGAATTGATGCTACGGGTGTTTTTGATATGATTTGGAGATGTCTTACTGGATTTAAAAAAATAACTTTTGTCAATCAGATGTCTTAGTTTACAACAGTTTTGTGGGCAGAATGTGCAAAAAAATCCAACAACAGCAGAGCTGCTTCTGATATCCGCGCTCATCTTTTGTTGATGAATTTGCCAAAAATATTCTGATATCCATGCTAATGTTTTTAGTAATACACACAGGGTGCGATCTGATCCACAGAACTGAAAACAATGTAAAATTTGGAAGTTCCTCAAAGAACTCTCAACTGGTTTGTGGGGGAACCCAAAAGTTCTCAGAAGTAAGTCTAGTTCTACCAGGAAGACTCAATTGTCACCGTGTGCATCTAGCCCTCGACCAATCCCTCTTACTGCTTCAGGTGCTGACGTTGGTGATCTCCTCCTCCATCCTGACCACCACCACCACCACCACCACCACCACCACCATCATCACCACTACCATCTGTCTTCTACCTGGGGGGGGGGGGGTCCAGTCCCTGTAGTGCGACCATGGCAGCCCTCTACTGGATCCTTTAAAGCAAGACCTGAGCTGACGATTGGACCTATGCCAATCTCTGGTCAAATTCTTTGTAAATTAATAATGCACACCGTACCTCCTGTGGCATGTTGTAATAGTCATTGAAAAGTTAACCACCATAGTACTACACTACTATGACATAACACAGGGCCTTTGGTAATGCACTATGACTTGGTCATTCTGGTAACTGTAGGCCTATGGGCTAAATTTATAATACTTACTTTACTTATCCTCTTCGTCCCGGCTGGGACATAAGGCCGCAATCATACACTGCCACTGAACCCTGTCTCGTGCTTTGGCCTGTGCTCCATCCCAGGACAGCCCCATCCCCTTTAGCTCTGTCATCACGGTCCTTCGCCAGGTGTTCTTTGGCCTTCCCCTCTTTCTTTTCCCGACCGGGGTCCATCTCAGGGCGACTTTTGGTGTTCTTTCATTGGGCATTCTGAATACATGGCCGAGCCATCGTAGTCTACGTTTCTGAATTTCAAGAGACATATGTGAGCTGCCTGTCCTCTTGTAAAGTTCTTCATTTGAGATCTTATTTGGCCAAAAGATGTTACAGATTTTACGGAGGCAGTTGTTATGGAAGACATCAATCTTTTGCATGTCTTGCTTTGTTGCTCTCCAGCACTCAGAGCCATACAGCAGGACAGCCTTGACATTGCTGTTGTAGAGTCTGACTTTTGTTCTGAGGCTGTACTGCTTGGACCTCCAGATGTTGTGGAGTTGGCTGAAGGCCCCTCTTGCTTTGGTCAGGCGCGTCTTGATGTCCTTTTGTGTCCCGCTTTCACTGCTAATGATGCTTCCAAGGTATGGAAATTCCTCCACGCATTTTAGTGCCTCTCCATCGATGGTGATTGGTCGTGTTGCTGCCGTGTTGATGCACATCACCTGGGTCTTCATTTGGTTGATGTACAGACCAGTTTGCTTTGCATGGTTGTTAAGCAGGTTGGTCTTTTCTTGGAGGTGGCTATGTGTGGGTGACATAATTGCAAGGTCGTCTGCGAAGTCAAGGTCTTCCAAAAAGGAGAACGGTGTCCATTGGATTCCACGGGGTCTGCCAGCTGTTGTTTGTCGCATTACCCAGTCGATGGTGATGAGGAACAGGATGGGAGAGAGGACGCAGCCCTGTCTGACTCCAGATTTGACAGGAAATGGCTCAGTCAGGGTGTTGTCCAAGATGACACTGCATTCAAAGTGTTCATAGAACATTTTGATGATGTTGACTATTTTGGCAGGTATTCCATATGCTCTTAGGATTTTCCATAGGCTCTCTCGATGGACACTGTCAAACGCCTTTTTGAAGTCAATGAAGTTAATGTACAAAGGTGTGTTCCACTCAATGCACTGCTCGATGATGTTGCGCAAAGTGAAGATCTGATCGATACATCCTCGACCTTTACGAAATCCTCCTTGTTCTTCTCTTAGTTTGCCATCTATGGCACTATCAAGTCTCTCCACAAGTATTCTGCAGAAGATCTTGCTAGGGATGGACAAAAGGGTTATACCTCTCCAGTTGTCGCAATTCTTTCTGTCTCCTTTCTTAGGGAGCCTACATATGAGTCCTTTGCTCCAATCCTTTGGGATCGCATTTTGTTCCCAAATCTTGCTGAAGAGGTCGGTAAGCACCCTGGAAGCTGTGATGGTATCTGCTGTCATCATTTCTGCATGCAGCATGTCGATTCCTGGAGCTTTCCCCTTCTTTGTAACCCTGATTGCCTCTTTCACTTCAGCTTGTGAAGGAGGATCAGTGTTTATTCCTAAATCATCTATGGGTATTGGATCTGCAGGCTCTTCTGGTTCTGGTCCATTGAGCACTTCTTCAAAGTGTTGAACCCATCTTTCTGCTTGTTCCTTTTCAGTTGTAATCAGATTTCCTTGTTTATCCTTCACCAGTTTTGCGTTTATGCTCTTACGGCCACTTAGCTGTTTGGTGATTCTATACACTGTAATGAGTTTTCCTTTTGCTGCAGCCGCCTCTGCTATGCTTGCCAGGTTTTCCACGAAGGCTCTCTTATCCCTTCGGGCACTCCTTTTAACTTCTAAATCTTTAGTCCTGTACTCTCTCTTCGCTTGTTCAGTTAACCTGGGTGACTTTGCACTCATCAGCTTATCTTTGGCTTTTCTTCTCTCATCAATCTTTGTCCATGTATGTGATGTTATCCATTCCTTGTTTCCTTTCTTCCTGAAGCCAAGGACTCTCTCTGCTGTTTCTTTGTACAGCTTTGTGATGTTCCCCCATGTTTCCTCAACATTTCCCTGGTCTGTACCCTCATTTTCATTCTGCAGTGCGCTGAATCGGTTTCTGAGCTCAATTGTGAATTCTTTCTGTATTTTTGGGTCAAGAAGCTTGTTGATGTCAAACACTTTACGCTGATGTTTGGTGGTCGGAACTGTTCTAAGTTTCAGCCTGATCTTGGCTATCACCAGGTGGTGGTCACTGCCAACATCGGCTCCTCTGTGGACTTTGACATCCAAAAGAGATCGCTGCCATTTCTTATTGATGATGATGTGATCAATTTGGTTGGTAGTATGTCCGTCTGGCGATCTCCAGCTTAGTTTATGGATGTCTTTGTGAGGGAAGATGGTTCCACCTATTTTGCATCTGTTGTTGGTACAGAAGTCAACCAGCCTCTCTCCATTGTCATTGATGGTTCCACAGCCATGCCGTCCCATTACATCTTCCCTCCCAGTGTTATCCCTCCCAACTTTGGCATTCAAATCTCCCATAATCAGCAACAGGTCATGCTGTGGGACGTTTGATACGGCACTCTGCAGTTGCTCATACCAGTCGTCCTTGGACTCCTCTTCTGCCTCATTTGTAGGGGCGTAGCATTGCAAAATGGTCATTTTGCAGTATCTGGAGTCAAATCTTACTCTGAGCAGCCTATCGCTGATGGGTTCCCAATCAAATAAGAGATTTGGTTGTCTTCTTGCTTATAATAAGGGTTACACCGCTGGAGTGTGCATCTTCTCTTCCAGAGAAAAGGATTGTTGAGCCGTCTTATGTCACCTTGCGTCCTGACCCAGTCCATCTGCACTCACTCACACCAAGGACGTCCAACTTATATTTCTGCATCTCTCGGATGACTTGCGCTGTCTTTGATGTTTCATACATGGTACGAACATTCCATGCTCCAAGACGGATCGTAGTTTGGGGTCCAAGGAAACTCCTCTTTGAGCAACTGACTTCCCCAGCTGAATGGTGTGTCTTAATGGGTTAAAGGGGCACAATGTAGGATGGCGTCGTTTGCGCGGTACCCGTGGCATGCCTGTCTCAACATCTACACGGTCACGAAAAAATGCTGTTTAAATAAATTCGCTGTGAGAACATTTTTCAGCACGGAATGCCAGCAGTTGATACAAATCTGAATACGGTATGTAAAGCGATTTTACTGTTTCCCACGACACTTGACCGTGGGACATTTGGGGGTTTCTGACAGCGGTCTGCAGAAGTGGCCGCGCGAGCCATCGTTCACTTACTAATCAATCAAATAAGCATCGGCTGACTCAGGACAGTGATTAATGAAACTTTTAATCCTACCTAGAGCCCCTTTCAGTTAATATTACTGTAATTTGTCTAAATCAATTCCTCTCTGTCTGAGTCTTCCTGGCTGAGCCGAACAATTTTTAGAAGAACCCAAATGTTCCTCAGATGACTCTTCCTCATGGGCTCTTCCTCAGTGACATTCGAAGGATTCCTCAAATAGCCTTCAGCCTTTCACTGAGGAGGAACCCCTAAAGCAGGGGTGCCCAACCAGTCGATCGCGAGCTACCAGTCGATCTCGAGGGGAGTGGCAGTCGATCGCGAGACATGTAATGTGAAGGGGAAAATACTGTCTTTAAAAAGTAGGCTGTAGCAAGCTGCTGGTACTGTATTGGTTAGATAATTAGTCCCACGGTAACACAGAATGAGGGGAAAGCATTAGGAAGTGACCGTAAGGGTATTGCAGTTGATTTATGTGTGCACACATGTAACATCGGGTGAGTAACAGAACATGTGCGCAACGATGCGTTATGACGCGGCGGCGATATGCGAGGATCTTCGTTCAAATCGCTAGTCGCATGCATCATCGCTAACTAGGTTTACATCGCGTGCCGCGTGTATTAAGGGAAATGTTAGTTGTTGACATGTATGGAATTCACTTCACTTTGTGCTGTTTCTTGTTCCAGTTGTGAACAAAACGATTGACCAAACTCACAGTAGAAAGCCTTTGCTGTGCTACTGTCCCAGAGAGCTGAAAAAAAAACCTTCATAGAAGAAGTCACTCTTAACAGGGGTGTTAACCAATCCAATGAGTTCTCTCATTGCTCTCTCTCTCTCTCTCTCTCTCTCATAGTAAAGTGAACTTAACTAGCCTACTTTGTACTATTTACCATAACAAATGGTGAATTTCTGAGCCCTTTTTAATTTGTAGCCTACCACTGAAGGCATGATAATGCTTCATCATATTTTAGAAATAGGGCCTATGTGCCTACATATGCCTTTTTATATAGCCTACCAAATGTTTATCATTTTGAAATTGTTTCAGTTGTTTATGACTTGTGTATCATGACTGAAATTATCTCTGCATACTATCAGTGCTGCATTTCTTTGTAAACATAGGCTATTCAACACACTTTAAAAACACACTGAAAAGATACGGCCATAGTAGCCTACTAAAAACATTTTGTTCATAATAATAGTGATCAATAAATGGTCATCTTATATTTTCATACTGACATCCTTAAATTTGACTTGGTAGATCACGGCAGACCATCAACTTCAAAAGTAGATCTTGGTTAAAAAAAGGTTGGGCACCCCTGCCCTAAAGGGTCTCTGAGAGTCCTTTTAGAAAACCTTGGGATAATTCCAAGCACATAATATACTTTATGTACTGTAGGTTCATCAGAGGAGAGGTTGCCCCACAATGGCAACTGAAGATTCGTCAAGAAACAGTGTACACAGTAAAAAAAAAAAATCAACACCTAGAGAGTACTCTGGGACCAAATACACTCTGTAAGTGTTGAAAATGTACTGTGTAGTTTTTACAGTGTTGACTACAGCACATGTGGTAAGGGTAAGGTCAGAGAGAGTAGAGAGAGAGGGTCCATTGGCCCATTGTTTCCTGGTTCTATTATGGCCCCCCTTAGGCAGACCTAGGCAGACCTAAGGACTGTTCTATTCATTGTAGGAGCATTATGACACGGCCCTTTAGGCAGACCGGAACCTGGTCGCGTTAGGTGCCCATAGAAACCTATTATGTTGACATATCTCTATTAAAGAATCTCTGGTAAGGTTAGATCTGTCCATCCCCTGATATGACCACAGAGCATGAAAATGAATGCTAAGGTGATGACAAGGCTAATCGTCCATAAACACAGCCTTCAGAAATGGGGGAAATTGTTGCACAGCCAGGGTCTCTTTCATAAGAGGAAATACTTGTAATGGTTCGAAGCCTCAAGGAAACTTTAAAAAAAAAAAAACGTAAATGTAACGACAGCTTCTCCATGCCATGCTGAAGATACAGTAGATTCAGCCGGCGTGATGGTGGTCATTCCAAAAAAGGACACTAATACAGCAAGTTTACACACAGTATACTAGCAGTTAACTGACAAACAAGTTTGGGACAAGAATACTAACTAAACTGTAATTTAAAAAAGAAGTTTTAATTCAACACTTAAAGAATTGATTTAGCATATTGTACAGTGCATTTGGCCCCAAAGTACTCTCTAAGGGTAGAATTAACACAGCATTGAGCAACTGAGTACTGTGCTTAATTCCAACTCTATTCGTAGGCTAAGTACTGTATACAATAAGTGTGCAGTCTTGGATAATGTTATTTTGTTAAATGAAAAGGTTGGAGGAGACGGTACATTTCTGCCATTTGTGAAGAAAAGTATTGTCAAAGCATGACCTTGAGCAAAACAAAGCAAAAAAAACTCAAAGGAAAATGCAGCCTGGAAGCGATATTTGATACACAACCCATTACATTCATGAACTAGTGTGTGTGTGTGTGTGTGTGTGTGTGTGTGTGTGTGTGTGTGTGTGTGTGTGTGTGTGTGTGTGTGTGTGTGTGTGTGCCTGCGTGCGCGTGTGCATGCGTGTGTGCACGTGGGGCATGTACAGGAGCAAGGACCTTAAAGGCTGTGTTTCTGACATTGATGTTGGCATCCAGAGGTGCTGAGTTAAAAGTAAAAGTAAAAAAGAGTTTCATTGTAAAGTGATGTACAGTTGTGTGTGTGTGTCTGTGTGTATGTGTGTATGTGTGACCAGAACTCTGGAGGTCAGGCATGCCAGGAGCCACCAATGGGGGATCTGTGGGATCAAACAAACAAACAAACAAATAAACAAATAAAAAACAAACACACACACAGACACACAGACACAGACACACACACACACACACACACACACACACACACACACACACACACACACACACACACACACACACACACACACACACACACACACACACACACACACACACACACACACACACACACACACACACACACACACACACACACACACACACACACCCACACCCAGTTCCCCCCTCAACTGGACAGAGGGGCCTGTAAGGACACAATGAATATGTGTGTATTTCTGTGTGTGTGTCTGTGTGTCTATGTGTGTGTGTGTGCGTATTTGTGTGACAGTGCATGTGTGTACGCAGTGTGTGCGCGTCTGCATGTGTGTTTGTTAGGTGGATCCCAACAATTGCATTATTTTATTGGCCACAAAACGTTCCAGAATTGTGTATGAGAGAGTTCCACGGGCCCACATTTTACATATAAAAAGTAACGTGGAAATTGGAAGAAGAAGAATAGTGTGGTAGGAGAATAAAGTGGTCAAGGCACAAAGGCCCCTGAAGAACACTCTTCCAGTCAGTCCAAACAATGGCAGGAATGAGGGAAATGCAGGGCTAGATGGTGAAGTGGAGTCGACTGAGGCAATGGATTGCTGTGTGTGTGCGAGTGTGTGTGTGCGTGCGTGTGTGTGTGTGTGTGTGTGTGTGTGTGCATGTGCGTGTGTGTGTGTGTGTGTGTGAGAGAGAGAGAGAGACAGAGAGAGAGAGAGAGAGAGAGAGAGAGAGAGAGAGAGAGGGAGAGCGAAGGATCAGAAAGGTGGTTTCAGTTTCCCACCGGAGAAGAACAACAGCGTTCCATGGGCGCTAGGCCACGCAAGGAAACGCTACGGCAACCAAGCCACAAGCCCCCTTCCATACACACACAGACACCACACACACACACACACACACACACACACACACACACACACACACACACACACACACACACACACACACACACACACACACACACACACACACACACACACACACACACACACCATATCGCACCAAACAAGTAAGCGATATGTTGGCACGCCTGTGTCTGTAAGTGCACTGCTGGCCTCCTCTCTCAAAGCACTGTGCGTAACGCCAGGAAACTAATGGGAAAGAGAAAGAGAGAGAGAGATGCGGTGGTGTCAGTAAATGACTTGGATGGGACAGATTTGGATGGGCCTTTGTGGTCTCTGTGTGCGGGGGAACAGACCTATTGGTCAGACAACAACAAGGTTCTTCGTGGGTGAGTGAGGAAATTTGGGAGTTTTGCAAGCAGAGCTGTCAATCCTGGGTTCAGAAAGTGAAAAGTGAAAGTGAAGTGAAAGCCCACCTGGGAAACTCCAACTCCCATTGTCATTGTGACAAAGCACTCCACAGCACACGAGTGCACACAGCACACAACGAAATTGCAAGGGGGCAGCCCCCAATGACGCATCAAGGAAGCAGTGCGGAGGGACAGTATCATACTCAGGATAACCGGTACCATATTCAGGGTACCTCAGTCATGCGAAGAGCACTGGTTAATTATTCCCCCCACCAACCTGGCAGGTCAGGAGTCAAACCGGCAGCCTTTGGGATACAAGTCTGATGCCCTAACCACTTACCCATGACTACGCTGCCAGAAGTTTGATCTTGTATCTCTGAATCAGCTGATTGTAATGAGAAGTCAAGTTAGCCAGACCAGCTCCTCAGTGAAGTTACCTGTGTTGGAACAAAACTGTGCTGTAGTGCAGGGCTACAAGGGGCCCTTGGCAGTCAAGGTTCTGGTCCCCCACGAGGTCAGAACAAAATGAAAACAAATATGTGCGCTATCAGTGTCTGTGCATGATTTGCGATCACTAACACTTCAGGTTAGGGGTATTTCTCCTATGCATTCACATGAGAGTGTAATCTTATCTGAAATAGACTCATTATAGACCATCACAAGGCTGCTACATGTAAGAAGAATATCTGTTATGTCTGGAAAGTTATCTACTTGTTTTGCACCCTCACCTTGGATATCGTGCTGTATGCTGTTAGATACAAACGTATTCTATGTTCGGCCCCTTTAGACATAAGGACTCATGGGGTCGGGTGAGATTGGAATTTAGTCACATAGCCTATTGCTTACTTTCTCACCGGTGTGTGTGTGTGTGTGTGTGTGTGTGTGTGTGTGTGTGTGTGTGTGTGTGTGTGTGTGTGTGTGTGTGTGTGTGTGTGTGTGTGTGTGTGTGTGTGTGTGTGTGTGTGTGTGTGTGTGCGTGCGTGCGTGTGTGTGTGTGATCTGACTTGAGAGAGACAAAGAGACAGGAAGACTGACAGAGAAAGGAGACACTGCATTGCTTGACATGAAGTTACACTTTTTTCTGTGGTAATAAAACTTTCTTGATTCCCTCACTCACCCACTGAGTGACCTGTTTCTGTCTGACAAGTAGATCCATCTACAGACACATTACACTACCTTACACAGTTATCTTCACAAACAATTTGCCTCATACGCCCTCCACCCCTAGTACAATTTTCTTCATACTGGTTTCAAACGTGCAACCTTCCGATTTGCCTCAATCACCCACAGAGACCCCAATTCCAGTCAAAGTCCGAACCGTAAATCTGCAGGTCTACAGAGACATGGCATTCCACATAGAAGCCATTTTCCTTACTGGTGTGAAATTCGAACCTGCAACCTTCTGATGCCTCACTCACCCATGGAGGCCACAGTTCCTGTCCAACTGGGGAGCTTTTCACCCATTGAGACCGCAATTCATTTCCAACAGTGAGAGAGAGAGAGAGAGAGAGAGAGAGAGAGAGAGAGAGAGAGAGAGAGAGAGAGAGAGAGAGAGAGGGAGAAAGAGAGAGAGAGAGAGAGAGAGAGGCAAAGGCAGAGGCAAACTTCATAGAAAGGAGAAAGGGGGTTTTAGAGTCCGTCTGGCACTCGAGGAATCTTCTAGAATATGTGATGACAGCTCTGTGAGGCTCCCAGAATGTCGCTCACGCACACACACTCACACACTCATACACATACAGTCTGACTCTCTCTCTGCCACACACACGCACGCACGCACGCACGCACGCACGCACGCACGCACGCACGCACGCACACACTGCACACACACACACACACACACACACACACACACACACACACACACACACACACACACACACACACACACACACACACACACACACACACACACACACACACACACACACACACACACACACACTCCCTCACCTCACTTTCTCACACACAGAGACACAGACATACAGTACACACTTACAAAAACACACATAAGACACACACACACACACACGCTCTCTCTCTCTCTCTCTCTCTCTCTCTCTCTCTCTCTCTCTCTCTCTCTCTCTCTCTCTCTCTCTCTCTCTCTCTCTCTCACACACACACACACACACACACACACACACACACACACACACACACACACACACACACACACACACACACACACACACACACACACACACACACGCAACACGCACACAAAATGCCACGGAACGAGAGACTGCAATCAAGAAACTATGCTGTTGTGTAATCCATGCATAAATGGATGAACACTTCACGGCCGGCCCGGCTCACCAAAACACACGATATTGGGAGCACATAAACAACCAGCCAGCCAGCATGGAGGCCATGGAGGTTTGCTTGACTGGTTGCCATCATTCTGCTCTAGCGGTACAGTAGGGGAAATGACGGTGATTTACTTTCGTATGGCGGGACGTGTCAGCAGAGGACTAACGTGTCAGTTGCAAGGGACTCAGCCCAGATTTCTCCGGATATCCAGTGTATATCACATCATAGTTACCAAGACACAAGGCAGTAACACTTGCTGCGTACAAATGACATTGCCGTGTTTTCCTACATGAAGCGCCACCTCTCCTCAAGTACATGCATGAACACACTCATACACACTTGTGACACACACACACAAACACACACACACACACACACACGCACGCACGAGCGCGCATGCGCGCGAGCACACACGCACATGCACACGCACACGCACACACACACACACACACACACACACACACACACACACACACACACACACACACACACACACAGACACACAGACACACACACACACACACACACACACACACACACACACACACACACACACACACACACACACACAGACACACAGACTTTCTTGGAGATATTTCTCACACAGATGTGAGGTGAACTGAAAACATTTCTATTTGGTACCGTCGAAAAAGTCCAAAAAGCTTTCCAGGGATATAGCCACCATTCCCTGTCCCAGAACACTTAGGCTAAGCAAGGCGCTCGGAGCTGTTTTTCTCCTTTTCGTTGTTGTTTTTAGTGGCAGCTTAAAAAGGTCTTTATTTAGGGGCACTCCTATACTCCATCAGTGGCACTGGCACTGGAATCATTGAACCCTCCTGTTGCCTTCAAATTTTATGACATCCGTGATCCTTGGGGTCATTTTGACCCCAGCCACTTAAATGTTTACAAGGGCTAAAAGGGCTCTGAATTACATGAAACTCACTCAATTACATGAAACTCATGCCGCGGGTTTAAATGACCATGACCTCAGTTGACCTTAGTGTCTG
The DNA here is from genome assembly GCF_034702125.1 of Engraulis encrasicolus. Lineage (NCBI taxonomy): Eukaryota > Metazoa > Chordata > Actinopteri > Clupeiformes > Engraulidae > Engraulis > Engraulis encrasicolus. Next base: position 34,934,688 of record NC_085861.1, read on the forward strand.
AGAGAGATTTTGGAGTGCCTAACCAGGAGTTACAACCACGGCTAATACCCATAAATTAAATGACTATTGGCATTTAATGTAGGCCTATAAACAATGAATATGTTTCTTGCATAGTCCAGTAAAAGTAAACAAAAAATAATAATCGATACAATAAGTTACACCACATCAGTTACTGCATCATTTACACCACACTGATGTCTGCATCTAAAAAGATGTCAATGACCCACTTAGAAACTACCAGCAACACTTCTGTATTTCAGAGCTATCACCATCCTCTTTTGCTATTCTATCCACAATTTCTGACCTCCATTCCCGATGCCCACTGCATTTCATTTAACATGATTCAAAACCAATAATGGTCCCTCTGTCACCATACAAAAACGTTCCCAATTTTGCCACTCAAAAGTTGACGTATGTGTGTAAAGGATGCCAATGAATACTTCGGCTGCAGAGCATTAGTAAAGCCTCCTGAGGCTCCTAAGGCTCGTATAGATGTAATGGGGCAGCAATGATGCAATGGTAAAGGAGGTGGGGTTTAGATCAGAGGGTTGCCGGTTACAATCCCACCCTTTCACTCCCTAACATGCTCAATGGTTGAGGTGACCTTGACCAAACCCCATACTGCTCCAGGGACTGTAATCAATAAAGAAATGTCAGTCGCTTTGCATAACAGCATCAGCTAGGTGTAAAGTAATGTAATGCAATAGTTTATTGGCCTGGACCTTTATCTCAGTGGCTTCGCACATGTTCTCCCATGCCAAACAGTTGCTGTGGCTGGGTCAAGGTTGTTGCAGATTCGAGCCCCTAGTGGCAAATACCAAGTGCAGGTGGGTAGTCTACTGTCACACACTGTATGCTTATGGAGGCTAAGCTTCTCTGAACAGGTCAGAGGCAGCCCAGAGTAGTCGACCAGACGACTGGAGCTACATACTTGACAACTTGTTAGGATTGGAGAGGCTGTAGTAAAATTGAAGAAGATGCAGTAAAGTAATCCAAAATAATCAACTTTTTTTTTTTAAAGGTGAAACTTTCTTGCCCTGTCCCCTCTTTCCTCTTCTCTCTCTTTTCTGATTTTCTGGCGCAAGTAAAACCTGTATATATTTTTTAAAGCAAACTAGGATGACATAGGAGAAATCAGCAGACATTCAGGTCCCATGTGGTAACAAATGAAAGTTGGTAATCTCTTTGGTTCCTGATGTAACTTGTGCGGGAAAAGGCAGCACCCATTGGTTGGTCTGAAAACAGACCAAGACAGAGTGAAAGAGAGATTGTTTTTGATATGCAAACACTTAAAAAACACTTGTCAAAAACACCTCTTTTGTCATCCACTAGACTTGTGGCTCCATGAATGTTTAGACATTATTGGATGATGCAGCATGAGGCCCTTCATATTTCATCTGAGTAATTTCATGTTGTGTCAACTGTTCTTTCCAGAATTAAGACATAATTAAAGCCGTCCCAGATACCTGCTGTGTGTATGTGTGCGTGTGCGCGTGTACGTGCATGTGTGTGTGTGTGTGTGTGTCTGTGTGAGAGAGTGGGCGTTTGCGTGTGCATGCATGTGTGCTATTAGCATTCTTGTGCTGACGGCTGCTAATCTGAAACTCTCCTCACTTACACTGATGCTCTATTTGTCTCTATTTGACCGTGCATGCACGTGCATGTGTGTGTGTGTGTGTGTGTGTGTGTGTGTGTGTGTGTGTGTGTGTGTGTGTGTGTGTGTGTGTGTGTGTGTGTGTGTGTGTGTGTGTGTGTGTGTGTGTGTCTGCGTGTGTGTGTGTGTGTGTGCGTGTGTGTGTCTGTGTGTGTGCATGTGTGTGTGTGTGTGTGTGTGTGTGTGTGTGTGTGTGTGTGCAGTGCTTACAACTAACAGCACCACCCAGTCTGGATTGGACTTCCCCCATTTTGGACATTGAGACATCCCTCTGTGTGATTCAAAGCTAGTTGGAGAGACCATACAAATTAACATATTTTTGCAGCACTTTGTTTTGAAAACATTATGGACGAGTGTCATGGCCTCTGATTCTATTTCAAATTCCACACAAGTTTAGTGTTCAGAGACTGCTGATTTTGTAAATCGGCGGTTTGGAGTGTACAACCGTGTCAAGCTGAATTTGACTGAAACAGTGAACAACGTTAAGCTCAGGGGCGAGGTTAGGGCAGAAGAGACATTTCTTACAAATAACGTCTTGTGTTTTAAAACCTCAGCATTGAATGCTCTATATTCCTCCCCTCTCTCTCTCTGAAATCTCACCATTGTGTATTGTTTTACCCCCTTGAAAGTGATACTGTCCCATTTTTGTAAATAAGCTTATTTTACACCTCCCCTTGAATTAAATAATAGGGTTTTACCGTTTTCCTGGACTTTCGACTGTTCTCTGGGTATGGCAGTGCAAATTTTACCTCCAAGCAGTTAACATTGAATCCTATGAGACCAGCTGGCGGCTAACTGGTCTCATAGGACTCAATGTTAACTGCTAGCTTGGAGGTAAAATTTGCACTGCCATACCCAGAGAACGCCTGATAAGAGAATGGTAAAATCCCATTATTTAACTCAAGGGGAAGTGTAAAATAAGCTTATTTCCAAAAATGGGACAGTATCACTTTAAGTTTTTCAGTCATTCTTTCTGTCAAACCTCATCATTATCTGTCATTTCTTTCTCTTCCTCCTCTTACTCTCTTTCTTAATTTCTCTCTCCCTTCTCTTTGCCCCTCCCTCTCTCTGTTTCTCTCACACACACAAACAAAAAAAAAACCAAACAAACAAACAAACACACACACTCACAAACGCACACACGCACACACATACACACACAAATCCCTGTCTTTCCTTAGCACTGTCTCCTGGAACTCCATGCACACATCCGTGGAATGCCTAATGTCCCTCTGTTCAAACACACACACACACACACACACACACACACACACACACACACACACACACACACACACACACACACACACACACACACACACACACACACACACACACACACACACACACACACACACACACACACACACACACACACTTCCATCGGTCCACTGTGTCCATACACATACATCCTTGGGATTCCTTTGCTGTGATAGTTCATTCCACAGTGGAACGCAGCAGAGACGGCAAACAGTGGAGAACACACACACACACACACACACACACACACACACACACACACACACACACACACACACACACACACACACACACACACACACACACACACACACACACACACACACAGTAATCAGATGAGGTAAGACCGCCAGTGGAGAAACATAACTTCCCATTCCCTTTCCATGTTCTTTAATTCATTAGTTGCTAATGTGCTAAATGGATGCATGTATTTGCGATCGGGAAATGGAAAAAAAATACTGGCCTCTTTCAAATAATTTGACACTTTTGCTAAACAGCAAGCTATACATTTTTAAGCGCTAATTCAAATGTATATTCCAACAGACTTGTGTCACGTAAATGACGTCCACACACACGAGAGGGATTCACCTCACACTCTCCAAAAAAAAAAGAATCCAGAGAAGCAGATATACAGTATCTGAGAGAAGTTCACTGAGGACGTGTGGTATAGCCGCAGCCCCACATAGCTGGATTCATAGATTTGCATCAAATACGACCACAAATATTTCCCCTCTCAAAGCCTTGAGGAGGGTACCCTCTCATCCCTCTAAGTTAGCTCACTCAGCCATCACACGCACGCATGCATGCACGACTGCACACCAGCACGACTGCACACCAGCACTCTACACACCATGCATTACTGCTGTTCACAGAGAGAGAGAGAGAGAGAGAGAGAGAGAGAGAGAGAGAGAGAGAGAGAGAGAGAGACAGACAGACAGACAGACAGACAGACAGACAGACAGACAGACAGAGAGACAAAGAAATTGAGTGGTAACTGTTTAGGGGGTGTCTTCGTCTTGCGCGCGCGTGCGAGAGAGAGACAGAGAGAGAGAGAGAGAGAGAGAGAGAGAGAGAGAGAGAGAGAGAGAGAGAGAGAGAGGGGGAGGAAAGAGATGAGTCTTGGCTGTGGAGGGGGTGTCCTGTCCTGGTTTTTCTTCAGAACGACATTCTGCAGTACACCTCTCTGATTCTGCCCAATTTAATCACCCAACCGGTACAGGCCACTAAGGCACAGGGCGTAACTAGACATTTTCAAATACTGAGGTCAAATACTGCACACTGTACTGCATATTTAGAATGTTCCAAACACTTCAGTAAAACTCTTAATTTTGTTCTCATTAATCATTAAAGGGGTATGCCACTATTTTGGGGCTTAATACAGTTAAAATCGTTGGCTGGGGTTTATAAAGGTGGTTAAGTGTCTTATTTTTCATGTTAAGCGTTGTCTTGCTTTAAGACAAGTTAAAAGAGGGAATATGTCGCTAAGCTAGTGAAAGTCAATGTATCCGTGTAGCATTGTAGCATGCTACACGGATCCATTGACTTTCACTAGCTTAGCGACATATTCCCTCTTTTAACTTGTCTTAAAGCAAGACAATGGCTTACATGAAAAATAAGACACTTTACCACCTTTATAAACCCTGGCCAACGATTTTAACTGTATTAAGCCCCAAAATAGTGGCATACCCCTTTAACTTGAGAATAAATGGGGGTGGAGTATACAGATTGAATGTATCATTGTTTATCTTATATCGATTTTCATCATAGACACATTTTACATTACTGAAAAAAATACAGGACATGACCTCTGTGTCCTCAATGGTAGTTACGGCCATGCTGAGGCACTCTCAGGCAGAGAGATGTGCGTGTGAGAGCGAGTTTTTGTAAAAGGCAGACACCTTGCTTCAAGGGGTTTCCAAATCATTCATATGTTTAAAGATTTAAAAGCCCTGGACCCTTGAGGAAAACAACCAAAACAGCTGAAAATGAAATTCCAGGTCCACTCTCTACTTTGTTCTTTGTGTTCCTGGTAACACAAATTACCATTTTGGCTTCCCCCAGAATAAAGTTAATCACTTTACATTTTACATACTTGAAATAAAGAATAAATGCCTCTGCAGAGAGAGAGAGAGAGAGAGAGAGAGAGAGAGAGAGAGAGAGAGAGAGAGAGAGAAAGAGAGAGAGAGAGAGACTAAAAGAGAAGAGAACAATAGATAAAAAGAAAATTGTGGCTTTTACTGGGAGTCACTCACTAGATGTCCCTGTAAATTGCTTGTTATTTGTTCAAACAGACAATGCAGGTACAAAGTAAACTATGAATTACATTCCTCATTGGAGACCGATACTCACAAAATGCTATTCGCTAATGGCAGTAGTTAAACAGTCGTCCCTGTGGATTGAGGTCTGCAATGAAAGTGTGTGTGTGTGTGTGTGTGTGTGTGTGTGTGTGTGTGTGTGTGTGTGTGTGTGTGTGTGTGTGTGTGTGTGTGTGTGTGTGTGTGTGTGTGTGTGTGTGTGTGTGTGTGTGTGTGTGTGCTGTGTGTGCGTGCGTGAGTGTGTGTGTGGCAGAGAGAGAGTCAGACTGTATGTGTATGCGTGTTCTTTGTGAGAGGATGTGGCTGTTCTCATGCGAGCATGAATTTGTTGTGAGTTCGAATCATGACAGCAAAAAATTTAAGGTTAACCTTTTTTTTTTTTTTTACAAAAAAAAATCTAATTTAAGAGTCCTGGTACATTTTTGAGGGATAAGCAGCACTCAAGAGCAGAAACACAGCACCATTGTCAGGACACACACACTCGCATGCACACGCATGGACGCACACACACGCACGCGCGCACACACACACACACAAACACACTGCAGAAACACAAATCATTGTCAGGACACTCACACACACACACACACACTCGCACGTGCACGGACGGACGCACGCATGCACGCGCGAACGCACACGCACACACACACATACACACACAGAAACGCAAAACATTGTCAGGAAAGTGCGTGGGGGGAGCATAGGGATGAAAGTCGGTTAGAGAATTGGAGTAAAAGATTTTCTTTCACCATGACTGGAAATGTTGATGTGAAACGATTCCCCCATAATTATGAAGGAATGAAAGATAAACTCGATAAAGTAACAAAATGAGAAAAGTACTAGGGGAGAACATGCAACAGACCACATCCTTTAGTAAAAATAAATTTTTCAGTCTGAACAAAAGCTGCCATAACCAACCAGCCTTTATGTAGGCCTTAACTGTATGTACTCTATGTATACATGGGACTATAAATGTTATTGTTATTATAGCCATGCTATTTTAATTCACATTACGCTTGTGTGATGACGATACATTCTTCAGGTGTGCACAGCATAGATAAATAAGGGAAGTGTACGAAGCTGATAAAATGACAGAGAATACAACATTAATGGTGCAATAGCTTTTGCATGCAAGATAAGTTCTGGCACAAAACAAGCAGCGCAAGCAAAATGCTTTCAGATAAACGTGCAGTTTACAACATATTTACCACCCCCCTCACACATATCAAGCTTTGGAATGGATGTACTGTCTATTTACCAACTAACCTCTCCACCCACCGCCCACACACACACACACATCACTGAAAATTTCGGACTCGAAGAAATGAAAACACATTTTCTTACCACGTAATGATGACAATAAAGTTAAATCTAATCTAATCTAAGATAATTTTATGTAACCATCTGTCAGAGTTTCAACACTCTCTGTATTAACAACATGGGAGTATCATTGTTAAGATATTTTTCTAAATGTCGAAATGAAAACTTTTGGCACCTGGGATGTATACCGGAAAGTGAAGTGAAGTTGGCATCGTCCCCACTAAACATAGGACGGAAAAAGACGTCATCAGGTGTAATACAGTGGTCCTTTCAGTCTAAACTAGACATCCAAAATCGACATTAAAAGTAGAGGCACACTGCACTCTGAGGATTGTGTAGTAGCAACACCGAAACGTTAGTCGGCTGTTTGCACAAAATAAATGTTTAAAGGTGCACCAAGTAATATTTTCAGTTGTTTATTTCTAGAATTCATGCTGCCCATTCACAAATGTTACCTTTTTCATGAATACTTAAAACCACAATCATATCTAAGTATTCAGTATGACTGGGAAATTGCTTTTTCATACATGAAAAGGGGGATCTTCTCCATTGTCCGCCATTTTGAACTATACTATACTATAGTATATATACTATATACTATAACCTATACTTTCAAGTGATTGTCTCACTGTGATGCACCTGCAAGCTGAGAGATGATGCAAAGAGCACCAATTAAACAATGACCTTAAAACATGTTGTACCTTTTCGTGCAGCAGGTCATCTCCAGAGGTCGTATTTTGGTTTTCCTTCTGCAAATGCTCACCAAATGGCGTAGAATGGACAAAAGCTATCACTCGATGGAAAGTGCATTGGCCACGGTGTAGTACGGGGGCATACTTAACCCTTCTAAGGTGTTCGGGTCATTTTTACCCGTTTTCAGTTTTTAGCTTGAGAAAAATAGTATCAGTTATTATTCTTTCACACTGAGATTCACTGGCTTTGGCTCATTTTCAGTGAGGAACATGAATCTGAAAAAAAAGAGTGACCCCGCCCTTGCTAACCCCCCCCTGCACATTTCTATTACACAGGAGGTGTTCCCAGGTCATTTTGACCCGTATCAATTTGGGGGGCTTATACATCAATATTTTCTAAACTCTCTGATACAACAGTGATCACATGTTGAGTAGACAGGGCAGAGGGTGAAGTATGTGGAAAAAGGAGTGCAGATATTGTCCGGTCCTTCAGTTGTGCATCAATGTTTCAACCTTGCGCGATGAGAGCACTAGTTGTTCAATCCGAGAACTTGGATTGAGTTTACTCACTTTCTTCACTGTCTCCTTATCTTTCTCTGTCTGTATCTCCCACTCAAAAACATAAATAAACAGAAATTAACAGGCAGGGTAAGGGGAATATGAGGGTGAATATGAGCTATGATTTTCCCCTTTTTTCGTTATTTTTCTATATGCCCGGCTCAAATTGACCCAAACACCTTCTATGTAACCAAAACACGAACACCTTACAAGGGTTAAGGACACGGTGCACATGGTCAATGGGTGCTACGCCATGACGTCATGGTTCCGGAAACTCCTCTGGTTGTCTGGTTGTCAATGTTCAGTCAGTGGCCAAATTAACGGCCAAATTAACTAATTAAAAATAGTGGCACAATAAATAAGTTTTCTGGTAATTAGTTACTTTTCCTCTGAAGTAATACCGTTTTTAAAAAATGCAGCACAGTGAATCATTTCTGTTTACAACAGTTTCATTCATCCCTCATGCAGGGGTCTATGTAATGAAAAAAATAATAAAACAAAATAGGAGCAGAGATAAGAATTTAAGAGTACTGTGAAATTGTTAACGCATAGACAAAAAGGGTCTAAGAGGGTAGGCTATGCCTTTTCCCCACACACACAGGCGTACACATTCTACATGAGGGGTGCTGGCCAGTTTTTCAAAATACCTCCCATTAAAATGACTGCACAACATATTACACATTTATGTCTATATTCACATTAATTTCTATATACAGCCCGATGTCTCCTCTGCCGTGTCAATGAAGGCCTGTCACCTAACTCATTACAACTGTAAAGCAAAGCCTGGGGCGTGCTAGTAAACTCATCCCAACTGTCCCTTCTCTGAATGTTTTTTTATTGCTCCCAAACCCAAGTTAACTACAACAACTTGACTAGGCTTTTGATCCCTCTGTCTTTCAAGCACTTGTAGTTTTCTGTATAGGATGTATTTACTCCAGGAGGAAAATGCGAAGGAAATCGTAATTTTTTTATTTTTTTTTTACATTTTCGGAAACTATGGCGGCCAAATTTAAACTATGGCGGGCCGCCATAGTTTCCTCAATGTATGGGAAACACTGGAACCTGTTTTTTTCCACCTCCGGGTAATCTCCCTTTTCTCTGTGTATTCTGGCAGTTTGAGGGTGGCTGGATTGGTTCCAACACAGACAGTAGGTTCTGGTTGGTTGTATGACCAGCGCCTTCTCCCACACTGTAGTTGCCTGTTGCCACTGTGGGGAACCCACACATGCTCTGAGAAGCCTATAGGCCTACTGTAGGTGAGACATTACGATACTTTTTGGGAGATCACCAAAGTTCCTCAGGTAATGTTAAGATCCCCCACAGTCCCAGAGTCCAAAATAAAATAAAAGATTGTGAAAGAGGCTTTGGATTTTCTGGGGAACGTTCAAGAGCTAATTTATCCACCTCCATGGTGGTTGGGCCTATATCTACTGTATGCTCTTTTTTTGTTCCCATTCCCACCCAAATAAGATATGCAATGAATCAATACCACGTCCATGGTACTTCACACATG
>NC_085861.1:34953999-34958999 GCF_034702125.1 Engraulis encrasicolus
AACAAAATCTGCTTTTTTCCATCTTAGAAATGTCAACAAAGTGCGCGGCTTGGCCCCCCGACAAGACGCTGAGAAACTTATTCATGCCTTTGTCACCAGTAGGATAGACTACTGCAATGCTCTCTTCTCTGGTCTCCCAAAAAAATTAATTGACAAATTGCAACTCATTCAAAATTCTGCGGCAAGAATCCTAACAAGAACCGGAATGAGAGAACACATCTCTCCTGTCTTGGCAGACCTGCACTGGTTACCTGTCTCATACAGAATCGACTTTAAGATTCTGCTCACAGTATTTAAAGCATTAAATGGACTTGCCCCTAGTTATATCTCAGACATGCTCTCTTTTTATGCCCCTGCTCGAGCTCTCAGGTCCACTGATGCCAAGCTGCTAAGGACCCCCACCCCCCCACAGAAGAAGATCGGCGACGCCGCGTTTGCCTGCTATGCGCCCAAGAGATGGAACGCCCTCCCCATCGAGATCCGATCAGCCACCTCCGTCGACTCCTTCAAGAAGCAGCTGAAGACCCACCTCTTCATCCTTGCCAACTCCTAGCTGCCAAGGCGTCATAGTGTCCCAGCTGCCGCAGCGCCCTTACTACTCGCAACCAGCCCTGGCAGGGGGCTCCCCTAGGTGGCCGCTGGTCTCTGCCTGAGGTTTCTTGCTGACTATAGGGGGTCTTTTTTCTCAGACCTAACTGAGCTTTTTTTTCCCCTTACAAACTATGAATCAAGCGAAAGGGAGTTTTTCCTCACCCCTGATGCCACCAGGGGCCGCACCTGAGCGCCCAATCTCTGTGTGACTATCTATAACTTATGATAGGCCCAGCCACTATGGACCTTACACATCTAAGAATCCTGGTCCTAACCTACGTTGACCTTATGACTCTACATTCTCTGTCTATCTCTTCTTCCTCTGCCTTCCTGCTTTTTCTGCCTCTCCTCTATACCTCTCCTTTTAAATCTATCTCTAACAATGTTTTTTTTCCCCATTTGTTAAGCACTTTGAGTTACATGCCTTGTATGACACAGTGCTATACAAATACAATTATTATTATTATTATTATTATTATTATTATTATGTGGGCTGTATACTAGGCCACTGCCTGTTATAGCATAATTTCCAGCACAAAATAGTTCATGATTACAAGTGATTCGCAAAAGAAGTGAGTACTTAACATGTTTTTCAATTTGAAATACCACAGGTATTCCTTTTAATTTCTAATAACCATGTAAAAATAGCAAGGAAAGGTTAGAAAAATATGGTGATTGACAGTTTATGAGTGATTGGGCCAGTTCAAATGGTGAGGTGCAGAGAGGTGGAGGGCCGGTCAAAGGGGCGTGGCGGGCCGCATCCGGCCCCCGGGCCTTAGTTTACTGGTTTACAGGCATGTTTGACATTATAGCTGTCCTCAGTTCTGGGATGCTTTGAGCAGAGATCATGTGGATTGAGATCCGCTTGCACCCGCTGTGTATATGGTACAGTGCATGGGATGACAAGTGAAATCTAATGAGGCGAAGGAGGGACAATTCCAAGAAGCCCTTGCACATGACTGGTGAACGAACAGGTTTCAATCTCTCAGAGGCCGGCAGGAGGAGAGACAGCTGTCAGGTTCGTCCTGAACTGTGTTTAAAAAAAACAAAACCATTTTATGACAATGTCAGGGAGCCCAATGTAAACTCATACACTCTATAAGGGTATGTGGGAGTTGAGTCTACCGTATACTGCCATTGCCACTGGCAGATCGGTGGGGGAAGTAAATAACTCCTGCTCCAATACTGAAGTACACACACACACACACACACACACACACCCACACACGCGCGCGCACACACGCACACACGCACACACGCACACAAAGCCAGAGGTTTAAGTCCATATAATAGAATATGTACTAGAATGGAGCAGTCACCATGGCAGCCGTATCTAAGGTTTTAAAATACTGTGGGAAGCTGAGCAGGTATGTTTTAATAAGAGAAGTTGCAACATGATCTCACAAAACTCATGAACATGGACCCATGTTACACAAAATCTGTGGTCATTTCATATTTTGCCAAGGGCCACGGAAGGATTTTCCGTGATGGGGCCATGGGAATGTTTTCTCTATTCCTACTCTATTCTCTGTTCCCACACTTTTGGGTTCCAACTCATTTTCTCGCAAGTTTTTTTCAAGGTTTTTTTCTTTCTTAAAAAGCATTTCTTATGACAGGTTAGGGTAAGGGATTGTTTTGGTCTGGGCCCAGCTATGGACGAACTGAGAATTTCGTATTGGAAATGTATTTCTCGAAAAACATTTCTTTACTGATAGGTTAGGGTTAGGGATTATGCTGTAGCATTCTTTTATTTAGTTTCATTTGATTTGGTAATTACCAACTGGAAAATGTAGGCTATTTCACCACAGCGAGGTGTGTCAATTTTGTAATGACTGAAATCACTGAAAGCACTTCCTTGACCCCCAAAGCGGATTTTTGGCAAACTCTGTGAAATTGCGACAGGTTGTGTGTGCCAAGGGTTTGTGTTCATTTTACAGAATTCTGTGAGATCAGGTATGGATGAGATTTAAGATTTTTTTTGGGGGGGGGGTGTGTCACAGGGAAGACCCACCTTTTTATGTTACTGTAAACTGTAAAGAGTAAAAAGTGTAATTTTTCCAATGACAAGGAATGCTTAGAAATTGGTGGATGGCAATGGAAAATTCTAATGAAAAATATATATAATTTGTGAATGAGCAGCATACATTCGGGAAATAAACTGCTAAAATTATGCATACTCATACCTAAAGTGTGAGTAACACCACATTGCTATTTCTAGAGAATACACTTTTTTAGTAATTGTTTGAAATATGTAAAGCAGTCTTCACTTAACCTATAAATGTTTTAAAAGAAAGTAAATATATAAAACTGTGTAGTCAATGTTGATGTTCACATGAGATTGATTGAAGATTCTGTCCCACATTTGGGGGGGGGGTGTCAAAGCCAATCCAGTGAATCCATCCTGACTAAGGTATGGTCATCTTCTGCCTGCTGCCTGAACAGTGTAAGCCTCATATAGTTACAGCTCTCCTCTTACAGGGAAGTACACACACACACAGCACGCACGCACGCATGCACGCACGCACACACAGACACACACACACACACACACACACACACACACAAACAGAATATAGAGTGCATTCATACACTGTAGAGGAGGAACACAGAGTTTTTTAAAAGAGAAGAGACTTCTCATCTCTCACTCAGCTGCCCACTAAATCCTTTATCACATGCTGTGGCTGATTAAATTGTATCCCAGGCTGTGATAGACTAAATCAAAAGCTTAGCCACCTCAGTGGGATGTGGGACTCCAAACACACCTCATTCTTCAAATAGCTGCTCTGTCTCTGTCTACTGGGGGTCCTTTTACTCTGGAATTTAAGTAGGGCCCACATTTTATTGTATTTAATGGTCCCTTTTATATTAACCCATTGATACACAGTCTCTGATATTAATTAGCATATCAATTAGCTGTTGCCAGATTTGTAATGAACAAATCGTAATGTATTACTAAAGGCCCTATGTCAGGAGTAGGCAATTAGGTTTGGACACAGGCCGTTTTTCTTTCTTTTTCTGATAAAGCCATCGCGGGTAGGTCAGGCCATGGTTTTCTACTGATTTTTTCCTATATTATATTAAAAATAAATGTTATTTAACACGAATGCAATTAATTTCATGTATTTTTATTTTAATTTAAAACCTTAATTTTCTTACGGCTACTGATTATATGCCGACCTGCCTTAGCAACATGCCACCAATTTATACAATTGGCAGATATTTAGTGTAATAACGTGTTTCATTAGCTGAAGACTGCTAGCTATCAATGCAAAATTTCATTGTCAAAAGCCATGGAGCCAAAAGTTGATTACGAATGCAGGACAAACAAATAAGCATACTGTCTGCATTGTTTTTCTTCAATTAGGCTAGGCTCCTGAATTTCCCCCTGTGGATTAATAAAGTTACTCTACTACTCTACTATATTGACTATACTCACTGCACTGGTATTGCATCTCGCGGGCCCAAAATAATTGATGGCGGGCCAGATTTGGCCCCTGGGCCGCCAATTACCTACCCCTGCCCTATGTCATAGTGGTGTAGTGCTATGGTAATTACATTTTTCACTGGCTATTACAGCGTGTGTGGGGCTACGGTGGTTCCCAAACTGGGGGAGGGGATCCCTTGGGTGGTCGTGGACAGATGAGACTTTGCATAAAAAATGTGAAATCAACAGGTTAACAACATAACACAACATTCCATTAATTCCTTAATAGCCATATTTGCTTTTATGGTTAATATATTTATTTGTTTTTCCTGTGGATGTGTAGCAATACTAGTAGACAAACTATTAATGTAAAATGTAGCAATATTAATGGACAAAAAAATGTCTAAGAATATGGGGAGTGGGGCATTGCAACTGTGCTGTCCATTGCAACTATATTTCCCATTCCCGAATTGGATCTTTTCATGAATATTAAATACTATACTAACATTTACCACTCTGACGAGAGAACAGGAAGTTTTGCAGCTAAAGATGTCTATTACCAGACATTCAAAATGGGGGACACAGGGAAGACCCACCTTTTTATGTTACTGTAAACTGTAAAGAGTAAAAAGTGTAATTTTTCCAATGACAAGGAATGCTTAGAAATTGGTGGATGGCAATGGAAAATTCTAATGAAAAATATATATAATTTGTGAATGAGCAGCATACATTCGGGAAATAAACTGCTAAAATTATGCATACTCATACCTAAAGTGTGAGTAACACCACATTGCTATTTCTAGAGAATACACTTTTTTAGTAATTGTTTGAAATATGTAAAGCAGTCTTCACTTAACCTATAAATGTTTTAAAAGAAAGTAAATATATAAAACTGTGTAGTCAATGTTGATGTTCACATGAGATTGATTGAAGATTCTGTCCCACATTTATCCTCTGAATTCCTCCAATAAAGTAATGCCTTAAG
>NC_085861.1:34963999-34966499 GCF_034702125.1 Engraulis encrasicolus
GACGGAAGACTGGACACCCTCCACACCACCACCACCACCACCTTTCTTCCCATGCTCACCTGCTCTCCCAACCCCATCTGCCCCCCTTTGCACTCTGATACAGCGCTCCATCCTTTACCAGCTCCTCCCCTTGCACCCCCACCTCTACTCTCTCTGCTTCAACTTCATCAGATACAGTTGTGCTCTCTCTGCCACCCTCATTGTCCCCTTTGTCCTTGATCCCCTGTTCTCCCTGCCACTACACCCACGCTCTCCATAACCCCCTTCTCTCCATAAGCCCCCTTCATTCCATGTGTGACCATTCTTATGCTGCTCCGCTGTAAAGACTGGTCGGAGCAGCAGGTCAAAGATAACAGTGAGGCATACCCAGAAGGCAGGCTCTGGATAGTGAAGAGCCTGGATAGTGAATGGCCTGGATAGTGAAAGGCCTGTATGGGGGAAGGATTTGGATGGAGAAGGACCTGGATGCTAACACCAGGGACACATACACATATAGAAGGACACATTGTGTCATAATCAAAGACACAAATTTCAACACAGCTCCAGTCAGCCACGGCGTGCCCCAGGGATCAATTCTTAGCCCCCTCCTGTTCTTCATCTACCTGCTCCCTCTTGGCAATATGATCGGTCACCATGATTTCAACTTCCATAGCGGACAATACTCAATTATACTTCAGCCCTGTGCTCTGTTTCCTCCTCCACCACTCATCAACTGCCTGTATGACATAAAAACTTGGCTGCCAATTTACTCAAGCTAAACTATGCCAAAACACAGATCTCATGGTAGTGGCACCTAAATCACTGGCAATGGAGATTGGTGATCTGGATGTGGATGGCTATACCATCAGTCCATCCTCAGAGGTGTGAAACTTAGGTGTTATTCTTGACCCCAACTTCTCACTCCAGTCTAACACCAAAACATCACCAGATCTGCCTTTTCCCATTTAAAGAACATCTCCAGACTCTCTCAGCCCTCATTCTCAGATTCTGTGACCAAAACGCTCATTCATGCATTCAATACTGCTGCCTGGACGATTCCAATGGAGTACTTTATGGCCAACCCAACAAAGCCTTGGACAGATTATGCTCAGAATTCAGCTGGGTCAGGGTCATATCACTTAAAAAGCAGTGGCAACACTTCACTCCCAGACTCAAACAGTTTCGCTGGCTCCCAGTGAAGTCCCATACTGAATAAAAAATTCTCCTGACTTAAAAATCACTCTACTCTCTTGCCCTCCAGTACCTCTGTGATGGTGCATTCAGGCTAACTGGCGGTGCCCGTTCCCACACCTAATCGCTAATCAATCGGCGTGTTCACAACTCAGATCTTAGCGTTTGCGAACTGAAAAATATTGACGACAACCTGGACATCAGCTGGTTTATCCGGGTAACACGGGCGGAAAAGTGCAAAGGCCGGTATGAACCCCTGTGGTTCGCAGGCAAGCACTTAAGTACCGAATGTAAATGGTGCGGGAACGGGCACAGTTCTGGTCAGCCCAAAATATGAGTTCATATGAGAGCAGCAAAGTGGGGTGAAGGAAAGCGAAAAGGGGCAAACATATTCCCCCAAGTTTAACACCATGCAAATGAAGAGCCAATTTCGGCGGCATCCAGAAATGTTTCAATTGATTTGAGTTGCCGCTATGACCTGCTGACCTTTGAGCTGTTAGAATAGAATACTGAATTTCACCTCTCTTTGCTTTGCTCATGTCGCCTGTATATGTACGCCATTATGAGGGACATGGGTAGGGCCTGGACACTTCATAGCCTGGATGGAGAATTTTAAGGGTGTTGCACAGAACACCTGAAGTGTTTTTGCTTTGGTTAGGGGAAAGCATTAAGCAATTTAATATGATCAAACGGAATTCTGCTGATTCTGTTTATACTTGTGACACTGTGTATCAGGGAAAACACATAAGTCATATGGCTTCTCAGTTCTCTCTCTCTCTCTCTCTCTCTCTCTCTCTCTCTCTCTCTCTCTCTCTCTCTGCATACCTCTTGTCTGTCTCTGAATTGTTCTCTTTCCTTCTGCTCTTTTCATCTCCCCCCTCTCTCTCTTTGTCCTCATTCCACTGTCTATCTCCATCCATCGATCTCTCTCTCCTCCACCTCCATCATCTTGCTCTCTCTTCTGTCTATTTGCTTCCCTCTCTCTTTCTGTCTCATCTTTCCCATCTTCTCTCCATCTCTCTCCCCAACCCTCTCCCCTCATTCTTTCTCTTTTATTCTCCTTCTCTCTCCCTCTCTTTCCAACCCTCTGTCTGTCTGTCTGTCTGTCTGTCTGTCTGTCTGTCTGTCTGTCTGTCTGTCGGTCTGTCGGTCTGTCTGTCTGTCTGTCTCTCTCTCTCCAGCCACAGGTAGTCGTGTTTTATTTTTAGCCAAACATCCATCCGGAGTGCTTGAACATGTTCCAGATTTTCATGCTCGTTGTTTCGTCCCGGGATGTCTTCTCACGAACACTCCATGCATCTCTGCTGTACACCAGATGCGTAGACTGTGT
>NC_085861.1:34973999-35028999 GCF_034702125.1 Engraulis encrasicolus
TTCAAGGAGAGTATCAAAAACTTAGTAGCCACAACAGACATTCAGCTGTGTCCATTGTGTATGGCAGCCTGTCATGTTAACTCTGATTTATTTGGCAGCCATATCAGATTTAAAACCCTCAAAAGTTCCAGTTCGTTGCTATTCCACACGGTGGGATGAAGAGCAGACATCCATTACGGCCTATGGAATCCAGCAGCAAAACGTTCCAAACATGAGGTAAGTTCATGCCGTCTCTATACCCATCGTTGAACAGATGATCTGGAACTTCCTGTAAAAAATGGTAAATGGACAGTGATATAGCTCCTTTCCAATCCTTCAAGCACTCAGAGCGCTTTGCACTGTACTGTATGCCACCTATTCACACTCACAGTCACACACCAGTGACAGTGGCTGCCACGCAGGGTACCACAATGCCACAAGGAACAATTTTGGGGGGATCTTGCTCAAGGACACAATGATGGGGTCAGACAGAGCTGGACTTGAACCTGGCGAGGAGACTCTTCTACTACCTGAGTCACCACTGCCGCAGTCCCTGTAACTCCACAAACTCAATAAGACACAAAAGCTAAATGTCACTGGACTATTTCAGAGCAAGGCGCGATTGACAAAGGCGTCAGAGTAGGACTGTTAAAAGCAGAATGGAGGTGACTTGGTTTTCATAAACCATACTCTATACAGTATAGTAGTGGTGTGGATTGGTGCTGCCCTCACGATCCGATTCGATCACGATTCGGGAGGTAACGATTCAATTCGATTCGATGCGATTCGATCCGATCCGATTCAATTCTACAATGCATTGCAATGCATTACATTTCTACTGAAAGCAAAGCTAATGTTTCATCAGTCATGATGAGGCAATACAAGTAGTCAGATACTGAGCAAAAATGTATTGGCTGTTTTCTGTATCAATCTGTATCAGTCTGTATCAGTCTTGCAATGCAATTTGAAGTACTTTTATTTAATTTAACATTCATTTGCTCCCGAAATATCCACGGAAGTAATTGAAACTTTTCAATTGCCGCATCGATTCTGGAACTTGCCGCATTGAATTGAATCGTCCATGCCCCCCATTGGATTGCATCGCCGAATCGATCATTGTTGACACCAGTGCAGTATACCAAAAAAGTGAATGAATACTCTTTGTTTGTCTGATGGTATTCTATGCTCCACATGGCACTTATGTGCAATAGTCCTGTGATGTTATATGTAGGCTAGGCTATGTAGCTTACTGTATGTCCTGTCCTTCTTTAAACAAGCCTTTATCAGGGATGCAAAGTTAATTTTAATAACACAATATTACATCCTTTACTTACATTATGAAAAAAGCATCTCTGTGAAGATGAAGGGTAAAATCAGTCTTCATAATTTTGTACATTTCGAGACATTTTACAGTTAAGTATGAAATGGCTCTCCATGAAGATGTACAACTAACAATACAAGACATGCTGAACCAGACAACTAAGCAGACCTACATTCCTGTGATCAGAGCTGTGGAGCATGTCCACACACACACACACACGCACACACACACACACGCATATGCACGCCGTCGCACACACACACATACACACACACACACACACATACACACACACACACACACATACACACACACACGTGCACGCACACACACGCACACACATGCGAGCACACATGCGCACACACACACACACACACACACACACACACACACACACACACACACACACACACACACACACACACACACACACACACACACACACACACACACACACTCATGCACGCATACACACACGCATGCACACACGCAGGAGGAGGAGACCAAAGACACAAGCTGCAGAGTGTCATGTCAGCAGATATTTGTACTGTTTGCATTGCTGTGCTACCCACAAGTTGCACACACACACACACACACACACACACACACACACACACACACACACACACACACACACACACACACACACACACACACACACACACACACACACACAACTCAACCTCTGATTGTTGGAAACCGCTGTCGGTCAAAGAATTAGCTCACGTGGTTAACTGCCAGTGTCTTGCCCCTCCTCCCAACACTGTGTTTATAATAAAAATCAATCTATATGGATAAAGACAGCAGTACAGTAAAGAATGGTTCCAAATGGTTCTTTTTTTCTTTTCTTTCTTTTTTTCCGTTTCACTGCTCTCAGCTCATGCGATCTTGAGCCCATGAAAATGATCAGGACATTCAACATCTGCTCTAGACTGGTAATTATCACAAAACACACACACACACACACACACACACACACACACACACACACACACACACACACACACACACACACACACACACACACACACACACACACACACACACACACACAGCCCCCCATCTTTTTCTCCCTCTCTCTCTCTCTCTCTCTCTCTCTCTCTCTCTCTCTCTCTCTCTCTTTCTCTCTCTTTCTCTCTCTCACCTCTCACACACACACACACACACACACACACACACACACACACACACACACACACACACACACACACACACACACACACACACACACACACACACACACACACACACACACACATACACACACACACAGAGCACTGACTACTGTGAGCACAAACAGACCCACTGCGTTGGCTGTCTGATCACAGACCTCTCCTTGAAGTCTGTTGCTGGACTCCTGCAGGCATTTATTGTGAACACAAGTGAACACTGTTACGGACATTTCAAGGTTATATTATCTTAAAGCATTATATTCAGGGTTTTATACAAACATTCCCTTCTCCTTATATATATTGACATCGCACTGTTGTTCGTTTGGAGTGTGGCGTCACACTTAACAGTAGTAATGTATGGCCACACACGCACATCATTGGGGCAGCATTGATAAAGGAGATGGGCTTTAGATCAGAGGGTTGCAGGTTTGAATCCCACCCTTCTACTCCCTACCACACTCCATACTGATCCAGGGACTGCAACCAATGCCCTGTAAATCACTACATCATTTTCGCCAGCTAAGTGAAATGTAATGTAATGTCTTTGCAGTGAGGAATGTGAGCTTACAGGCTAGCTTGCGGCTCCAGGCCAGTGATCCATATGTCATCAAGTGTTTGAGTTCTCAGGATTAGTGTAAGCCTCACAGGAGACAAACTAAACTAACATTTGAATAATACTAAAATAGCACTGACCTACTGCTCATAGAGTATCTGCCTGACTACTCCCGAAAGGATTAGGAGGGTCAATTTAAGTTTCAGCAAAATATAAAAGTGTCTCCGGGTGGAACAGAAGAGCCCAGACTCTGCACCGTTTGTATCAGGGGTTGCCTCTGTCAGAGCCTCACGATTCAAGGCTCCTCATATAATAAATAAATAACAAGTGAAGTGAGGAGTGAGGTGTGACTGAGTGTGTGTGTGTGTGTGTGTGTGTGTGTGTGTGTGTGTGTGTGTGTGTGTGTGTGTGTGTGTGTGTGTGTGTGTGTGTGTGTGTGTGTGTGTGTGTGTGTGTGTGTGTGTGTGTGTGTGTGCACATGCATACTTGTGTGTGATATCCTCCATGCACCGCACCTGATTGTCCTCAGTCCCCAGTTCCAGTGTCCTTTTGTGACCATACTGTAGTCTCTCTCAATGGGGGCTATTAGAGAGGCATTAGAGGGGCCTTTTTATGTGGTTTTCATTGTGTTTGCATGGTTTTTAGCATTAATCTTATTTTTTTTGTTCCAAGCTTTTGCTGTGTTTATTATTAATAATACAGATTCTGTGTTTTTGTTTGCAATGAATCTCCTTTATTTGGTGAAGCACATTGCCTTGAATGTGTATGAAATATGCTGTAGAAATAAACTTGTCTGGCCTTACCTTGGAGGCATTGAGAAGGAGACCGCTGGGTGGGGGGGCACTCAGCTGCTAATGATGAGGTTAAAGGGGCATTTGTTTACAAAAGATTGAAAACCAGTGGTCTAGACCAGTGGTTTTCAAAGTGGGGGCCGGGGACCCCTGGGGACCACGAGGGAGTGCTAGGGCAGGTTGGCAGAAAAACAAATACTTGAATAAATTCAGTACACCAAAACTAAAAAACTAAAATAAGTTAACAATAAGTTAAAAATAAGTTAATAACAATATTCCTATTAGTTCAGAACTGCATTAAAATATTTGATTGCATCTCTGAGCATTACCACTATTATTGTTATTTTATGGGGCACTGGCACAGAGACCACATAGACTATGGTTGTGAAAGGGGGTGCACAGAAAAAATAGTATGGCACGCCCCATGTAAGGGGGGCCTTCACTGGATTCTAGGGGGGCCTTGACATGGTAACGTTTGGGAACCCGTGGTCTAGACAAACTGAGCAACGTAGCTTTCATGTTCTTCAGCACATCAGAGCAGACCATATTTGAAGATGTTTACCCTGGTGGAAATAGAAATAAGCTTTTTAGGAAGTGTTAAAATGACATGGGCTGCTTTAGGGAAGCAATGTGTGACACATACATACATTGATCAGCTGTGCAAAAATGGCTATCCTTTTACAACTTACTAAGTTGTGGTGAATTATGCCTTTCTTGTTAAGTTTTGTCTTCCTTTTGAGTTTGATATGAGTAAGGTTACAGCCTCGCAGCTGTGTGCCCTATATCAATGATTCAGTGCCAATTCCTCATATTAGTTTAGTGATTATCAATGTTTACAGAGCAGAAGTGTATCCATGTCAATTCAAAATAACACCTGCCTTCCATTTCTCCTATTAAGTGTTCTCGAATGGGTGTTGCCTGTTTGCATGCTTCGGACCAGCAGGCTTGCTTGCGGCCAAAAGAAACCCCATCTCGCCTCAATATTGGTTTGAAAGCTGCAGGATGGTGTGCGGCCAGAGCTGTGAGGGAGAGAGAGAGAGAGAAAGAGAGCGAGAGAGAGAGAGAGAGAGAGAGAGAGAGAGAGAGAGAGAGAGAGAGAGAGAGAGAGAGAGAGAGAGAGTGAGCGGCCTGAGAACAGCCTCCTGACACAGATGGACTAGCACAATGCCCCCTGAGTACCTCAGTGCGTGGCACAGTGCTGCTGTGGTTTATCCATGCACACCAAGAGTCTATCAAATCTTATCATATCAGGCTCGGCAGCATTCTCCCGGAGTGAGATCACCATGTCTCCTGCTGTTTGGATATAAAGAGCAGTTGTAGCAATGAGTGCTGTTAACGACCCCGATGACCACCCAGCGCTTGGCTCCTGGCCACCAGCAGACCTATAGATTCTGCCAGGGCTGTGCTACAGCAGCAGAAGTAGGGTTTTGGGTGGGAATGACTTGGCAAACGTTGATGCTCCTGCGCCCTCTGCTGGAGCCGGTATTGTATGTCACCTGGCAGCTTCAAATTAGCTTTTATGCATTACAGATTTTGCCTATTGCTTGTAAACAATATACAAAAAATGTCTCATAGTGTCAAAATGATACACTCAATTCCATATGCCTACCACAAAAGTTGTATTACTTCCACTTGGAAATAAACTATGTAAAAACACACATTAGGGAACCGAAATGTGAAAGTTTGGTAACACTTTATTTTAGGGATACATCTATTAGCACTAATATATACAATATTAATGCCTGTGTAAGTAACTTGTAAGGCACGTACTAAGCAAAATAAGACAGTTGTTAAGCATGTATTCACAATTGTCTTGTTCATGCCCAATTAGGGATTTATTACTAATATAACCTTAGGAAGGACCAGTAAGCACGTATTTCTATTTATTAGTAAGTAATAAATGGCAGAATACAATGTGCTCCCGACACACTGTGTGAACAAACCCTGAACAGTGTGAAAACAGATGCGGAATAAGGGTCCCTATTCTAAAGTGATGCATTGCTCAGCCCAGATGGCTTAGGGCCCCCGCACTACCAAAGTCCCCCTCATTACCTAGGGCCCCCACCCCACCCAGGCCCGCACTACTTAGCGCCCCCCCCGATCAGCAAAGTGTAAGGGTATATTAGGTAATTAATATGTAGTTAGCTGAGTCATCCAGTTTTCTCTTGTTCAAACCGATGAAGGTCAGGTAACAGGAGCCTTTATATAACAAGGATTGAACATACACTTGTCAATGGCGGTGGGTTGGTGAGATGCAGTTGTTTTATGTAACACTGCGTTTTAATTGTAAATTTAAAAAAAAAAAATCAATGCAGAACATTGGAATAATAGCTTTTAAGCGAAACTAAATTCTTTTGTGATAATTAAGTTAATGTTTGAGAACATTAGCTTCAAGAAGTGCAGTGCATGATGGGTACGCAATCTAGGCCAACAGACCCAGCTCTGAGCCTAGCTACGTCCTTAGCTCCTCCCCTCGCTCATGCAATTTAGTTGCTATCCAAACAATTCGCCATGTACGTAACAACAGAAATATTATCATTGCTGCATTGGCCATGCATTGCATTTCTGACTAAGGGCGTACCCATCATGCACTGCACTGCAAAATGACATCTCACCACCCCACCGTCGCTGAGAAGTGTACGTCTAATCCTTGCTATATAATGCTTCCTATCGCATAATTTCTTTCAAAGAGGAATAAGTAAATTTTACACATCTAACTAGACTAATGCAAAATAAAAGTAAATCTTACATTTACTGGCGGGGGGCATGGGGTGCTGAGTAGGGTGGGGGCTCTAAGGAGTGCGGGGGCCTAAGCCATCTGGGCTGAGCAATGCATCACTTTAGAATAGGGACCCTTATTCCACATCTGTTTTCACACTGTTCAGGGTTTGTTCACACAGTGTACTAGGAGCTTATACACATTGTATTCTGGCCCTTACTGCTTACTCATAAATAGAAATCTAGGTCTACTAGGTCCTTACTAAGGTTATATTGGTAATAAATCCTTTAATTGTGCATGAACAAGACATTTACGAATAAATGTCTAACAACTGTCTTATTTTGCTTAGTACATGCCTTACAAGTTACTTACACAGGCATTAATATTGTATGTATTAGTGCTAATAGATGTATCCCTAAAATAAAGTGTTACCGAAAGTTTTATACAAAACACTGCAGTCTTTCTTTTTTAATAATCTATTCAGTCTCACTGAATTTAGGCCTACATCTTCACAAAACCCCAATATTCAGTACTGTACATAACAGAACTGCACTTTACAGTGCATGATATTCAACTAAAGCAAAGTATCTCAAACAGTATCACTCTAAACACAACAGTGTAAGTGAGCTTTTGGGTCATTTGTAGGTGTTTGAGCCTCATACTATGAGGTATTTATATTTACAAAATTTTAAATAAACATGATAATATGTGGTTGACATCGACATGCTGTCATCAAAATTATAGTCAATACTCAAGTGTTGCTAGGAAGGGGTTAAAGCCAGCAGCCACCGAACACCAAACAGCTCAATGGCCTCACAAACAACTCGTCAGTAAGCCTCTGCCTCAACTTTTTTTCTTTTTTTAATGTTTATCAAATGTATGGAACGTATGTATTGTTGGTGTAAGAGAGAGGAGGAAAGCTGTACGCCAGGAGCAGATGGGCACTCACTGCGGGCCCACCAGCTGGAGCAGGTGTTGTGGTCAGGGCTGAAACACCCAGAGAAGGTTGGACACCACCTGATGACATCTGCTTCTGGCGTAAGGCTAAAGCTACCTGTGAAGGTGGTTAAGGAAGGCACCTTGTGTGTATTCATCAAGTAGTTTATGAATGTGTTTTTCCTATATTTGTCTGTTAATTGATACAATAAAGTTGAATGTTTGTGTCACAAGTCTTATTTCTCTCGCTGACCCATGGGCACCGGAGGAGGTGCGACAGGCAGCAATGCCCAGCAGGTATTAACAGCTACCTGTACAACCCTTCCAGGTTATTGACAGAGATACAACCAAGTATGATAATCAAACAGTAATATGGAGCTTACTTACATGGACCCTTGGTGAGGTATGAGGGTATTTCTTCATGAAATTTCAACAGATACAAATATGCAGATATGGCATAATTCAAATTATTTCACATTTAGTCAATTTGCTCAAGTGTTTGCTTGGTTGCATTCAAAGTGACACAATTTCTACAAACTATCATCTTCACATTGCCTATATGATGATGATGATGATGATGATGATGATGATGATGATGATGATGATGATGATGAAGACAAAGGCTATGTCGGCTGTTCAATTAGGTGGCATCTTGTCTCAGGGGTTTACAGTCAGTCAGTCGAGTCAACCCCATACTATATCTAGCATTTCTCCGCGGAAATGCAGTCTAGCTTAGTAATACAGCCACACGAAGTAATGCAACAATGTAACACTCGTGTAACTACCAATGTAACACCAGCCTTTCCTTTCCCCCTGTTGGTTGGACAGTGACGTACTTCCGGGTAGGGCTCTGGGTACTACACGTGGATCACAGAGAAGTGGGAGCCCCACCGTGAACGTTTTTCTTTAACTCTTATTTTATTTTCTGCGAACAACACCACAACAACACCGCCACAATGGTGAAACCACAGTTTAAGGGGAATAGTTCGATTAACAAATCAACGTCCAGTAGTAACCCAGGTAAGCATACTGGACCGACTAGTTGGCATGTCGCATTGTAAACAGCATGGTAAACAGTTAGCTAATGCTAGTTTCTTATGCCTTTTGCTATGCCATGCTAACCGAAGGAATAAGTTATGCGAAATATCAAATTGCGTATGCGAAATAATCCTCACACAGCGAATACATGAGCAGTTGGGGGTCGACCTGACCATGACCAGAAGTGTTAAAAGACGCCAGATCCGTTTGTGTTCGTGTTTTATGCAGAAGGAGAGTGCCAAGTAGTCGTTTTGCAGTGTAACTGCTTCACTTGTTTGGGTCATCCAAGTCCAACCAAATGTCATTTAAAATGTGTCATTTATACGTATTCCGTTTGAAATACCAGTACATTGACACTGACACGTTTCGCGTCAGCCTTGTATACATAAACATGTGTGCAGTTGGTGTCGGGAGTTCGACAAAAGGTTTGTGTGTTGTGAGTAAATGACCCTTGATTTGTCTCTTCTTAGACCGACCTAAGGGGTCCGGAGGTAACAACATGAGGGACCGTGCCACTATCAAGCGCCTGAATATGTACAGGCAGAAACAGAGATGGTAGGTGGCAACCAGAAAATTATCTGGTTGATGCTTTGAATATTTTGTGCTGCTGCATGCTCCCAGATGACTACCAGTGATGGGATGAACTGTCACGTGCCATGAATGGATGGTTGAGTGATCTGTTACACATGATGCATTTCACTCACAAACCACTTTATTTTGGACACGTTGTGAAAAATACCCTTACACTCTGCATTATCTAAGTCTTGCAGCAGTATGCCAAACTAAAGTAGGCATTTTACAGTATTTGTGCAATTACTGTAGTTTTTAAAAAGTCCCAAGTCATCATCACATTTGATACATTACATGTTCCCCTCTTCATGTCAGGGGCTGTATCAAACCATCTAGAGGGCCACATCTGGCACCTATGCCTCAAGTTTGACACCACCGCTGCAGGGAAATTACTTTGGTCAAAAGCGTCTGCTAAATGCAATGCAATGAAATGTAATGCAATATAAAAAGAAATGCTAAGCTTGTTTCTCATGTTGGTAATCAATAGAAAACACCAAAGCTGAACACAGAATGCACTGTTTTTACACTTTTAGATGAAATATATGCGTTATTAGTACATTATAACGTTTTAGGTAGTCCTGCATCTCCTGCCGTGTGTCGTTACAGTAATAGTAAAGGATACATGCTAAAATACTATAAAGTATTGTGATAGTCATGTAATGCATTTCCTGCCATATGTCTCCACAGCAACAACAGAGGGAAAGTGATAAAGCCGCTGCAGTACCAGTCCACAGTGGCCCCCGGCACAGTAGCACGCGTGGAGCCCAACATCAAATGGTTCGGTGAGTACAGATCATTACGTAAATGTAAAAGGGGGTTATGATGCTAGACAAAGTCTCGTTGTCTTAGAAATCCCTTTAATGCATGGTACAGAACAGAATTTCATATAGCAGCAGTGCCGTGGTACCCATCCCAATCCATTGTCACACATCAGTCTTGGACAAAGTAATAATAATAATAATAATGATTATAATAACTTGTTTTTATAGTGCCTTTCATGGAACCCAGTGTCGCTATACAAAAGGAGACAGGCCTAACAAATTGAGGAGAGGGGAGGAGGCAAGGGTTAAGTGCCATAGGCCTTAGTGAAGAGATATGACTTGAGGGGCTTTTTGAACTTTGCCAGAGTGGGGGCTTGGTGGATGTGGAGAGGTAGACTGTTCCAGAGGGCGGGGGCAGCAACACAGAAGGCTCTGTCTCCAAATGTCCGTAGCATGCCCAAATGACAGCCATTCTACATTCTACAGTTGTGCTCATATGTTTACATACCCCAGCAGAATAAACGCTTTCTTTGCGATTTCTCACAAAATATGAAGGATTACACAAAACCTTTTTTTTCACTCATTGCTAGTGACTAGCTTAAGATATTCATTAGCAATATTCTGTGTTTACTCTTTCAAAAGCATGATCACAACCCAAACTACCCAAATGACCCTGTTCAAAAGTTTACATACCCTAGTTTCTAATGCTGAATATGGCCCTGTTTAACATCAGGGACCGCTCTAAATTGTTTGTGGTAGTTGTGGATAAGGCTCTTAATGTTCTCAGATGACAAAACAGCACATTCTTCCTGGCAGAATGGTTGTTTCCTATAATATTTTTGGGTGTCTTGCTGGAACCTCACATTTGAGGTTTCCCCTGAGTGGCTCAATGATGTTGAGATCAGGAGAGTGAGACGGTCGCTCAAAAACGTCATTTTATTCTTTCTGAAGCTAGTGACGGGTTGATTTGGCTTTCTGTGTTGAAATATTGTCATGTTGGCATGTCCAAACAATGGATCATGTGCAGTTTCAAGGCTGATGTGTCTCAAGTTTCCTCCAGTATTTTTCACAGGGCAATGTATTCATCATTCTGCGAGTATGGATCAAAAGTATAATGCATTTGTAACTCAAATGTCCCCATGAAATCAGTGGTCCATGACCATGTTTCACAGAAGGGTATGGTGTAACTTTCATCATAGGCTCCATTGACTGTTCTCCAAATGGTACTGTTAATAGTGGCCTAAAAAAGTTCCATATTGATCTCATTTTTCCAAATGACTTTGTCACAGGCATTTTGATGCTTCTCACTGTGCTATTTGGTGTATCATATGCAAAATAACATGTTTGCATTTTTGTAGCAATGGCTTTCTCCTAGCAACCCCCAACAGCCCATCTTTCCTCAAGTGCCTCTTTCCTGTACAGTTTAAAACATTTTTTCATGTTGTCCTATATTTCACCTGAAGTTATTTTTTGGTTGTCCTATGCCTCCTGAACAATTTCCCTTGCAATGATCATTGCAATGCAATGATTCCCTTGCCCATTGGCTTGATTCCAACCAAACTCCTCATATTGCATTTCTGAATTGAAATTCCAACGGTGCCAACATGACAATACGACACAGAACGCCAAATCAACCCTTCATTAGCTTCAGAAAGAATAAAATGAAGGTTTTTGAGCGACCATCTCACTCTCCTGATCTCAACATCATTGAGCCACTCAGGGGAAACCTCAAATGTGAGGTTCCAGCAAGACACCCAAAGATATTATAGGAAACAACCATTCTGCCAGGAAGAATGTGCTGTTTTGTCATCTGAGAACATTAAGAGCCTTATCCACAACTACCACAAACAATTTAGAGCGGTCCCTGATGTTAAACAGGGCCATATTCAGCATCAGAAACTAGGGTATGTAAACTTTTGAACAGGGTCATTTGGGTAGTTTGGGTTGTGATCATGCTTTTGAAAGAGTAAACACAGAATATTGCTAATAAATATCTTAAGCCAGTCACTAGCCATGAGTGAAAAAAAAGGTTTTGTGTAATCCTTCATATTTTGTGAGAAATCGCAGAGAAAGCGTTTATTCTGCTGGGGTATGTAAACATATGAGCACAACTGTATGTGTGTCCTTGCATTGTAGTGTGCTATGTGTTATGGTGCTGAACTACTTTTGAGCAAGAGAACACATGCTCTGTGGAGGCACAGTCGCTTTAAGGTCACACCGGTCTCAGCAATTAACATACTCTAGACACTGGATACCATCGGTCTGGCTAGCTCATAGTGGCACTGGCAGCATAGTAGCCGCATCTAGTTAAGGAGATGGGCTTTTGATCAGAGGGCAACGGGTTCCAATCCCACCCTTGCACAATCTAGACACTATTTCAAGAGAGTTAAATTTTTCGCATCGCAACTGTTAGCACAGACTTTCAATTTTAACCTCTTTCTCTCTCTATCTCTCGCCCTCTCCCTCTCTTTCTTTCCCCCAGCCAATACACGTGTGATCAAGCAGTCCTCTCTGCAGAAGTTTCAGGATGAGATGGGTGCGGTAGTGAAGGATCCCTACAGGGTGGTGATGCGGCAAACCAAACTGCCCATGTCCCTACTGCACGACCGCGTCAAAGCACATGTCAGTACACACACACACACACACACACACACACACACACACACACACACACACACACACACACACACACACACACACCAGAATGTAACAGTTCCATACAACACTACACGTAGAGTTCCCATGTCTCAGTTATGATGGACTGCTAGCTGTACAGTGTTTCCCACAGAAGTTTTGGAAACTATGGGGGCTGCGGGGATTTTTTTGTTGGGGGGGGCAATGGGCGGGGGGGGTTCACGCTGCGTAAAAAAAAATAAATAGGAGCACAGATATGAATTTAGGAGCACTGTGAAATTGTTAACGCACAGAGAAAAATGGTCTAAGAGAGTATACCTTTTCCCCAACACACATAGGCGTACATATTCTACATGAGGGGTGCTGGTCACAGGGCCAGTTTTTCAAAATTCCTCCCGTAAAAGGGTAAAAGGGCTGAACAAACATAATACACATTTATGTCTATACACATTCATTACACATTAATTTCTATAAGCAGCTCGATGTCTCCTCTGCTGTGTCAATGAAGGCCTGTTGCCCAACTCATTATCATACAACTGTAAAACAAAGCCTGGGGAGTGTCAGTAAACTCATCCCAACTGTCCCTTCTCTCAAGGTTTTTTATTGCTCCCAAACACGAGTTAACTACAACAACTTGACTAGGCTTTTGAGCCCTCTGTCTTTCAAGCACTCATGGTTTTCTCTATAGGATGTATTTACTCCAGGAGGAAAATGCGAAGGAAATCGTTTTTCAAATCGTTTAATAGAAAACGGAAATAGTTTAAAAAAAAAAAAAAGTAAAAAAATTTTTTTTTTATTTTTTACATTTTCGAAGCTATGGCGGCCAAATTTAAACTATGGCGGTGCGCCACAGTTTCCTTAATGTATGGGAAACACTGCTGTAGAATTACATCAATCACCCACTCACCCACCCACTCACTCACTCACTCACTCACGTTTTGGTGCTCATGCATTTTTGTACCCATGCACTTGATCATATTTTTTCAACCCTTATCAGTTCAGGTCGCATGAGTGAGGTGAATATGTTCATAACTCATAGATCTGAAACTCCTATGCACAGCCAGATTCCAGGTGC
Source organism: Engraulis encrasicolus (assembly GCF_034702125.1). NCBI lineage: Eukaryota > Metazoa > Chordata > Actinopteri > Clupeiformes > Engraulidae > Engraulis > Engraulis encrasicolus. The sequence continues at coordinate 34,987,549 of NC_085861.1, forward strand.
TGGTGAAGTGCAGTCATCAGTAATCCACAGTAAACAAGAAGGATCACCGCACACTGGTGGACTTTTTTTTCTTTTTTCTTTTTTCTTTTTTTTTTCTTCTTTTGGAATTTTGCAACCTGACGAAGCGTAAGGCGAAACGCGTTGTTCACCTAAATAAAAAGAAGCAAAATGAAGTCCACCAGTGTGCGATGTTCATAACTCATGTAACCACTCAGAACCTGTTTACATGTACATGAATATTTTGTAACGCATCTGTTTGGGCCTTTTCTTTACCCGTAAATGGAATCCACATGCCACGTTTGCATGTAAAGAGATAAAAATATCTCTTTAAAGGGACACTGTGTGAGATTTTTAGTTGTTTATTTCCAGAATTCATGCTGCCCATTCACTAATGTTACCTTTTTCATGAATACTTGCCACCAGCATCAAATTCTAAGTATTCATTATGACTGGAAAAATTGCACTTTTCATACATGAACAGGGGGATCTTCTCCATGGTCCGCCATTTTGAATTTCCAAAAATAGCCATTTTTAGCTGCAAAAATGACTGTACTTGGACCATACTAGAAAATATATGTTTATTACTTAGTAAACTTTCATGTAAAGATCAAATTTGGCAATAGGCAGCCCAGTTTCAATGAGCAGCATAGTTGCAGTACCTTTTTTGACTATTTCCTGCACAGTGTCCCTTTAAAAAAATATCTGCATATGTGTAATCAACCGTAAGTCATTTTTCGTTCGTCATAGTTCTTCAGTTCACTTCAGTTCACGTCAACACTTTGTGATTCATGTGAATGTCATGCGAACTTGGTAACCAACCACTCAGTCAGTCACTCACTCACTCAGTTAGTCAGCAACTCAAAGCCAAATTCGCTTATTACACATCTGTTTCCGTTGAATTTTCCGCCCGAGCTGCGTATCAAAATATGTTGAAATTGTCCTTTCATGACACCGTCTAATAGTTTATCCAACCGAGTTGGGAAAACACGAAGAGCAGCAAAAACATCATCAGGGTTATAAAGTACTCCCATTCCTCTCCACACTCATTAGTGCTGATTGGTGAAAGGAGAAGACATCCTCACAGCCAGGGTGCTTATCAGAAGAAGAAAACAGGGCTGAACTCTCCATAGTGCTATGCCATAGGTCTCTCTCTCTCTCTCTCTCTCTCTCTCTCTCTCTCTCTCTCTCTCTCTCTCTCTCTCTCTCTCTCTCTCTCTCTCTCTCTCTCTCTCGTGCAAAACAGTATTTCAGAATGTTAAGTAATAATGGTTTAAAAACTATTTGATTTGAGTATTTTGGTCATCAGTAGTAGTGCATGTACGCTTTTTGTTTATTATTTTGTATTATTTGGGATCACTTTAACTCTTTATCCCTCTCTCTCTCTCTTTCTCACTCACTCACTCACTCACTCACTCACTCACTCACTCACTCACTCACTCACTCACTCACTCACACACTCACACACTCACACACTCACACACTCACACATTCTCATTCTATCTCTCTCTCTCTCTCTCTCTCTCTCTCTCTCTCTCTCTCTCTCTCTCTCTCTCTCTCTCTCTCTCTCTCTCACGCACACCCTTGATCCACGTTGTTGACAGATGCTTGTCTGATTGGTAGGATGTTTCACCATCAGTTGGAATGGACACACACACACACACACACACACACACACACACACACACACACACACACACACACACACACACACACACACACACACACACACACACACGGTGAAATGGAGACAAATAGAGTATCAGTGTAAGTGAGGAGAGGTTCAGATTAGCAGCCGTCAGCACAAGAATGTGCTAATGGCCTAATAGCCCCTGTTTATGCCCCTGTCTTCAGTCCTCAGTGTTGCCAGATTGGGCGGTTTCCTGCCTACTTGGGCTGTTTACAATTTGCGGGTAAGAAAACATATTTGGCAGGTTTTTCTGTATATGGCCATAGTAATCAATAGTGTTTAGCTCAAATTGGGTGGGGTGTAGTGCCTCTAGGTGGCTTTTGAGCATTTACTGGACTGGAAATGATCTGCTACATCTGGCAACCTTGCATCTAGAGTATCTGTGCCACTCCACTTCATTCATCATCTTATTAGAGCCCTGGTATCATCACCCACTTAGTCGTCTTGTTTGGCCTCAATGTACTTCGCTTTTCAGTAGTTTTGCCTCAGTCCTGTTAACACTCCTTCAGTCATTTTGGTAGGGCTGAAGAAGCCTTCATGTGCAGAGTATTTCTCTGATCACTTTATTCGTTCAGTCGTCTTAGCAGAGAGCTGCTCTGTTTACTGAAAGGTAGGGTATATCATTTTAGTTGTAGGCATTTTCAAAATATATGATGCTTATCAAATTTTCATGAATAGGTACTAAGTAATTAACTAATATTTACTACTCTGGGCAAAGTACAATACGTTTCAAAATGGCAAACATGGAGAACATCTCCCTTTTCATGTATGAAAAGGATAATATTCTCAGTCATAATAAATGCTTACATATTGATGGTGGTGGTAAATGCATACTAATGAAAAGATAACATTTGTGAATGGGCACATTACATTCTAGAAAGAAAATACTAAAAAAGGTACATTCTATACCTTTTTGTTTTCCGTCGTTCTGGCTTAGCCTTGTTGACTTTCAGTTGTGTGAAGGGTAGGCCCTTATTTGTGCACATGTTTTAGTGTCTGGGGAGTTGGGATGAGCTGAGTTGAGTAGATGTAATTAGTCCCCAAAGGGGAAATTATTTTGCTACCTGTCCATCTACACAGCATACTAGACAGTGAGACGGTAACATAAATGATTCTAATTACAGGAGGAGAACAACATAACACAAATTAATGGCAAGGTTTAGTGCAGATGAGTAGGCCCAGCTTGTCAAGTCTCGGCTGAGAAGAGTCTTCACACTCTTCTTGAAAGTGGAGAGAGAAGTGATGACCCTAGTCTTGTAGCAGCTCCTCAGTTCTCAAGTTCTCCCATGTTTAGTCTTCTCTTCTTTTTTTAAAAAAAGTATTTATTTTAGCTTTTCGGCCTTTATTATTACAGGACGGTGTGAGAGCAGACAGGAAATGATCGGGTGAGAGAGATGGGGCAGGGCCGGGAAATTACCCCGGCCGGATTAGAACCAGGGTCCCTGTGGGCAATGTAAGCCCACAGGGTGCCCCCATGTTTACTCTCCTTATTCATTCCTCGAAGTCATCGTTGCTAATTTTCTTTGCAACTTACTTGGTATGAACTACAAAAGAACTAAGCAAGTGATTCTTAAAAGGAATTCCAGACGTAAGTTACACAAGTTCCGATGTTTGCAACTTTGGTAGTCCAATGCTGAGGGGTCATTCCACGTCAAATCAACAGGAGCCCGCGCACTTAGGTCTTTTTATTAAAAAAGAAAACATCACATAAGACAAGTCTCATTGGCATTTTTAAAAAGAGGACTTCATGGAGAATGAAGAAAAAAATAAAATAAAAATCTGTGGACAATCCCACAAGGTGTTCTGGGGCTCTGAAAATGACACCCAAAATGATTTGTCAGACTTGTGAGGTCTTCTGGTCAAACACTGATGGGGTTTCCTTTCTATTTATAGCTTTTTATGAGTGTTTCTACTTGTATCTACAAGGGGGGAAATCATGAGGCTATATTGGGGCACAAATATGTCTTCTGAAGGCCTAAACAGAGCACAGCCAAAAAGTCCAGTACAATTTGTATCATCTTTGAGGGAATGCTATGACGATGTAGGATCATACAGACCAAAACTGAGAGTTTTGCAACAAAAGATTCCAATCTATGTACCAGCATGCCAAATTTGAGCTTCCTACATGGTTTAGTTATTGAGCTATGGGCTTGTGAACTTTGACAAAAAAAAGTACCATGGGCACATTTGGTAATTTTTTTCAGATTTTTTTGAGACCTAATGAATGAATGACCCTGAGGTCAAAAAAATATATATCAAAGTTGGGAGTGATAGTTCGTACTACAGTCGGAAATTTTACAATTAGAATGGTTAGCTCAATCCCTGTTGTTTTGGGAAGCATGTCCCTTTTGTTCATGAGTTTTTAGCATTATGGGGCAGGTTCAGGCAGTGCACAAGCATCCTACTTTTAGTACACCAAATTTCCATCATGCTAGTAAACACGCTGACCACTCACCTACCGAAGCACAATTAAGCTGGCAAACCAGTTGTATTTAATCCAGAGACTCCAACAGGCATCCAGTTAAAAACACATGTAGATGTAGTCTAGTGATGTACACTGACGTTTGGGCATTGCTTTTACTGAGCGAGAAACTTTGGGGACATTATTGCAGAGGATGCCCGACTTTGATGAAGATGTCACGGATGTTTGCTGAATATTAGCTGTTGCACAGATACATGGGCTTGATTTTGCTGGTATTGAACTGGTTAGTGTAGGGTATGGATCCAAAGATGTCGTTTCTGAATCTGATAGACACGTCTCGTCACTGGTCTGCGATGAATGCACCAGAGTTGACCCCAGAGGCTCCGGGCATTTCCAAAAACTTCATCATGTGTCAAAACCCAGTAGGTTCAAACTTGGTGTACATCGGGCTTGCATCGGACGAAGTTGGTTTCAGATTTTCAAGAAACGGTCGCTCTGAGTGAGTGGTTAAGTTTAAACTTACATCTTACCAATGCTAACAAACATTATTATTCGTGAAATGCACCCCTCTGTCGTTTACACACTTCATACATCTGAAGGGCGGGCCATGTCCTTGTTTATCCCACTCAGGCCTGATGGGGAAGACAGCAGCTTGAAGGTTGAGAGAGATGAGAGGACGGCAGCTCCTCACTCATCAGTGCTCTAGGTCGGCCCCTATTTACACTCTTCATGCATCTGATGCACAAAGGCCTCGTTTATTCTCCTCACTAGTCTGATGGGAAGACAGCTGCAGCGTAGCTGGGCTTCTGTTGGCTCTGCTGTCCTGTCTGCCGGGTTTAAGGATACAACATCCAGAATCCCTGCTTGCGTAAATGCTCCTCCGTAGACATTTTTTTTAAAAGTGCATTCTGAAAGGGATCCACCAAATCTGGTGTCAGTTTGCTGTTGAGCTGCTAGTTGTTGTTGTTGCCACATGACTCTCTCATGACTGCAATCTAATGTGGATTGTTATTTGTTGCGAGTATCCATCCATACCAATCCACGTATGGATGGAATGCATTATGGGTTTCCTGACTTCATCGAACATCAACCACAAATATCGTCATCATTGTTGTTTTGATTCCACACTCACCAAAGTCTCAACCTGCCTAGATGTTGTTGTGTAGCTGCCGTGTTATTCCTATTCTATGTTCGCCTGTAGTGCCCCCTCCCTGCCCCCACAGCCAGTTACAGGCACTCCAATAGGTGTGTTGTTCTGGTGTGTGTTGGAGTTGCTATAAACATTGGCTTGTCTCACTCACAGATGTGAGTGCTGTAAACAAGTGTTTACTGTGTTCTTTACTGCTTGACTGGCACAGCTCCATTGGAGAGAAGCAGGCACATGTTCATGATTTTCTATTGTTCGTGGTGTGCAGATACATGTTCCTTACCCATAGTGCACCGTTTCCCAAGCTTTTTCTGCTGGAATCCCCTTTTTATTTGGACCCCCACCTGTCGTATTCTAATGATCAATTTGTTTTTTCCTTTGATATTGCTAAATGTGATATTAATAAGTGAATGTTGTTACTATCAATATATTGAATAGTTGTATATGAAAGCATGAAGTATATTCAAGGTGTTATGGAAACAGTCCCCTCTCTCAGCGACCCTGCTGCAGTACCCCTGTGACCTTCAAGGTTCCTCAGCTCTCAATTTGGGAACCCCTGTGTGTTTGCACTTTAGAGAGTTGCATATTCACTAGTTAGTCAAAGACAGATGTATGCTAAATGCATCTGTTGGGCCCTTAACACCATGCTACCCCAGAACTGCGTCATTGGTGCAGGTGTTCTCCATTCATACTTTGGCTCGTGTAGATAAGGACCAGCACTTTAGGTGCTGTGTTGCTGCATTGATGTGTCATGTCGTGTGTTGGTTGATCTTTGCTGGTGTGCTTAGTAGGGGTCGACTGATACAGGTTTTTTAATGGCCAATGCAATACCGATTTTTTTTTCATCACCCTTGACCGATACCCGATTTCCGATACCCGATATTTGGAGCCGATATGGGTTTAAAAAAAAAAGGTTAAAAAATGACAAACATTACTGGTCTCAAGTTAAAAATAATTATTCCTTTAACATTATCAAATTGAGGTAGAACTTGTGACATTTAAACACCCACTCTAACAATCAAGTAATGTCTAACAATCAATTAATGAAAAAATAGTGTCTTGGAGATTTAAAAAAAACCCGAATAACATAAAATAATAAATATTGCGTATCGACCAAAACCACGCATGTATCGGCCGATACGATGCACTTAAAAAAGGCAAATATCGGCCCGATATCGAACCGATATATCGGTCTATCCTTAGAGCTTAGTAGTTGGGGGCAGCGAAATAAATGTGTTCCTGGGGATCTTAGATTGGACCAAGATGCAGACAAATGCTGTATGTGCCGTTCACATCATCATCTGAGCCCAAGCGGATTTCATTTCATCACACACACTCCTGTGGCTCATCTCACGCTGTGTTATGTGTTTTGATCATTCTTAAAGCTATGCAGCACTCCAATGAATCTTAAAAAGTTTCTTATGCCAAATTGTGAAGTTTCATCTCCCACAGAGTTAACAAGAGTTCGTGCCAAATTACTCAGTCTCATGCTGCATTGTATTTTGAAGGGACTGTGTACTCTACTGTGTGTTACTCGTATCTCAAACTCTTATCTGTTGATCTTTCTTAACCAAAACTACCAGTTTCACATCCTGGAGACCTTTGCTCGTGCCTCATAGCCTTATTCCCGCAAATGAGACTCTGTAGTCGTCCTGTGTCTGAATCTCTATCTCTTGATCGCTCTCTACCAGAACTCCTGAGACATCCTATACAGTCTCAGACTTTCCCTCTCGTATTCAGTTGTGTCTCAAATTCTAGCTCCCTTGATCATTTGTATATCTCAATCTCTTATTGAGCTGTATCTTAATCTCCACCTCTTGGAACCTCCTCCACCAGAACTCCAAGGTGCACATTCTGGACACGGAGACATTTGAGACGACCTTTGGCCCCAAGGCCCAGCGTAAGCGCCCGAGTCTGAGCGTGGGGGACATGCAGGACCTGGTGCAACAGGCAGAGGCCTCCGCTGACACCTACAGCGCAGACAAGGACACAGATCTTGTCACTGAGGACAGTGGTATCAGGTACGACTGTAGGGGTTAGTGTGATGCCATATAACATTGGTATTATTAGCACAAAGGACCTCTTATTGTAGGCATGTTATGTGATGTATGACGCAATATGAACAGGGTGGAGGCCTCAGCAGATACCTACATTCTTGAAATTTTGAATTGCAGTGGGTGTTTTGAGACTTTTGTGATCAAAACAGAGGAATGCTGCAGTTGGCTTTCCACTTTCCTGGGTTTGAAACCCCTCGTCTATGTTTTTCCAGCCTTCCTTTAGCAATGTTTTAGCCACCATGCGCTAATCCATTTGCCATGTTCAAGCACCCATGTACCCATCTTTCAGCCATGTTTGGAGTGCTTGATGTCCGGGAGAAGTGAAAAGGCAACTGGAGCAGTCTTCTAAATGACTTTCCTTGCTAGTAATGATCAAAACAGCCTCACTTTCCACTGATCTCCCTAACAATGCAAAATGTCAAGCCTACTGTGCTACCCTTTAAGATCCAATTTACTAAAAATTTGCAGGGAAATTATGGTGTACAAAGGAACAATACTGCAAGAGGAGGGGTTTTACGTAGTTTTAGTTTGATGCACCATAACCTACAATATTGACAAGGACAGGCACCTGGTCACAGAGAACAGTGGTATTGGGTATGACTGTAGCGGTTGGTATAATACAATTTAATAAGGGGGTGAACATGAGTGACCCCAGACAGTAGACCGAGGCCTCAGCAGACACCTGCTCTACAACAAAGACAACTGCTCATTGCATGCGGATGGTTGTCATCAATTGTGAATGGAAAACATTATGCATTCATTCCTGATTGTGAATGCTAATCATTATATATTTCAGGAATGAAGTTCGTGAGGAGATCTTCAAGAAGGGCCAGTCCAAGAGGATTTGGGGTGAACTCTACAAGGTAATTAAATCTAGTCTGCCCAGCACAGAGTCTGCCCCATGAAGATAACTACATTCGTACCTTTAAGAGTGCACCAAAGTTTGAGCTCTGTAGAATATAATGTGGAACTAGAATCGTGCGTTGTTGAGGAGCGGATATTTTATTATAGTATGTTCAAAACATACTCTCTCAGAACAGTGAGAGATAAAGGAAATGAGTGGGGGAGAGAGAGAGGGAAAGGATCAGCAAAGGACCTCAGGTCGGATTTGAACCCGGGTTGCCAGGGTAATGGTATGGTGCCTTAGCTCGCTGAGCCCCGCCTATGCTGACCTTTGACCCTTCCCTCTCCTGTCCTATAGGTGCTCGACTCTTCGGATGTGATCATCCAGGTGCTAGACGCCCGTGACCCGATAGGCACGCGCTCCAAGAACATCGAGACCTACCTGAAGAAGGAGAAGCCCTGGAAGCACCTCATCTTCGTCCTCAACAAGTGTGACCTCATCCCCACCTGGGTCACGGTATGCAGTATTCACACCTGAGACCAGCAACAAGGGGCACGCGGTTACACCTGAGACCACACATAGACCTGAGAGCAGTTCAGGCAGCACCTTGTATGCTTACAGTTTTAACTGGTAAAGACAATGAAAACCGAGTCAAACAGCCACAAACAACATCGTAATGTAGGGTGTCCCGTAACGTTGGTAAGAGAGAGATGGAATTTTAATTTCGTGACAACATTCAGACTTCAAACTTGCCCTGGACGCTTCCCCTTTCCACTTTCGGACCAAAATTATTGAACCATTTCCACAGCAACGACCTAACTGATCAGAGTTACTGTATCGGTAAAGCCAGGACGACTTAGAGTGACTTTGAAATTTGCACATCAGTGGAAAGGATTAATGTTATTAACTGAATACTTAGGTGACCTGAAATCAAGTGGGCAGAGTTGGAAGCCTATCATAGGTGAATTCTGCTCAAGCTAGATTTAGAAGGTGCTGGGCGTTGAGCATCAAATTGCAATAGAAACAATAGAAATTAATATAACCTGATCTACACAGTTGTCCCATACACAATCATGGGTGAGCGGTTAGGGCGTCAGACTTGCATCCCAGAGGTTGCCGGTTCGACTCCCGACCCGCCAGGTTGGTGGGGGGAGTAATCAACCAGTGCTCTCCCCCATCCTCCTCCATGCCTGAGGTACCCTGAGCATGGTACCGTCCCACCGCACTGCTCCCCATGGGGCGCCACTGAGGGCTGCCCCCTTGCACGGGTGAGGCATGAATGCAATTTCGTTGTGTGCAGTGTGCAGTGTTCACTTTTGTGCTGTGGAGTGCTGTGTCACAATGACAATGGGAGTTGGAGTTTCCCAATGGGCTTTCACTTCACTTTCACTTCACTAACGTAAGGTAAGGTAGTACAACCAAATAGTATTTGAAGAAGGTTAACCATCACGTCTCCAATGAAGTGGGTGGATTTTTGCGACCTTACAATACATGCCTATTTAGAAAGGAAAGTGCTCTGGCAAATGTCTTCGAGACTGTCCAGAGATACTGGTACATAAGGTGTATGTTTTTTGTGTTGTATTTTGGTTTGTTTGCCCTGGAGGTGCAAGCCAGACACGTATGCATGTTTGTTTGAGGTGTGTGGGTGTGTGTTGGGCTAATGTGTGCTGCTTTGTGTGCCTATGCAGCAGGCTGAAATGGAAATCTTTCCTCAAGGTTCCGTCTGGGGCATCTTTGCCAGCTCTCCTCCGTTAACCAGCGGGACGATATACTTTGTCTGACTTGATGTTGCTGTGTGTGTGTATGTCTGCACGCCATGTGCGCTTGTGCGTTTTGGGGCAGTGTGTGTGTGTGTGGTGTGCCAGGCTGTGCAGAAGAGCAGGATGGATGAGGTGTGTGTAGACAGTGCTCAGATGAGAGCTATTATTGGCCAATTAGGGGCCAAGACCCGTACTGAGCTCTTAGCTGTGATTACGCCTCAATAATATCAACACCAATTTGTCAAAAGAGACTCTCTGCTGCCTTCATCACTCTCGCTGACATACAGGGGATTAGGCTGTCGTGTGTGTGTGTGTGTGTGTGTGTGTGTGTGTGTGTGTGTGTGTGTGTGTGTGTGTGTGTGTGTGTGTGTGTGTGTGTGTGTGTGTGTGTTCTGCTGTAGATGTCTGTCATTGACCTCATCTCCCTCTGGGATGCTGTAGATTAGCCCAGCACTGCTGACATGTGGAGACAAATACACCCAACACATTAGACCTGTTACCAGATCACTTTCGCCGGGTTGTTTGGGTACAGTACATCTCTGGATACATTTAATGTTATTTAGCTTGGAAATAATACATATTCTGTGATTTTGTGTTTGTGTGTAGAAACGCTGGGTGGCCGTATTGTCCCATGACTACCCCACCCTGGCCTTCCATGCCAGCCTCACCAACTCCTTTGGCAAGGGCTCACTCATACAGCTGCTACGGCAGTTCGGCAAGGTAAGCAATCACACGCACGCACATGCACACACACACATACACACGACACGGGTATGTGGTCAAGCCAAACCGATCCCTCACCTTAACCTTAATCATTTAAGTAGAGAAATGTTTTTGCATTATTCTGTATACCACTAACAACAAAATGATCTACAGAAACACTATATTAATAGGGAAGGTAATGTGGTCCTCAAAAACTAAAGATTGGTTAAGGCGTTGTTGAAATCTATTGACCCCAACTCTATGGATCCCCATCATTCTTTTCATTCACACATTCCGCACAAGGCAGTAGTCTCGCACGCAAACACAAGGTGAACAACATGCACACAACACACACACACACACACACACACACACACACACACACACACACACACACACACACACACACACACACACACACACACACACACACGTACCTTTATATGAGTTGAAAAGGTGAAGTCGTTCTCTCCTGTCCGATTTATTTCTGCCCCCTCTCCCCCTCCACCTCCACCACCATCATCATCCTCATCTCCTCTTCCTCCCCTTCCAGCGGTTGCCCTCCACCTCACATCTGTGTTGGGCCGGATGGGCCGGTTGGAGCCTATTTTTAGGAGTCTGGGCCCGTAAGCCTGTAGTTGGACGCGCTATAAAGAGCGCGCGGCCCCCACACAAATAAATTCAGTTGAAAGTTATACTACCGATTGACCCAGTCATATCTCCCGGCAACAAGTCCCGGAATACCTCAGCTAATACAGAGTAGCAATAAATCCTGCTCCGTAATGACTTTGAAGAGTGTTGTGTCAAGCAAACCTCTTTTTTGTCTTTAAACATTTTTATTTCTTGAATTTTTTTTCCCCTCCTGCTCTGGAAATTTCGATTAGTGTGCTGGATCTTGTACTGTTTTTCATGTTGGGTTTGGAGAGATGGTGACGTGGCATTTGGTTGTTTTTCTTTTTCTTTTGGGATGATTCACAAAGACAGACGTCAGGAACACGCTCTTTCTTATTTTTCTCCCCCCGTACTCTGTACCAGTCGTTTGTAGCTGTCTGATTTTTACAGAATTTATTTATTTCCCACTTTTATCAGAACATGACTTTTTGATTACAGAAATTTAACACAGAACATCGGCATTTGTTTTTTTCCTGACATTTCTCCGTTTATTTGTTGTGTTTTTTAATTTATGTTTGTTTACTTGAATGTTTGTATTTTGCATACAGACAGTGGACACTCCATTGCAATACAAATCAAGCTATTTACTGCGTGATCAAAATTATTTGCAATTTCATGATTTTTCCACTCACTCGCATGGTCTGAGATGTTCGTATATTAAGGCACATTTCTACGTTCAAGTACAAGTTCATGAATCCCACACTTTTCGCAGAAATCTTTGCACGCACCCTTTATGCACAGATCTTTCCTTAAGAACAGCCCCCTGGTCCTTTTGGTGTCTTCTGGGGTGACACATGGTGGTGTCATTTGTTTCTCAGAGACAATAGGGGTGTGTGTGTGCTGACTGATATGTGTTTCTCTGCCCCGTCAGCTGCACACGGATAAGAAGCAGATCAGTGTGGGCTTCATTGGCTACCCCAACGTGGGCAAGAGCTCCATCATCAACACACTGAGATCCAAGAAGGTCTGCAACGTAGCGCCCCTCGCAGGAGAAACCAAGGTAATACGCTCGCACGCACACAAAAAACACACACATACACACAGACTCTCAGACACACACATGTATTACTCACACAACCCCCTCGCTTCCCCAGGCCCTTCTTTTGACGGAGGTTATTTATTTGTCTTGCATTTTAACAGAGAAGCCCCCTTCTCCTCTCGTTGTGGTTGGTCATAATGGCTTTGGCTGCTCGCTCTGCACCAGGCAATTAATGATGCCGATTTCCCCTCCGAGCAACCGGGGACACTCATGCCTGCGTTACTATTCTTGACTAGACCAGAAAAGTATTTTATTTTATTAGCCTGTTTTCACATTGCGCCTCAGTCACATGGCCAGGTCTCGCTGCATTTTTTGGTTATTACAGATAGTTTTGAGTTCACACATATGGTTGTTACCATTATTAAAGATCGTTATGTTCAAAAATGGCACCAAAGACACCAATTTCCTACAAAACCTCAGACTGTTCTCAAACGTTGTGGTTCTCCAAAATGAGACAAAAACACCCATTACCCCCAATCTAGACCATTAGTACATACTTCCCTGACAATCCCGCATGTGTGGCCCAGTCATGTGTTAGGTGGGGGCCAAGGACAAACAAGGAAACAGCTGGCAAGCCAGAGGAGCTCTGAACATATTGTACAACACTGATTTGCATTTGTTGTGGAAGGGTCTTTAATTAAGACAGTTCGTGTTTAACATTGTCCATGTTATCATGATGTGCATTGGATCTTTTTACAAGCTCTAAACATATCCATGCTGTAACTGCATAGATTTCCATTTGTTGTGGAAGGAAATGTATTGAGAGGTCTCACAAAAATTCATCCATGTTGTGCGTTGGATCATTTTACAAGTAATGTGTTTTAGCAGCTGGTGTACAAATGAGAGACTGCTAAGCACAAAGCTCATCTTTGATGCTTTTGTGTCAGAATCACCCCATGTCGCCTCCTCCCCTTGTCCCCTTGGCGGCTATTTCCGTCCCTGGTGGATTCAAACAAGCTCTGAGTTATGTCGTTTCTTGGGAGGAAGGGGATTGAAAACAGCCCTGTTTCATTTTTGGATGTCCCTCGTCATTTCAAAAGACAAAATACATTTTTCTCATTAACTAGATGTCCCCCAGCATGTTCTCCCTCTTTTGCTGCTCATGTCCTGAGGACTGTCCAACAGGGTTAACCAAGTGAAATTTCAGCCATGTTTTCATAGCTTCTAACACTGGTGAGCTAGCTGAATTAACTGTTTTGAATGCTCAGTACTCACTGTGAGTAGCAGCTGTTTCAGTGCTGATTAGGTTGAGTTTGTGGGTCCGTTTTTACGTTCTGAATCTCAAATTGACAACTCAGCCTGTGTGCTTTATTCCAGTGGTTCTCAACTGGAATAGTCTTGTGACCCACAATTTGCCGTGGTCAATACGTTGTGACCCAAACTGTGTGTCATACATTCAGATTCTTCCAATAATAATAAAAAATATTATCATGCATTTCATAATATGCATTATTATTTGCATTGTATGCTGATATACAATGTGTCTTATGAAGTAGTGGAGAGGAAAAGGCCTATTAACCATGTTTCACTCTGTCTTCAACATCATAGTCATTTTTAGTGCATTGCATCACAGCTCCGCGACCCACCCAGGAACCCTCCACGACCCACTTTTGGGTCCCGACCCACCAGTTGAGAATCACTGCTCTATTCAATCTTCAGTGCTTACGGTCAAATCTAGTCCACATTTGCCTGTCTGTGCTCCAGGTTTGTTTTCTCTGCTCAGCCTTCACTGCTCCCCATGTTGATATTCTTGTGTGTTGTGGGTCTTCTGTTCCCTAGGTGTGGCAGTACATCACTCTGATGAGACGGATCTTCCTCATCGACTGTCCAGGTGTGGTGTACCCCTCAGAGGACAGCGAGACGGACATTGTGCTCAAAGGAGTGGTAAGACATCTTATGTATGTTTTCCTCTCTCCCTTTCCTTCCTTCCTTCCTTCCTTCCTTCCTTCCTTCCTTCCTTCCTTCCTTTCCTTCCTTCAGCCTCTCCCCTCCCTGTCACCTCTTCTTGTGTGCCCTATTGAAAGCTCTCACTCCATTTAAGAAGAATTCCCTCCAGTCGCAACATGCTGTTGGTATTGCTCACCCTACCATTGGCGATTACTGGACGACACTACATTTTCTTGTTCAGCCCTCTGAGATCCTGGCCATTTTAATGGAGGCGGGGATTCTCCTCTAGGTATATGTTCGGTTAATGATGCCCTCTCCCTCCCTAACCAGGTGCAAGTGGAAAAGATCCGTAACCCGGAGGACCACATCGGTGCCGTGTTGGAGCGGGCCAAGGCTGAGTACATCCAGAAGACCTATCGGATCCCCTCCTGGACCAACGCAGAGGACTTCCTGGAAAAGCTGGCACTCCGCACGGGAAAACTCCTGAAGGTGTGGCCTGGCCTTCCTCAAGCACATACAAACAATAATGTTTATGCATGACTGTCGGTGTGTGTACCTGTGTGTGCCTGTATGTTTTTAGACTGTTGTATGTAAACCAAATTAAGTTAACCTTGAGGGGTAACACTTATTTATAATGGTTCACTATTACAGTGGATCTACCACATTAGGTACAGTGTAATAACCAGCGTAATAATATTTAATACCATGTAATACCAGTGTAATACCATGTACCATGTACCAACCCTAACTCTAGATGTAAGTACAAAATTGGTACATGGCGTTACACTGATCTACCTAATGTGGTAGATCCACTGTAATAATGAACCATTAAGATAAAGTAAGTAATACCACCTGGAGGAAGTGGTAAATTATCAAATAGAAGAGCTTGAAATCCTTTTTTTTTTTTAAGTAAATGACACCTGCAGGCTATCTTTTATTAGCTTTACCACTTCCTGTGCGTTATCTTAGCCAGGTTTACCACTTGACCATGTTGTTGGATTTACACCGCTCACCTGGCCTAAACATGCTGCTTACACCACTCACATGGCCCTACATGTCACCACAATTCTCAAGAAACAGCAGGCCTTCTTTTAAAAACTGAGAGACATATTGCCTATGGCAGAACCCAACATAAGAATGTTTCATTCTTAACGCTGCTACACGGAGAGGATGACAACAGCACGTTCAGCTCACCTGGCGTGAGGTGTACCAAAGCCTTGCTGTTTGTTTGTATGTATGTGTGAATTGGCTTGGGTCTGCTATATTCCTGTGGAATTGAGTTGTTTTGGATTAATCAGCTTTTGGTTTAGATCATAGTGCGGTATGCTGGGCTTCCGTTGGGTAAGGAAGAACACATGTTTTAAATCTCTCTCTCTCCCCCTGCTGTTTGTTTTGTAGGGGGGTGAGCCTGACCTTCCCACCGTGTCTAAGATGGTGCTGAACGACTGGCAGCGCGGGCGCATTCCGTTCTTCGTTAAGCCCCCTGGCATGGAGACCGATGAGGAGGTGAGGTGGAGTTGGAGTTGAAGCAGGAGGCATCACACAGTACTGCAGTGGGCACACACCTCCCCCAGCCCGGGCAGAGGCTCCCCTGGCCTGGGCACACGCCATAACGTCTAAATTATACATTCAAAACTCGCCAACCAGCTGCCCTCTGCCAGCTTATGGACAAAATGCTTACTTGCGCTTATTGTAGGAAGCACTTCTGAATTGGATTTCTTTTTATGTTTGTTTTCAGAAGTAGTAGTTTTGATTAATTGTTTGTCACTGTGCCTCAAAATGTTAAACAATGTACCATATTAATAATGAGACTATTGGGGGAATAGTATGCACTTTTGGGAAGCAATGAACATGAGATTTTATGGAGGCTAGGCCAATGGGCCTACCATTTATTTGTTTTCTGCATGTGTTTTGTTCCTATAAAACCATCATGGTTTTATCATTCTTAGTTCTTTGTCTCTGAGATTAAAACAAAAAGTGTAAGTGTCAGTGTAAAATTTTGAACCTCAGTTGGTATTGAGTGTGTACTGTTCACTGCTTGAGATTGACTTGGCTTCTCCATCTCCTCCTCTGCCACAGGCCGCCGCAGCAATGCTGTTGGAGCGAGGTGTGCAGGAGGCCGAGCAGGCAGTGGGAGAGGAGGAGGCGCAGGCTGGGGAGGATCAGAGCCTCCAAGCCTCCACCTCCACCAGCCAGGAGGCGCAGCAGGAACAGCAACAGCAGGCCGTCCAGCAGGAGCGCGTCCAGAGGATGCTGTCCAGCATTCGCCAGAACTTCGGCAAGATCAATGTGGCGCCCGAGTTCAGCGAAGAGGACCTGGTGCCCGTGGAGATGCCAGACCTGCCCGACAGCTTTGGCAGCGACGACGAGGAGGAGGAAGATGAGGAGGAGGGCAGTGAAGGAGAGGAGGGAGAGACGAGGGAGGACGGGGAGGAGGAGCAGCAGGAGGAGAAGGAGGAGGTGGAAGAAGGCTCCTCCAAGAGCAGGAGTGCACGCGAGGAGAACATTGAGCTGGACGACAAGATTGCCAAGCTGAAGCATTTCCTGGACAAGGCCAAGTCCAAACACTTCTCCGCTATCCGGTCAGTGTTCCATGCCTGTACACATTTTCATCCCCACCCAAATCCTCTTCCGCGCCATCTATCCCCCCTCTGTCCCTTTCTCTACCCCCTCCTCTATCCCCTTCTCTCCCTCTCTCTACACCCCCCTCTCTATCTGCCTCATTTATGAACCCATCTTCAGAGTCATTGTGCTGCTAAACGTTTGTCATTAAATTTCAGCTCACGGCTCGAAGTACTCAAGTTGAATTTAGTTTGTGTAGATTTTCCTACTCCAACCAAACCAAAACACCCCATCACGCCCCACTCCACCCACACACACACACACACACACACACACACACACACACACACACACACACACACACACACACACACACACACACACATAGACAGACCTTTGGTAGCAGCAAGTTGATACTGTGAGTAATGTGTTCCTCTTGTGTTCTTTGACAGGATCCCAAAATCTCTATCTGAGAAGGTGTTGGTGGACATGAAGGCCAAACAGACCGCTGCGAATAAACGCAAACGCACCAAAGGTATGATAACTGGACTGCACCAGATCTCATGCCTCCTCACATTGCCTTAAATAGGGAGGGCAAGTGTTGAAGGCAAGCTTACATATGTGGCCCAAGTGTTGACAAAATGCTTTCACCAAAAATAGACGAGTACAAAAGCATGGAACAGCCTTTAGTACCATGCTAAATGGAATATTCAGTGGTATTAATATTTTATTTTGTTGATGTCATCGATATGCTTAATCATTTTGTCCGGGAGAAATCGAGGTGCTCTTTCTCCATCATTCTCTTATACATAAATCATTTTACAAACACAAATGTCCTAGTTGTTAAGGCAATGGCACTTGGTCAAATCATGACTCCTTTCTTGTTATCCTGACCATTTTTCAAAGGTCAAGCTTTGAAGAAGAGAGAACAGCCTGACTCAGTCAAGAATTAAATGATGCATTTGATAGACTTATGATTTAATGATTGGTGTTTTTTTTTTAATGGTTTTAAATGTCGGATCCAAGTGTCAGCACATCACCGTTTTGCACGCATTGCAGGATACGCTGTGATGTGCTATGGGGTATGCTTTGATGGACCATTACACTTGAACGCCTTTTTTGATGTGAAGTCTTCTGATGTCAAGTCTGCTGTTACTGTTACTTTTTTTTTCATCAGTAGCATAGATACCTGTGGCCTCAGAGAACATTGTGTTGTGGTGATGTGTGATGCATAATAGCAATGGTAACGGTGCGATGGTCTTTTTACGCAGGTGTGACGCAGACGAATCGAAAGAGGAAGGCTGAGGATGATGAAGAGGCAGAGGGCAGACGCAAGATGACGTCTAAAGAGGTACGTCCAGGCCTGCCACTCCATCACGTCCTGTCTGTCTGGCTCGGCAGCGCAGATGGATGTGGGATAGGAATGGCCTCAGAGATTAAACGAGAGGGGTGTCTGTTGTTTCTCAAGCTGAATCGCTGGGATTTGTCTCATCTCTGTGTACTGCCATCTCTCACTTCCCTGTCTTGCCTCCGCAGAAACGAAGGATGGACCGTGCCCAGAAGACAAAGAAGGTTGGCGTGCGGTACTATGAAACGCACAATGTCAAAAACAAGAACAAGAACAGAAAAATGCCCACAGAGAACAACAAAGCAAAGCGGACCAAACGATAAATACGTGGGCCGCTCCACTGCTGCGTCATTCAATGGACATTTTTATGCAAGTGCATGGCAGGAGAGATGTCCATTATGTTTGTGTATTGGTGCGAGTCTGATCCATTTATTATTTATGGAGCGGACTGAAGAATGTTGATCGCCTTCATTTTCTCCAAATCCTGAGGGAAAGCGATGGCCTGCTACTGCCCCTCGCTGCTGTCTTCAAGTATGTATCTCTATCGTTCTGTATGGGACGCAGGATATGCTAACTATGGAATGCAACCATTCTGTTGCGTGCTCACCAACGTTTGTCAGTGGCTTTTACACTGGTGTGTATTGTCTCCATGCATCTGTTAATAAAGAAGCGTAGAGACAGACAACTGACCTTTTAGTGTGCTTTACTTGGAAAAAAAAGTTTGGCTTCTCAAGTGTAAATTCCCATGTAAATTGCATTTGCAGAACAGTCTTGCTGGGCCCCTTTGAAGAGCATGCTCACAGCAGAGCATATCTAGCAGTAGGTGGTTTATTTCTTTGGAGCAATGATGCCTTCCAGCTGGGCCTGGAGAGATGAGAAAAGCAATAGCAGATATAACAGATTAAGTGTTGCGCTCTTCTTTGTATTGCAGTCAAATGTCATCCAATTGGTTATTAATTTGCTGATAATAGATGGTATTTGTATCCGTTTCGCAAGACCCTCCAGCAGCCGTTCTGCCAAGTATTATGCCCTTTCAAAAAGGCCAACACTAAAACAGATACTTAACTCAGTTTGAACACCAGCACAACAGCTTGTGTAACTGCTAACGCTGACGAGTGCATTAATTTTAAATCTGTGCAAAGACGGCAACAATCTCTATCATAATATCAACCCCTCCATGCTGTGGCTTGCACCCTATAGTGAACTACTCATTACTCATGGCTTCTAACATTGCGAGTCACTGTAAGTGTAACTGAGGTCATCATGTGCTAGTTCACCACTCAGGGCTTGAACCCACTACCTACCAGTCAACGCTGCAGTTCAATATGGGAGGCACAGCACAAAACCGCTAAGCTAAAGGTCCAGGCCATTAGGTCAGCGTTACAGATACTGTATATGGACTTGGGAGGGAGGTTTACTCCGAACACTGTTCTACGCCTAACTCTGTTCTATGCCTAAAGCTAGATTTATGCTTCGCTCGCATAGAATCTGCGTCCGTCCGTTTTCTGTCTATGCGAGTCCACGCCCCCCTCTCAGAGGCTCTGCGCCCGTCGTCTAGCGCCTCGAAAAAATTCTAACTATCCGTCGGACGGACGCGGAGTACGCAGACAAAAAGGCACTATGATTGGTCGTCTCGCTACTTCCTTGTTCTGTTCTTGTGGCAGCGCAATGCCCGTAGTTTGCGAGAGCAGAGCTGTATTCTGTTAAAAACTTTATTAATGCCTTGTGTGTAAATGTGTGTAAATACACGAAGCTAAGCTAAGTAACAAACAATGCATCAGTTGAACACTCGTGGCACAATGCCTGCGGTTTTACTACCGTTCCTCCACCGAATGTAAACACACATCGGCAGAATCAACTGTCTTTACATGCTTGCATTTTCTGCTCGTGAAAACAGACTGGGTATGTCAAATAATGATACCACTGCATTGCCTTTGCAATTTGTGTGAAAATACCTAGCTAACCGGGATAGAAAGCAACATTGCTTAATAATGACCGCAGTGCTTACAATGTAGTGAAAGTAGCCTAATCGCGCAATTTCAAATGTGGCTGGCAACGAGACCTCGGACCTCGCAGAGCTCGCAGATGCATGAATACAAAATTGGTTCGTGGCCACTCCCACGCGACTTTTCACGCTCGCAGTTGCTGAAGTCTAATCTGACCTTAACTCTGTTCTATGCCTAACTCTGCTAGTTGCCACCTGTTACTTGAGTTGTTGAGTGCTTTAGACTCAATACTTCAATTGACTTCATATAGCTTCCTGTACGAGTTTTGTTCAGTACTTCATTAAAAGGATGAGGCATTGGGCACCATCACAGACAACAGAAAACTACATTCAGCCATCACGGACCACAGACAGCAGCTACTTGGTGCTCTTGAGCACCATCACAGACAACAGGCCTACCTTGAGCTGCTGGTTGGTGCGCTTGAGGAACTGCAGCTCCTCGTTGTGTTTCTTTTCCTCAACCTGTCGCCGCTCCGCCTCCCTCTTCTCGATGGCCTCACACTTGGCCTTCTGCTCATTCACTTGCCGCTCTAAGTCTCGCTTCTCCATCTCCAGCTCTGCGATCTACAGGTGCAGGATGATCGCATTCATGTTTATTTCAGCCCAGTTAATTCTCCTCAAATTCATTTCTGCACATCCTATTCTGTGTTATTGTTAACATGAGTCCTCAGAAAGAAAAGGCAACTGAGATTCAATCATACTAATAAGGTATGGTCTTAACATGCCCTCGTACATTCTAAGCCCCACTTACTTTCTTCTCCATGTCTGACTTGCCCTGCTCGGCCTGAAGGGCTTTCCTCATGCCAAAGGCCACACTGCTCTCGTACAGCGTCTGGTAAGCTGCGATGGTCATCCGGATCTCGTCTCGAACCCGCAACAGTAGCAGCCCCCTCTCTGAGCAATTTATTGTGACCTGTCTGATCAGTTCATCTACAGGGACCGGATGTGGAGAAAACAAAATAATAATGAAAAGATTCCCCTATAACTCAGCCAGTTGTATGTGATTGTACTGCCTCTAATCTAGAACAGGAATCAATACATTGACTTTCTACATGCTGCTGAGATTTTGTCACATTAGAACACGTTGTTTTGGATACCATCATTCAATTAATTATGCTTGATGAAACCATGCTGCTACCAGAAATCATCCTTGCTCTTACCGAAGCACTGTGTGTAGAGCTCTCTGCGAACAGGGCAGATGCCAGTCTCCCTGGCCTGCCTCTGCTGCAGCTTCAGATCCAACTGTTCCTGAAGATGCACCACATCCATGCGTGTGCATGGCGTGCTGGCCACCTGCTGCACCCACAGCTGGCTGTTCTCCGTCCATTCTCTGAAGGGGGCAGCAGATGCACAGAGTGAGTACCCGTATAGGCATGATGTTGGCTCTTCCCCATACTCAACACCAACCTCTATTAGCTTTGAGACATGTCCCAAAATGAATGCACATAAACACCAAATTGAGTTTGTGTCTTCTTGATATTTACAACCATTTAACACAGTGCAAGAGAGGCAAGACATGATAATTACCTGGGTGGAAGGATGGAATTGAGGATTTCTTCTGTCTGTTGCTTAGAGGCATCAGATGTAGGGGTCTTGGGTTTAGGTGGAGGAGGAACTGGACCTGTGATGGCCTGCTGCTGGGGACTAACTTTCAGTGGACGAGCCTGACATCAGAATAAAAAAGATTTCACGTCTCCATAAAAAAACAAGTTTGAAAGACTTTAACTGTAAAGCAGCTACATAGCCTAGGCCTACTGAGAAGCAGATATCAAGAAGACAGCGTGTGGAGAAGGCAAGGCAAAAGCCAAGACCATTTGAAAAGGCTACATTTTGTTATGCCTACCAATAAACGTCAATGCAACGAAACATCAAGAAAACCTAGAAATGAGAGGGGAACATTTGGCTAGCTAACCAAAGCTTTAGGAAGCGCAGGGGAAGTTGTTTACCTTTGGCGACTTCTTTTCTGTATTCTTGCTCACCAACACTGGATTGTCATACTTCACTAAAGAGTCGGCTGGGGGTATCATCCTGTTAAACTGAACGAACTACCCGAAATTAAAACGAAAGCAGTTTTCGAATCAATATAGCATATCATTACAGTACAGACATTAGTAACTTATCAATACATAGCGTGAGTTCGCTTCCTACATTGACGCTCACCACCTGTTTACGGTTACCATGGCAATGCAGTTAGTTCTTTGCCTGCTTGCAACAAAGTATCAACACAGAGAAAATAATACCTTTTTCTTTCCTCTCTGGTATCACGCGTTGATACTTCCAGGGTCTGCTTGAATGCATTTAACTTTTTCCATTCTCACATAGAACTAACAGTCTATCTACATTTACATTTACATTTATGGAATGTAGTGGAATTGTTTGCAACAAGGCATAGGTATCTCTCCATTCATGTGCAATTATGCGTGTGATTTTAAAGACAAATAGGCCTACCGATAGTACAAATTACAATATGTTATATAAAATATTGAATGTGAATATAACAGAAAAGTCCACAATCAATATGCAACGGACAAGGACAGTCTAGTTTTGAAGTTTTAATGCACTTGCGGAATTTACCACTAGGCGGCCAAACAACGTGTTGAGCACGTTTAATACGTAAGCACGCACACTGTTCCCAACGACTCACGCACTGGCGCTTGTTTTGTGTTGTCGTCTTCCGGTTGTTTACGAATACGCCTTTTTCTAATAGCTAAATTATGGCTATGCATGCGAAAGCGACCCCTCCGCAGATCCCAGACACAAGAAAAGAATTAACTGAACTGTTGAAGAGAAAACAGGAGCTTGCGGTAAGATACATATATTTAGAAACTGGCATTTTGCAGTGTACAATGGTGACAGAATGATGATAGCTTTGTTAGCAGAAGCTAGCTAGCCATCAATAGATTTTAATGGGCAATTGATTTGATTTAGCCTCTCTTAATGGGTTGTTACTTAGTCATAAAGAATATTTAGCAGTGATGTGTTGCTATACGTCTTTCAGAAAAGGCTTGAGGGAAGTGTTTTTCCATGCTACGATGAAGCGCCCTTTAGCTAACCAGAGGATGGCCTAACTAGCTTGCTAGCCCTAGTGTCCAGCTGAGGAAGTGCAACCTAGATGTTCCTAGGCCCTGATGCCATCAGGCTGAATAATACTCCTAGAATCTCTGCTGATACTTGTTACTGCCTGTCCCATGTAACCACCGACAAATAATAAGTGAACCATCATGACTGGCCATAAACATTTGATGTATGCAGTATAATGATCTTATGACCAACATGTAAACACAGAGCAGAAAGGTGAATATCACAGAAATGTATGTGTAAGAGTGCCATTAGAAACCGTGTTCTTTTTTCTGCAACATTAGGACACATTAGCCAACCTTGAGAGACAGATCTATGCATTCGAAGGGAGCTACCTGGAGGACACACAGATGTATGGCAACATCATCCGTGGATGGGATCGCTACCTCACCAACCAGAAGTAAGTGAACCTCAGTGTGCCTACTGGTTAAGTCAAGTCAAGTTGGTTTTATTGTCAATTTCTTTACATGCACTGGTCATACAAAGAATTTGAAATTACGTTTCTTGCTTTCCCATGCAGACATAGACTAATCTAGGTAAGGACATAGACAGTATAGACATAGACAATACTCATACATGGACATAAGACAGTATGGACATAGACAGTGCTCATACAGACATTTAAAGTGCAAGACTGGACAACAGAAGACTTGTAGAGAACATACATTAAGAGGAGGTATTTTGTTGTGCTTTTCTAAAAGTCCTTTGTAGCGTTCTGACATAGTAATAGTAGCATTTGAAGAAAAATAAATATTAAAAAGGGTCTATCAAGTACACCAGCAGCTGTGTGTGTGTGTGTGTGTGTGTGTGTGTGTGTGTGTGTGTGTGTGTGTGTGTGTGTGTGTGTGTGTGTGTGTGTGTGTGTGTGTGTGTGTGTGTGTGTGTGTGTGTGTGTCTAGTGCAGGTAGAAAGTGCGGTGTGCGTCTGTGTGTATGTGTGTGTGTGTGTATGAGTTGTGTGTCAGTGTGTGTATGTTTGGGTTTAGTGCAGAAAGTGCAGTGTGCTTGTGGTTCTTTCAGATCTGTATCTGTTGGTGTCAGTGACCTTCAATTCCTCTATGACTGGGGTTTCCAACCCTTTCCACCTTGGGGCGCACCACTAGAAATGTTCTCAAATGCGCATGGCCCACCTCTGATCCAATAAACAATACAACTCAAACGAATTGTCAACAACAACACGCTGGAACTGCCCGCAACAAATATTATTTTAGATTTTTGACAAATTATTTCAGGGCCCACTTGGAAAACCTTTGCCTCCCACCGTTTGAGAATCAGTGCTGTGTGAATTCAATTGGTATGGTGGCCCCTTAATGGTTTGAAATACCTGTACGTTTCAGGACCACAAACAGCAAAAATGACCGACGGAACAGAAAGTTCAAGGAGGCCGAGCGTCTTTTCAGCAAGTCTTCCGTCACCTCTGTTGCTGTAAGTAACACTGAGCTTCCTTGTGTGCTCGCACTCTCCATGTCTTGATCTCTTGATCCTCTGACCCCAAATAAATGTCCCCTCTCCTGAGCCATGTTTTGTCACTGTTGATTTGAAAAGGGAGATTATCTTAATCCAATGTCTTATTTTAGGGCTCTTGGTATAATGAAAGGTTTTCAAATTAAGTTAAACAAATGTTTTACTTCACTGTGTTTATAGAGTTGCTCCTATGCAATCAAGAGTTATTGTTTGTGTGTTAATATTGTTTTGCTTGCTTACAGGCTGTCAGTGCAATGACGGGTGTCCAAGACCAGCTCATAGAGAAACGTAAGTGCTGGAAAATCTAAATAGGGAAAAAAAAACTAACAAACAAAACGTTTTTTTTTTCTTGCTGGTCATTTTCAGTATAAAAGCATTGTGCTATATTTTATCTTGATTGGTGCATTTTGTTGCAAGTCCTCCTGTGACATGTGTCTGTGTCGTCGTCCTACTCCAGGCGAGGCAGGCAGCGGGTCAGACAGCGAGGGCTCTCCAGACTCCCAGAACCAGGAGAACGAGCCGAGCCCAGAGGAACCGGAGGATGGGGACGGGGCGGCCCACAGCGGCAAGCCCCAGAAGGGCCTCTCCTCCTCAGCCGCGGGCCACCACGGTAGCCACAAGAAGCGCAAAAACAAGAACCGACACAGGTCTGTACCAACTCACCTACCCGCTCACTTACCCCGCTACCAACACTACTCCACACTAAAGTCTTGGTTTTAACCTTAATGTATGCAATAACAGTGCTTAATTGAAGATCTTATGTAACATGGTAAAAGTGTCCTGGTTTTACCTTACCCTCGTACTTATTTCTTTTGTATAAAGTCTCTCATCATCTCTCATCTCAAGTCCTGGAATTGAAGTTCTGAGAATGGGTTGACCTTATTAACAGAAAACCATTTTAATGGTTGGGGGCACATTGCAAACATCAACAGAGCTCACCCCTCCCACTAGCTGATTGTTGTGAACCAAATGTCACCTATTGTATAAAATGGGATGCGTTTTTCACACTTCAACAGACTTCCCACTCTGTCCACTGAAGATTTCTCAGTTCAGCAGTTCCAGACCTTCTGTACAAATGAAATGAATACAATAGGATGGTAAACTCAGGCTACCTCACGCCACCACTAGCTCTACTCCAGTCCACACTGAATTGTTGGTTTCAACCTTAATGTATGCAATGCACTGCTTAAAAGACAATTCCGTATGACGTTTTGCCATTCAGCATGCACAAACTTGTTGTTATTAGCTCACCCAACCACTGCAATCTAATAAAAACCAAACTTATATTCCAACGTTTAAAGCTTTTATCTGGTTCATTAGCTTGTAGCATGGTGAATGGCACTTTCCCACTTGAAGTGCTTTGTGTCAACCTTATAGCAATGCTTTGAGAACATTTTGTTGTCCATGAGGCAGTTCTGAAAGCTACGTTTCCGCTTAATAGCGCAATAGCCACAAACTTTCGAAGAAGAGCTAGCCACCTAGTGCTCCCAATGAGGGACAACTTCCCTTTCCATCGACCGACCGTCTTGGGAAAATGTGAATTGTAATGCATATTAGCTGACGTGATTCTTCTCACACATGGCTTTGTCCTGTTGCGAGTAGGCAGTGTAGTTTGTGTGTGATGTGGTTGTGTGTGTACATGCTTTTTGCGGAGGGCAGAGCCATTTGAAGCCATTATCCCCAGTTATGATGTGTCCGCATAGTTTCCGCTATTTGCGGTACGCAGTTTGTAGTGTGCGATAAGACAATGGCACACACACAGTACGACACTTAATAAGCCTGCTTACATCCAGCATTAAGTGAGTACACGGTGTGAATATCCACATACATATGAATGGGGCCCAAGTGTTGGTTAAGTGGCATTGATCTCTGCATCTAATATGTAACTGGTGTTTTCTCTCCTCCTCTGCCGCTCTCAGTCCTGGTGCCATTAATGACTATGACTTTGAGTAAGTGTGTGTGTGTGTCTCTGTCACTCCGTATGGGACTACTTGTGTGTGTGTGTGTGTGTGTGTGTGTGTGTGTGTGTGTGTGTTTGTTTGTAGATCTGCGTCTGCTTGCTGCATGCCAACTGTGATGCTCCAATAATCCTTCTCACTGCCTCATTTCATCAATGCCTGTGCATGGATCATTTCATAATAACTTACGTTGACATTTTATTTCTTCTTTGTTTTGTTTGTTTGTTTCATTGTATGCCATTCTTTTTTATAATATTTTTTTTAGTAGCACTGCAGGACCTACTCCATTCCAGGACACATTCAGGCCTTCCATGTTAGAAGTGGTCTGACTAGCTTCTGTTTGTAGCGCTCATCCACACCGGACGTCACCTAGACCATGGCTCGCATTTCATTAGAAGTCATGGGGTAGAAGATGCGCATGAGAGAAAACTGTTGTTTATTTCTTTTGTATTTGTTTTCTTCACAGACTCGACATGAAATTGAACAAGAAACCCCGAGCTGTAAGTTCCACTTTGATTATTTCTGTCTTGAATATTAGATTCAGAAATACACATTTAGAATTCATTTTTTTGCTATAATACGTAACCAACGAGAGTAAATTGTAGAACTAAGGCGCCATTGTCCCCTCCTCCTTCTCTTCTTACTGTGGCATTTGGTGACTGCTTGCATAATATGTGTGCTACCGCCATCTACAGTGCCAAGGGAAGTCCATTTATTCTCAACCTAAAGCCTCCAAAGGTCTCCTAACCGCAGGTCTCCTAAAGGGGTGTTCCCATGACATCACAAGGATCCAGGAAATGCATGGACTTGACTTTAGGGCTTCCGCACACCGGCTCCAACAAAGTGCTGAGCACTGCTCCGCAAAAGTTTGATTGCATTGTTTTCAATAGAACCCGGCACACTGGCGCCGTTGTCCACCGACATTCGCGGATGTCGGATAGCGATTAGAGACAAGTTCTATTTTGTTGGCACCGCCCATTGACTATCAATTCTATGTTCGTGTGAAACTGGGTTTGGGGGTCGGAATTGTGTCGGAAGCGAAAGTGCTCCGCAGTGCTGTCGGAGCCGGTTGCGGAAACCCTGACTCTAATCTACTCTCTTTGATGTAACAATGACTACCCGTAACCAATCGTGATTAGTAAATCTGAAGTATTGTAATTTGGTGGCGCGGCTCTAATGAACTCTAATTAATGTGTGTGTATGTGTGTTTCATTCTCTCAGCAGGACTACTAGTTTTGAGTCTGGGATGGTCACGGAGCACCTGCGTGACGACGTCATACCAGCCTGCATGGAACTTTGTGGAATCTTGTGGATGTTCTACTATATGGTTGCCATGGTGATTCAAACAGACAACGTGTCAATAAACAACAAACATTTTTGGAGAGGGGGGATGTGGCACACACACACACACACACACACACACACACACACACACACACACACACACACACACACACACACACACACACACACACACACACACACACACACACACACAAGTTCCATGACATACCTGTGCTACATAGTGTTGTGGACAGACATTATGTCCTTGGGCCATTTCCGTTACTCCTTTGGTCAATTCCTGAAGTCCATTAGGGCCTGCCTGATGTTTTGCTCACACCTTACTAGTAGGCTTCATCAGATCCTGACTACATCTGTATAGAAACTCAAGAGTTCTCAATACTAATTGGCCACATAAAGTAACTATGCTGTCTATATTGCTTTTGTGATTGTTTTATAGTCATAGTGAACTGCAGTGTGAGGTAGTACTTAATAAAGCCATAGAACTGGAACGCGATCCGTTTGTGGCTGTAGGATTCATAAGCTAGTTGAAATACAAGGTTTTAAGATACTATCAGATACTAGAGGTGGTTACGAGCAAACACTGCACAAACGTTCCCATAACTCGGAGCAGTACGTGAAAGGACAGAGATACCGCTCATCACCAGGCCTGTCATGACCATGTAGTGTTCAGCTCTTCATTTTCTTCTTTCTTTTTTTTCCCATCTTGCCTATCGCTGACATGTCAACGTGAGCTTTTTTTGTACCTTATGTTTCTGTGAAATTTGTGTAAAAAGGTTTACGATTCATGAAAGGAAATAAACATTTTTTTATACATCCGTTAGAATGTTGACCGTTTCGTGTTAATTGTTGTACTTGTTTTGTTTAGTCCAGTTGCTGTAGAAACAGCATTGTTGTTGCTGTGTTGTCTCAAAAACAAAGTGAAACTAATTTCCTGCAGCCTATACTAAGAAGTTGGTTCAGAAGTAAACCAGGTTATGTTAAGAGGTAAATCATATAATAGGACTCCAGGCTGTTATATTAGATGGTTTACCTCTTAACTTAACTTGATTTACTCCTGAACCAGCTTCTTGGTATAGGCCCCTGCTGTCAAAGATCTTGAAAATGTATAACGCTGCTCTCTGTTGTGACACTAAAGCTCACCACCAGGTGGCAGTAAAGACCAGCCTATATCAGAGGCTCTGGCCTATATCACATCTGTGTTTGCCGGCCCAGTGGTTTTCAAAGTATGGGGCCGGGGCCCCCAGCAAGTTTGCAGGAAAAGAATAGCAAAAAAAGAGAAGTGATAAAAAATAAAATAGATAACTTAAGTATAGCAAGTTTCTGGTGGAGGATCTAGTGTCACTGTAAAGGCCTATATTTATTATGTTTCCTGTCTTCTTTGGATAGGTTTTGGGATGCACCAACTCCATTGCTGCACAATAATAGTGTTGCACAGCCCATGTCAGGGGAGACTTGACTGGAAACTACTGATCTATAAGGGGCTGTGCCATGGTAAAGTTTGAGATCCCCTGTGTTGGTCTATACAGGGCTTTGCTCAAATGTAATAGGTCGGACATTGAACTCTCTGAACCTTATTTCAGAGGTCCCAACACATGCATTCTTTCCCCTAGTCCACTTCACTCTTGAGACATGTAATGAGTCACGATGATGATGATGATGATGAGTTCACTGTCCATCCTGTGGAAATCCTTGACAGGCGTAGCCTTTCCCCCATTCAGAAAATTACTTCATATGGGTTGTGCTTCCATGAGTACAGATGTGAGAGAGCATTACAGATTCTCGTTACATTAGTGAATCAACGACATGTCCTACAGGTTCATTCCAACACAATGTCTGGTCTACATTGACTATAGACCACAGTAAGCCTCTCTTACAATCAGCTGACTGAGCTGCTTGGATCAAATTTGAGTCAGGTTTTTTTTTAGGTTTCAAGTTTCTTTCATTAACTACTTTCTTCAGTGTCTAACTCAGTACTGTAGGTACAGTGGAATAACTCGTCTAACAACTATGTAATATGTACTGGTGTGTACTTACACCATATTTACTTTTGACTCGTCTGATTCTCATTGCATCAGTCCTGAGGTTTGGGTGTTGGGAAAATAAAAACTAGTTTTCACAAAGAATGTTTAGTGAACTCTTTGTTCATGATGCCTCATACTAGTAGGCCTATGTTAAGCTAGAACTCGAGCAACATGGAACGGTCATATGTGCTGACATAATCATTATAACATAATCATTAAGTATATCTGCTGCTCCCTGTATGACAAGCTCAGGCTAAACTCACCCTTGGCCTAGACGTGACAATGTGCACACAGTGTACTCTGGGACTTGTTGCAAGGAGCCGGGTGGTTTATGCTACTCCTGAGAAATGGTAAACAGTGGCGGGCCAGCTGCTAAATAACCATCACTGAACACCAGGCTCCTGTCCATGTGAGGGGGAGAGGAGCAGTAGGCTTAGGGGTCTGTAGACTATGTTAAAAAGCTGACACTGTACACCAAAGCTGAATTCAACTGCTAAACTAGAAATGCACTCACAGAGTGCAGACCTCTGCTCAGAAGCTGTTTGATAGAACATTTGACTATGTTACACCTAGGGATGGGATATCGGTATCGGTGTATCGGTATCGGGTTCAGATATCAACATAATTCAGAGATCGGATCGGATCGGAATTTTCCCAAAGTATCGGAATTTTCCTGATACTGACATTGAGCCAGGTGTAATGTTAGTTTCGCTTGCATATTAGTTTTCAGGATGAGATTGTTACTTTTTTACTTGCTAATTTTTACTTATTAATTGGTTTCCTGTTCTTCTGACAAACCTTTTCTGACCAAATAGTCTACTTGGGCCTACCTCAAGTTGAAACCCATGCATATATGTGGTTTTGGTATAGGATCGGAGAAGTATCGGTATCGGCAGATATCCAAGTTTAGATATCGGAATCGGATCGGAAGTGAAAAAATGTGGATCGGTGCATCCCTATGTTACACCCTATTTTTTTTCAAGTCTTTCTGCCTTGTTTTTATGGAGTTAGAAATTGGAACGTCAAAATTCGCCCTTTCCTGCAATGGTGAAGAATCTTTAAAAAACTTCGAAAATGAAATGACTTGTTCCTTTTGTCATTTCCAACAACTCCACAAAGTTTCATCCAAATCCATTCATAACTTTTTGAGTTATCCTGCTGACAGACAAACAAACGCGACCGAAAACATTGGCGGAGATAAAAACAGGGAGATAACCAGGGAGAGGAAGGCCCCAGAATTGAGCCCTCATTATATTGTAGCCTATGCATTGAGTGGGGTAGGGGACCTTTTTCAAGATAACCTTGTCCTGGGTCTGGACTAGGGATGTTAACCGGTAGCCGTTTAACCGATATTGTTGGTGTTGTATTGTATGGGGCGATACGATCACTCAATATCTAAAAATGATAAATGTGAGCATGAGCCGTCACATGGCGGAATTTATTAAACGCAACCACATCACAGAGCCAACAGTTTACCGGTTGCTATAGTGACTTTGTATGCCGCTGGACATGACAGATCCTGAAAAAAAAGAGGCTAAGATTATCGGTTAACCGATTTACCACTGGTTATGAGGCTCAGTAGGTTTTTTTTTAACACTTTTGCCATTCCTAGTCTGGACACAGCTTTTAGTAGCCCTGGGCCTATTAGGCTATATGTTAAAAACTCGATCCAACACTTAGCAGAGCAACAGGCCTTTGCAACAGACCTCTCAATTCAGTTGCTAATAACCTGCTGTGAACAGCAGACTCCTGCCTGTGTGAGCAGGAGAGAGGAGCAGATCAGAGCAGTGTGGAGTATGCCATAACTAGGGCTGCTGACAGCCTTGGCAGGGCCTTGGACAGAAACAGCTGATACTATTCTTTGTGTGGAGGAGAGGAGCTGAAAAAGGTTGCAGTATGCAGCTTGGCAGACCTCCTTTCTCCCCTGCATCACCCTATCAGAGTGGTGCACTTTGTCTCTGATAAGGTGTTTGTCTCTTGCCCTTGTGTGAAGGACCATGACAGAGCCCCAGAGCTGAACACATTATCATGTATGCAGCATGACATTGAGATTAGCGCAGGCATTCTTAAACTTTTGGGTCAGTGACTCCTGTAATGGAGCAGGAGGTTTGCCAAGGACCTCTTCATAATCGTTCCTCAAATGACAGTGATTATCATTGGTTTAAATAGTCATAGGGAATTGCATATTGTGCAGTTTTGTGTATTGCAATGTAACTCTTTTTCACTGACCCCCTGTCAATGTGTGAACCCCCAAGGGTCTCTGGGCCACACTTTGAGAACCAAGGCCCAGGGACGATCTAACACGGCCTTAGTGGTCAGCAGAGTGTTGTGCAGTAGAGTAGAGTACTTTAATTAAGTACTCTACTCCAATCTACTCTACTGCACAACACAGTAGTATGTAGTATGTATGCAATAGGCAACAATGCTCCGTAGAGAGTAAAGTCATCTCAGGCCGTCCCCCTTGTTCCTCTCTTCCCCTCTCTCTCAGGTCACCTCTTCACTTTGTCTTTGATGAGGTGTTTGTCAGCTGTCTAGGTGTGTTTAGATGTTGTTGGAAATGTGCACTTAGACAGCGAGAGAGAGAGAGAGAGAGAGAGAGAGAGAGAGAGAGAGAGAGAATGTTTCCCCGGGGTCCATGCCATATGCAGTATGCCGCCTGGCTAGAGTCCAGCAGGTTGGGAGACTGCAATCCCTGGGTCCAATGTTATGGAATGGCTGCTCACTTTGTGACGAGGTGTTTGTCTCCTGTCCATGTATGTTTACATGTTCTCGGAAATGGCGTTAGAGAGAAGGATGAAGGCAGAGAGAGCGGGGGGAGAGAGAGAGAGAGAGAGAGAGAGAGAGAGAGAGAGAGAGAGAGAGAGAGAGAGAGAGAGAGAGAGAGATGGTGGTATTAAGGACGAACATATGGTTCTAAACCAAACAATGTGTCTGAGGGATATTGCAGGAAGCACATTTGGAGGAAGTGGGCAGATTGTTGGATTTCCATGGAAATATTGGCCTGTTTCTTGTTTTTGTTTTCCTATTATTATTTTTCCCCACAATTTCACAGATACTGCTCAATAGAGCTTGAGCATCTGGACAAATAATGTGTTATGTTAAAAATATGTGTGATGTGTCTACTTCGGAAAGCAATTTAATTTACAGAAAGCCAGGATTGTGAGTGAAGCACTTGGACCCTCACCCCCATGACTCACTAATGAGGCGAAGACCACTAATTTAACCTAGTAATGGGGTATAATTCAATTCTGTTAAATCCTGCAATTTAACTGTGTGAAGTGCTCTACTTGGGATGGAGTCACCGTGAATGAGTGAGAGGCCTTGTTAATCGTGGTCTGTCCTCATATTCCCCATGTTGTGCCACCATAATACCTCCATTTCCCATAGCGCAGTCTGGGTCGGGTTTGCCTCGAAGGAGTAAAGGCCTTCAGATTCCAAGAAAGCCTTGGATGTGGCTCCCCTACATCCCGTTCAAGAGATTAAAGTGCTTCTTGAAAGCTAACCAAAGAAATATGCCTGGCTCTCTGTTGATCAAAGCAAGGTGTGCCATTTTTTTGTGTGGAAAAGAGGTGTTTTCGGAGAAACAAGATTTAGTTTTACATACTGTCGGTAACTTGATTTGCATCCACCAATTTGAGAAGTATCTTGGAAACAGAAGCCTTAAGTTTCACGCACGCACAAACAAACGTAATGCAGTTCAGGTTCCAATTTCGACCTGTTACGAGGTCTGTAAACAGGGAACTGTGCGGCCAGGCTGCTGTTTCCTTCAATACGGTTTCAAAGGACTTCTGGAAAGACAAGAAAGGGAAAATGGCCTTGGTACTCGTGTCATGTTTTCAGGATTTAATGCAATATCATTCATGAACATTCAGGAATCTTCTCGTTTTGGGTTATGCACTGACTGAGAAGTCAACTGCAGAAAGAAATTAGGCTTATATGGCAAGAAAATAAAATGACCTCAAACACATATTAAGCTAACAAACCTATCCATGATAGCTGTATTCATAAATGGCTATAACTTTAACACAAGACTGCTAAAACATTTTTTGTGCATTTCCTCATTTTCATCCAGTCATGTGAAGAAATGGTGACACAGCATTTTGAGGTAGCAGTAGTTGGTAGGGTATGCATACTTTTTTAATCTGTGACCTGCAATGGACTGTACACCTTTATACAAGTAGTTGGAGATGAGGTGTAAGGACGATTAAGTATGATCTGATTGATAAGCGTGTGTGTGTGTGTGTGTGTGTGTGTGTGTGTGTGTGTGTGTGTGTGTGTGTGTGTGTGTGTGTGTGTGTGTGTGTGTGTGTGTGTGTGTGTGTGTGTGTGTGTTCAGCCCTTAGGCCAGGTGTTTCACACAGAGGTGACGGTATCCAGAAGCACCTGGAGATCCATCCTGTTAGACATGCACTCTGTCACACACACATGGGCACAGTCCAATATTGCAACACGCACAATACACAATACACAATACACAATATTACAACGCGCGCGCGCACGCACGCACGCACGCACGCACGCACGCACGCACGCACGCACGCACGCACACACACACACACACACACACACACACACACACACACACACACACACACCTATACAGACAGACACACAAACATCTCCATCTGTCACACTAGCGAAATGAGTCCACACACACACACACGCACACACACACACACCATCCATCATCCGTCAGTTGCGAGCAGAGACCAGGAACCCAGCCAAGCATTCCTCAGGTGATCGCTGCCTTTTTAATCGGGCCACTAAAGGTTGTCAACCCAACCCAACCCAACCACGGTTAATCACACTTCCTAGAACACGGGAGCCACCTCCTATGAGCACACGGAAAATAAAATAAAGACATACAAACAGTTCAGGCATTACTCATCATGACTGGATGGCAGTGAGAAGAGAAGAGAGGAGAAGAGTGCGAGGAGTGGAGAGGAGAAGAGTGTATAAGACAAGTGGTGAGGAAGAGGAGCAGAGATGAGTGGATCAGGCCAGAGACGACGGGAGTTAACAAGAGCGGAGCGAGTGCAGCTTAGTAGAGAAGAAGACGGGAACAGGACATAGTGATACAGTAGCGGACGGGAGAAGACTGGAACAGAGAACACAACAGAACAGAGTACGGTGGAACAGAGTGTGGCGGAGTGGACTGTTGTTGGCCTGGAGAAGTTGGGGTCTGGATGGATGATGCCTTTTTGGTTCCTCCATGAGGTGGTGATTTATTGGTGATTTAGTGGTTGCCTCTGCTGGCCTGCCAAGGCCTCTTGCAGAAAGCTGAGCAGCACATGCAGTGCCTAATAGGGCCTTATCCCTGCAACATCAAGGACCTCAGACATCGCGCTTCAACCCCACAACATCAAGGGGCCCATTACAAGGTCTTTGCCAAAGCCCCGTTGCATCATATACTTTAGCAAATCCCCATGATCTCAGCTAGATGTAGAGAGAGAGAGAGAGGTCTACCAAATCTGCCCCTGACATCCTTGAATCCATACAGTGGATGGTGACTTGATGCCGTGCTGTCGCACCATTGCTACTCCCCTCAGTTCTTTCCCAGGATAGCAGGCCATTGAGACCAACCTCTGGACTCCGGGTGCAGCAGCCAGATGCTCTCAGTCAATCTACACCAGTGACCAGTCTACTGGGCTCTGGTTACCTTTCAAGGCTGGCAGGTAGCATGTATGCTTTTACAAATGAAGAGTTCAGAAGCAAAACCCCCTAACTCCATTTCTGAACACCTTCACTTCTA
This sequence comes from Engraulis encrasicolus, assembly GCF_034702125.1. Classification (NCBI taxonomy): domain Eukaryota; kingdom Metazoa; phylum Chordata; class Actinopteri; order Clupeiformes; family Engraulidae; genus Engraulis; species Engraulis encrasicolus. Next base: position 35,023,258 of record NC_085861.1, read on the forward strand.
TATTTTTAGAGAACCCTTGTTGTTGGTTTGGTTTACATTCATGTACTTGATAATGCATATAAATAGTTATATTATATAAATAAAATGAAAAACTATGACATTTTGATAGCTTTGTTTTAAATAAAAATGAATTAAGATTATTTTCTGAAAAGGCACTTAGGGGGTTTTGCATCTGAACTCTTCAAATATACTGTTATGCCTCTGTCTACATAGCCCATTTATTGTGCACCGGTACACCAGTGGAACGCTGTAATAGTCGCAGGAAAAAACGTAACTACCATAATGGAGCACCACTATGACAGAACACATGGCCTTTAGTAATACCTTCATTATGACTTGATCATTACCATTTTGGTAACAGCTAATTAATAACAGGTGCCGTGTGTCAATAGGCTAACTTGCTGGAAGCATACCGTTCTCTGCTCCTTTGTTCATCTGTGTTTCCACAGGATAACTCAAAAAGTTATGAACGGATTTCGATGAAACTTGGAGTTACTGTGGAGTTGTTGGAAATGACAAAAGGAACAAGTGATTCAATTTTCATGTTGATACGGCTTTTTAGAAGATTCTCCACTATTGCTAGGCTAGAAATCTCAGCGTCCCGAGTGACTGCAAATTGAATCGTGGGACAGGACAATTTTGGCATTCCAGTTTCTTACTCCACAAAAAGAGGGCCGAAAGACTTCAAAAAATTAAAAATAGGGTGTAACATTGTGAAATGTTCTATCAAACAGCTTCCTTGGCGGATGTCTGTACATTTCTAGTATTCTATTTCAAACTAAACAGATCAATCATTTTTATGTCATGTTGACAACAGTTAGAGAGAGCTGCTGCGTGGCCTTTCTTGGACTGAAATCCTCAGATCATGCTGCGTACCCTCTGTGCTCATACTGCTGGACTTATACGGCTGATTCGTATTGCATATTATTTCTACATTCATCCCCTTGGCATAAAATTTATGATGCAAAAAGTACAACAGTACATCATTGAGGAAAAACTCTGTGTTTAACCATATTTAATTTCTCTGTGGTTTTCCTCCAGTAGTTCATCTTCACTGCCTCTGGCTTTGCGCCATTGGAGACACACACACACACATACGTGCGCACACACACACACGTGCGCACACAGACACACACACATGCACGCATGCACGCACGCACGCAGGCACGCACACACACACACACACACACACACACACACACACACACACACATGCATACACACAGCTAGATCCATGCCCAATGAACACTCAAAGGCAATACTGTATGCCCCCATCTAGTACACTGAGGGTGAACCACACAATAACAGTTCCCCATGTCCCCATGTACAGCACTCATACCACTCCATGTCCCCATGTCACTCAGAGGAGATCACCACCACCCCTATATACACCCAGAGTATACTGGACACTACCCATGAGCCCTCCTTCCTTGCTCCACACTGAGGACCCCCCCCCCCCCCCCTCCATATTAACCCAGAGCAAAGCATGCAGTAAAGCCTACCAACCCCTCCATGCCCCACATACTGAACATCCAAACAGGGAAGCTTATGAGGGTGGGTTCAGTTGTCCCAGGCCCCGGGAGAGAGGGGCCCTGTACCCAGAGCACACCACATACCACAGCACTAGCCCTCCTTGCCCCATATTTAAACAGCCCAAGCACACCACACACTAACCCCTAGCCCTCCTTTCTCCGTGTACACCCAAATCAAACCACACAGTACCAGCGGAACACACCAGAGCCCCCGCGGAATTAGGAGGAAACCCACGGAATGTTCCGTCCGGTGCCGGGCCTCCTTGTTCCACCCTGATAGTCCTCCCTCTGCTGCCATGTGCAGCCCAGGCCAGACGGGACCCAGCAGCCCAGGCCTCACTTCACCCACACTTCAACATCTCCCCACTGTTTGGCTCTGGCTTTCCTGGTTTACATTCAGCTCTTAACCCCTCTGCATCCCTCTCCTCTTCTTCCCTCCCTCCTTTCCTCCTTCCCTCCCTCCACCCATCTCTCATGGCCGATTACAGTGGGCTGTTCCCTCTTGTGTTTTACAGTACCCTCACTACTACTCACCCCAGCGCTCCTCTTCGCCCCCATTTATTGGGCTCTAATGGCCTTTTATACTGTCCAGCAGCTCTCCAACCCTGCCCATCTCTAATGGAGGATTATTACACTGCTCAGTTCGTATGTGTTTTACACTCGCCACCCCTATTTTAAGTAACCGGATTTACAGTATCTCCAACACCCTTCTTCCCATCCCCCGCCATCTCCCTCGGACATCAATGCTGTTTTACAGCCCACCCCCATAACCCCCATCCCTCTTCGTCTCCCTGCCCACCTGTACTCATCTCTAATGGATGATTATAGATTACGGTGACCTCTCTTACCTGGCTTTTACACCTCTCATCTAACCCCAACCCACCCAACCCCCCACACACCTCTATCTCCTCTAGACATCTATCTATAGCATTTTACAACCCCTTCTCCTAACCGCTCACTCCCTCCACACTCTTACTCTCCTCTCTCCTTATCCATGCCTTCATGCACCCCTCATCACCCGCCCCTCCTCATGGGTGATTGCAGTGGACTCTTGTGCAGTGATCCTCATCCCTGATGGACTATGTGCCTTTTAAATTCCCCTCTCGGCCCCCTTCCCCCATGTCTGATGGTGGCGGGCTCTTCTCTTGCTATCCTCGTCCATGATGAGCATGTGCATTATACCCCCACCTCACCCCACCCCCTCATGGCTGATTGCGGTGGCTTCTTCTCTGGTGATCCTGATCCCATGATGGAACATGTCATTATGTGGAGGATGCTCTCCACAGCATCCTGAAAGAGGTCCACTTGACTTGTGTATTCTTTTGTTTATCTTCAGTTGTTTTTTTTACATAATACAGGTTTTCAATTGCACACAAAATTGCTGAACAAGACATTCCCTGGTTGTCTCCCAAGCCGATGAGTATGCCTAAGGCTTATCTTCATAGTTGCTCTGATTCTCATGCCTCTCTTGTGTCTAAGATGTTCTGACAGAATGACATTTGCGGCTAACAGGTTAGGTGAGTGTACATGTTTGTTTTTCTTTTGTTGAACACTGTGTTATGAAGAACATTCAACGGGTACACAGATGTCCACGGGGCGTTGGGTATCAGGAAGTGAGTGGCAGGGGAGAGGAGTGTGAGTTTTTCACTCTGTCTAGCTATGCATTCGTTTCTCCTCTTTCTCCTTTATCATGCTCTCCTTTCTCACTCTGAGCTCATCTCTGCTCTGGGGTGCACACAGTAGAGCACAGTAGTCACAGTGCTGCCGTGTGTGTGTGTGTGTGTGTGTGTGTGTGTGTGTGTGTGTGTGTGTGTGTGTGTGTGTGTGTGTGTGTGTGTGTGTGTGTGTGTGTGTGTGTGTGTGTGTGTGTGTGTGTGTGTGTGTGTGTCCTTGCTGTCACTGTTATCTCCGTGATGAGATTGATCTCTTGAGAGGAAGTTCACCAGGTGACTCACCTGAGGGGGCAGTCGAGGACCAGACAGGTTTAGGTCATGAGTCATTACACACACACACACACACACACACACACACACACACACACACACACACACACACACACACCACACACACACACACACACACACACACACACACACACACACACACACACACACACACACACACACACACACACACACACACACACACACACACACACACACACACTTCATCCTGCAATGTTCTAATTCACAAAGTATTTCCTGATGTACACTCACTGCATTTTATCATACACCCAGCAGCAGTGCCAAATGTACTCGGCATTCCAGAGTGGACACAGCAGTCCGAAGTGGACACGGCGTTCCCAAACGGACATCGTAGCCCTCTCACCAGTCATAGAGGGCGAGGTCAGCAGACAGCACACATATATACAGTATACACACACACACACACACACACACACACACACACACACACACACACACACACACACACACACACACACACACACACACACACACAAACACACAAACACACACACACACACACACACACACACACACACACACACACACACACACGGGTCAGCAGCTCTCTCACCCAGGCGAGGGGGCGAGTGGGGGGCAGCAGCCGGCATTCCAGAATCCACTTGTAATGTCCAGAGAGTCATCAGCTCCTCTCCAGAAATATGGAAACCTGACGGAAACAGACTGAAACAGACCAAATCGCTTGAGCCTCCACTTGTGCTGTGCTCTGCTGTGCTGTGCTGTGCTGTGCTGTGCTGTGTGTGTGTGTGTGTGTGTGTGTGTGTGTGTGTGTGTGTGTGTGTGTGTGTGTGTGTGTGTGTGTGTGTGTGTGTGTGTGTGTGTGTGTGTGTGTGTGTGTGTGTGTGTGTGTGTGTGTGTGTGTGTGTGTGTGTGTGTGTGTGTGTGTGTGTGTGTGAGAGAGAGAGAATGAGAGGTGTGAAGCACTTCAGTCCCCACTTGTTCTGACTCCTCTGCTCTCATGTGCAGACCTCTTACACCTCTTACAAAGGCGGCACACATAACTGGTGTATAAACCATGTAAGGTTATGTGCCACTTTTGCAATTACATTAGCGAGAGTACTTCTATTTCTGCTATATACACTTTTGATCTCCAAAACCTGAATCTTAACTTTTTCTCTCTCTGTCTCGTGTGTGTGTGTGTGTGTGTGTGTGTGTGTGTGTGTGTGTGTGTGTGTGTGTGTGTGTGTGTGTGTGTGTGTGTGTGTGTGTGTGTGTGTGTGTGTGTGTGTGTGTGTGTGTGTGTGTGTGTGTGTGTGTGTGTGTGTGTTTCCGTGCGGATATCTGCGCATGTGTGATGTGCGTGCAGCATGTCATATGCGTGCATGTGCGCACATCAGGGCTTGACATTAACTTTTGTGCTTACCGGCCATTGTGGCAAGTGGTTTCCCTGAGTTACTAGCCATTCAGCTATTCTACTACTCACAAATTTGATATTGTTATTTTCTTTATCATGACAGTGTACATCTAACCTCAGAAGATTAGGTGCTAAAGCAAGAAGACGAGTGTACAGCTTTCACAGAATAAAATTATTTTACAGAAATAAATCAAAGTAATAGAAACAGAGTAACTGAGCTTTTTCTTGAACTTAACGGTAAATACGAACAATTGATACACAAGGGGCAAAGTGCAGAATAAAGGCTATGCTGATATGTCATACCATAGAATAAGATAGGTGGGTCATTCCACGCCAAATCAACAAGAGCCCGCGCACTTAGGTCTCAAAAAATTCTGAAAATATTACCAAGTGTACCCATGGTACTTAAGAGAAACACTGTACATTTATTTGAATGTAAGATGTATACTCTCCATGTTACAGCCAATTTTACTGGGGGGGGGTGTTCCCATTTTGTTCACACTCTTTTTTTTGTCAAAGTTCACAAGCCCGTAGCTCAATAACTAAACCATGTAGGAAGTTCAAATTTGGCATGCTGGTACATAGATAGGAATAGTTTGTTGCAAAACTGTCAGTTTTGGTCTGTATGATCCTGCATCGTCATGGCATTCCCTCAAAGATGATACAAATTGTACTGGAGTTTTTGGCTGTGCTCTGTTTAGGCCTTCAGAAGACATATTTGTGCCCAGCATAGCCTCTTGATTTTTTTTTCCCCTGTAGAGACAAGTAGGAACACTCTCATAAAAAGCTATAAATAGAAAGGAAACCCCATTAGTGTTTGACCAGAAGACCTCACAAGTCTGACAAATCATTTTGGGTGTCATTTTCAGAG
>NC_085861.1:35038999-35041499 GCF_034702125.1 Engraulis encrasicolus
AGCTCAGGTGCTTAGGAGAATGTTACACCCCTGTATCATTTGCACGCATTAAGCATTCTTAATATGGTCAATTTTCAATAGCTCTAGCACTCCAGGAATTAGAGTGAGACTACAGCCAATATATATTTCATGATGTCATGAACCTATACAATGATTTTAGTAACAAAAATATGTCTTATATACACTCAATCGTGGTAAATCAAAGGGAATTCAAAAATGTATGTAATAACTATGGTAATTATTCCCTTTGCATCTTTAATTCTGAGTGACTCAGCCTCTCTGTGATGATCTTATACCTGGACACCTATATTGTCCGTCAGTACAATTCATTTTGAAATGTTCTTCTTTGTTGTTTTATCTTATTTGGATGTTTACTACATTTCACTGATCCCCGTCCCAACTCTTTTGAGACGTGTTGGATTTATCAAATTAGAAATGAGTACATATGTCCCCCAAAACAATATTTTTTCTCGGTTTTAACACTTAATATGTTGTCTTTTCACTATTCTCCATCTAATGAATAGATTGAATGTTTTGAAAATGATAGCATTTTGATTTTATTCACTGTTTACCAAACGTCCCAACTTCATCGGAGTTGGGGTTTGTAGATACACAAACCTATAACCAAATCAGCCAAACTAACAGCACAAAACTTGATTAGCACTCAGTTTGTAATGTTATAAAACACACTTTGCATAACTGTGAACACAACTCACTACTTTGCACACAATTTGCAAATTATGAACACACTCCTAGAAAAAATATACACATTCATGGATATTATATACACTACAATACTAATTATTAGACAACATGTGACAGGGGTAAACACCTTTAGATAATCTCTTCACCTTGCAACCGGCCTACAGTATAAATAAGTCACAGGTAAGCTTTCTGTGTAGAAAACAATGGAAGGAGAAAGAAACACCAGAAGAGTTAGGATCAAAGGGTGAGGCAGAGGATGTGGAATTGAAGAAATAAGAGCCAGAGGACAACATGGACAGAGAAAAGTTGAATTCTTAGGAAGACCAAGAAGCAAGAGAATGAGGAAAGGGAGGAAGGAGACAAAGGCACACACACATCATCACAGATGACATATACAGGCCATATTGGTTGACCATGTCATAAACCATGTCATGAGGTACAGGAAAGCTGGTGAAACGGTTCAACCCAATCTGAGCCGCTACACTGTAGCGAGCATAAGCAGAACATTTCACACTCAGAACCGGTATGTAGAATCATTTCATACTGAGCAGCATGGTATAGCAATATGTACAGAGACAGTCTGTATGAAAGACAATATAGTATATACTGACTGTAATGTGTGAAATACATTACAGTTTTTCTCTGTTGCCTCCACACAAGTACTGGTACTTCACACACAATTCTCGGAACATCTCACCCATTTCCCAACCCTAACCAATGTCACTGAACACTATAGCACAATTCCTTCTTTACACTCACATTTCAGTTTTAAAACACACTCTTTTCAAACCACTACACACAATTCTCTGGATTACACACAATTTTCATGAAGAAAATCCTTGATTGTTGCATTGAACACACTGCCATTCAAAATACTAAAATCAACTGCCATCCTATGTTTACTTCCTCATCAGATGGGCAAACTCTCTTCATACCGGTTTACAATCTGAAATCATCACCCCATAAGGACACACATTGCATGTGATATTGATGAAATCATGAGTGGATGCAGTGAGAAAACACATTTGTTTAGTTTTTGAACTCCAAAATCTGTTATACAAGGGATCACTTTCATGTGGTTACCCAATATTTTACAATAAATCAGTGCATTTTTTTAAAAAAATGTCAGACAAATATGTAAATATATTTTTTGCCACACATCTGTGTACTCCGAGTCTAAAAACAATATTTCAGTATTTTACAGAAAAATATCCTCTTTAATAAGTAGAACAGTGAAGAAAATACGTTTCTACTGTGTGTCAATTAGTGTTCAATGGTTCACAGAAGAGTGTATTGAAATGACTGCGTGTGTGTGTCATTTGAGAACAAAATTACCTTTTTAGAAGTGAGTACATTGTTTTGAGACAAGACGTGCATTTTTCAGAGAGTTCTGCCCATTACGTGTGAGGTTTGGAGATTTGTGTTTAGAGTTTTGAGAATTCGAGAACTGATTCCAAAAATTGTGTGTAAGCAATCGAGAAAAACTGTAATGTACAAGCGATGGGTTTGCTTACAGAATTGCTAGAATTCTGAGAGCAGGGGGCAGAGAACAACTGTGTGTTCACACCTGAGCTCAGGAGACTGAATATGGTGATGGCTAACAGTAAGGCTGCAGGAAATTCAGTAGCAGGTAATAGAACATGATAGAACCTTTGCAAATATAAATAACGTGAGCATCTCTGCCATATCACAGCTAATTGAAAGAAACAAAATCCGTATGAAGCAGGTCTGCTAAGTTCTATTTGAATGGAATTCAGAACGTATAAAGCAACTATGTTGATATGTGCAGGTAATC
>NC_085861.1:35048999-35051499 GCF_034702125.1 Engraulis encrasicolus
GTGTGTGTGTGTGTGTGTGTGTGTGTGTGTGTGTGTGTGTGTGTGTGTGTGTGTGTGTCTGTGTATACATCTCAGTCTGTCTACACAGATGTCTGTGTGTGTGTGTGTGTGTGTGTGTGTGTGTGTGTGTGTGTGTGTGTGTGTGTGTGTGTGTGTGTGTGTGTGTGTGTGTGTGTGTGTGTGTGTGTGTGTGTGTGCATTCGTTCATGACAGCTAGTGTAGCAGGGGTCAGAGCAGAGAAGACAAGGTGGGGGTGGAGCGTGGTGAGTCCCTGAAGTAGTGATGGGCAACTTGGACTAGTTAGTTTTACAATCCGGTGCCACATTTTCCAAATGACCTGGTTTTCACCTGTCCAATTCAGCCTTGCGATGGCCTGGTTTAAGGATCGCCTGGTTCAATTGGACAGGTCACACCTAGTCATTTGGAATATGTGACACTGGATTGGTGTGTCAAATCCAGCTTTCTCATCACTGCCCTGAGGGAAGGCATTGGTGCAGTGGCAATGTCATGCAGTGGTGATGGCTCCATAGCTATTGCAGTACAGCATATATTGGGGGGTGGGGGGTTGTGGTGCAGTCAGAGAGGAGGGGTGTGGCTAGGGGCAGGATGGGGCCAATAGGAGTGCTTGTGGGTCCATAGTTTGGTGCAGTCCTGGGGAGGCAGGTGGCGCTGGTAGAAGATGTTGCAGTCCCATGATGTGGGCAAGTATAGGGGCAGAGGTCAGTTAAGGGATAGAGGGGGGTTGATTGGGGTAAGTGACGGGGTGTCAGACAGAGACAGAAAGGGGTAAGACTGGGCAACAGTGGCTGGAAGGCACAGGGTGTGGCCCTGCTATGGTGGGGGGTGGGTGGGGGGTGGGTGGGGGGCGTGTAGGTGAAGCTCGCAGGGGGTGGGGGGGTGGCGGTGGCTGTGTGACTCCATGACTCTAAAGTTTGGTGTTGCAGTCTCGGCAGAGGATCTCGTCTTGGTCGGGGAAGAATCCAGCTCCCACCAGGGACACGGAGCATCGCGAGCAGGTGAAGCACGGCTGGTGCCACTGGCGCTCCTCAAAGGAGATGTACTTGCCCCCGCCGAAACCTACACACACACACACGCACGAACATGCGTGCAGACAGGCAAAACACATACAGACACACAGACAGAAGCACAAGAAAAATAGCAATAAGAAAACAAAAAGCTCAATCACACACACACACGCACGCACGCACACACGCACGCACGCACACACACACACACACACACAGTGGGCTAGTAGTAATACATAAAACTTACAACTTGATTCAAAGGCTATGAACGTCTTACATGTGGACACACACACACACACACACACACACACACACACACACACACACACACACACACACACACACACACACACACACACACACACACACACACACACACACACACACACACACACACAGAAGGACAGCGCTGACATGTAGAAATAGAACATTAGAATGCAAGTAAATCCAGTCAACTTTGGACTATTTTGCAGCAATGAATATACACACACAGACACACAGACACACAGACACACGCGCACACACACACGCACACGCACACACACCCACACACACACACACGCCACACACACACCATTCAGTCAGAGATGGAATGTGCTGGTCACCTGTGATGGGTTTGCTGCAGGCTTCGCACTTCTTGGCGTAGAGGTTGCCAAAGCACTTGAGGCAGTAGGGGCTCTCCTCACGGGAGGTGAAGTGTTGACCGGCCAACTGCATCTTGCAGCCCGTACACACGAAGCACTCCTTATGCCACGGCTCATCCCGATAGGTCACCCCGCCTTTGGACAGCACCTGGAGGAGAGGGAGAGGGGGAGAGAGAGAGAGAGAGAGAGAGAGAGAGAGAGAGAGAGAGAGAGAGAGAGAGAGAGAGAGAGAGAGAGAGAGAGAGAGACTGTTATTAAGGACTCCTGCCAAGACTCATTTCGTGAGGCCTTTGGGCAGCACCTGCAGTGAGGAAAGAGTGAGGGCTTACTTAATGGTTATGGTATTTACCACATCTACAGCACAACTACCACATTGTACCTGCAGTTAACAGAGCAAACATGCAGCCATGCATGTGTTATTTGGGGAAATTATTTGACAAAATACTTTCCCTAAAGCCATGCAACATACTGCAGACATCATTTGGCTACACGAAACAAAAGATGCATTATTAACCCGTCAAAACATGGCGTTCTAAATTTGCTGTTACCAGAATGGCAATGACCGAGCCGTAGTGCATTACTCAAGGTCCTGTGTTATGTCATCGTAGTGTAGTACTGTAGTAATTAACCTTCAATGTCTTTTCCAGCGTGCCTCAGATGGTACGGCGTGCATTATGGGGCTACCATACTGTATATACAGCATCATTTGCATAGCTTAGTCATTGTCTGTTCTCTTTTGAACGGGCGGAATTTCTGCAGGTGGAACAAGTGTTGAAGCAGTGTGCTCCACAAACCACCTATGCTACTTTACTTTACGTTGTACATCTATGC
>NC_085861.1:35063999-35066499 GCF_034702125.1 Engraulis encrasicolus
ACACACACACACACACACACACACACACACACACACACACACACACACACACACACACACACATTAAACATTGCTCAGTGACGCTCCTCTTAAAATGCCCTAACGTGCCCTAACTCCCCCTAACAACTCAAAGTCTCCCTAACATACTGACAAATAATCCTTCACTGTTGAAACAGTAAACACATATATTTATTACACCATTAACAAGTAAAATATGGCAAGTAAACATATTAGGAGGCATTTTCAGAAGTGACCAAGGAAACCCAAGTACATTTTACATCCAAGCCTAATCCCAGAACCTTGACAGCCAAGACTTAACGTGTCTGTCCAGTCTCAACACTTTCAGTGGTATTTACAGGAAAAAAAAACATAATAAACGCTGTAAATGTATGTTTGAGCTCTTCTGTGTGTACTTATATATTCACATACTGAGAAATTACATTTCACCATTGAAACAGTGAAAACATACTGTACATTGATCACACCCTTAATGAGCAAAAAAATATTTTAGGAGGCCAAAGAAACCCACTTCCAGAGTCATTTAGAAAAGAAAAAAAATGTGGCAAATGCTGTAAATGTAGTTTGTGCTCATGTGAGAAACCTCAATGTCTCAGTGCCATTGGACGTCCACCCGTTTCCAAAAGCTGTATAAAACATCATTGAGCCTTACAGCCCAATAAATGTCTGCGCCGCATCATGTCTCGTGTCGCTGCGGATTGGTTAAACAAACACAGCGCCATGACAACTACACTGTCAGTGTTGTAGCAGCATCGTCTGCATGCTGTCATTGTGAGTTTGTTAGCATGTTCTGCATGCTAGTATCAAGTGTCTGGATACACTCCTCACGTGAAGTATGCAAACAGATTATCAAAGAACTTAGGAGAGAGAGAGAGAGAGAGAGAGAGAGAGAGAGAGAGAGAGAGAGAGAGAGAGAGAGAGAGAGAGAGAGAGAGAGAGACAGAGAGAGAGAGACAGAGAGAGACAGAGAGTGAGACAGGTGAGTGTGTGTGTGCGTGAAAGAGATACATTGAGAGTGGGAGACAGGGAAAGAAAGAGTGACAAAAGAAGATAGAGAGAAAGAGCATGACAGGGAAAGAGAGAGCAGTACACATAAGGCACGATGCACAAGGCAAACATCCATGTTGGGACACAGACAGTGTTGAGTTTACAGTGTGCAGCATGTGATGCCGGGCCAAGCCAAACAGCAGGGTTTATTGGCTGCGGGCTGCCTGCCTGCACTACAGTTTGTTGTTTGGGAGCCCTGCTGTGGCGGCTTGCAGTAGGCCATCACACTAGACTGTCTCTCTCCATTACGAAGATGAACGCTGATAAATAAGACACACAGACAGCTGCAGAGATGCACACAGACAGACATACAGACATACAGACAGACAGACAGACAGACAGACAGACAGACAGACGGAGCACTGTGCACATACCAAGAAAACGGCCAGACACAACGAGATAACAAAGACAGACAGACAGGCAGAAAGACAGACAGACAAGCAGCTGCAGAGCTGTGCACAGTCAGACTGACAGAAAGACAGCAGGACGGATAATGCTACACTTGGAGCTGAACAGACAGGCAGACAAGAAGGCAAACACACACACACACACACACACACACACACACGCACACGCACACGCACACGCACACGCGCACGCGCACACGCACACGCACACGCACACGCACACGCACACACACACGCACGCACGCTTGCACACACACACACACACACACACACACACACACACACACGCACACGCACACGCACACGCACACGCACACGCACACGCACACGCACACGCACACGCACACACACACAGGCAGAGCTGTGCACTGACAGGCAGTAGGCAGTGGCCTCAGAACTACAGAATGTGATCTGCTGTTATAGTTCTTGTTTGTTCTTGCCATTAACCACGGATTGGTGCCTCTGCCTCCCTTTCTCTCTCTTTCTCCCTCTCTCTCTATCTCTCGTTCTGTCTCCTTTGACTCACCAAGGACATTAAGGGTTTAACCCTCGCAGGGCCCCTTGGCCCTCGGTTTCACACATGGCTGCCTGAACTGGAGTCGGACACAGCTTGGCCTTTGTGGAGACCTAATTGACCCTATCGAGCAGTAAACTGCACCATTAAAAATGCTGACTTATGTTCCTCAACAGGCCTCCCAAAAAGAGTCATTAAAAACCCCACAGTGGAACTCAACTCATACAAACACACACACGCACGCACGCATGCACGCACGCACGCACGCACGCACACACGCACATACACACACACGCACACGCACACGCACACACAGATGCAAGCACACACGCACATACACACACACACACACACACACGGAGTGGCTACGCTAAGGACTCTTGGTGACAGAGTACAATATTGTAGCCCACAGCTGCTCTTGCCACGACCATAATGGTATCCCGCCCACATCATTATATGCTGGGCCCATACACACACACACACACACACACACACACACACACACACACACACA
>NC_085861.1:35083999-35086499 GCF_034702125.1 Engraulis encrasicolus
CAGGCCAACCCTGGGCCAATGTCAATGTCAACCTGTGTGTGTGTGTGTGTGTGTGTGTGTGTGTGTGTGTGTGTGTGTGTGTGTGTGTGTGTGTGTGTGTGTGTGTGTGTGTGTGTGTGTGTGTGAGAGAGAGAGAATCTCCCTAGGCCACAGACAGGCCAACCCTGGGCCAATGTCAATGTCAACCTGTGTGTGTGTGTGTGTGTGTGTGTGTGTGTGTGTGTGTGTGTGTGTGTGTGTGTGTGTGTGTGTGTGTGTGTGTGTGTGTGTGTGTGTGTGTGTGTGTGTGTGTGTTATCATCCCTGGGCCAATGTTAACAATCCTACAACATACCGGCCACCACTGTTGCCCTGGAAAATACTGCTCTCTCTCTCTCTCTGTTCAGTGTGTATGCGTGTGCGTGTGTGTGTGTGCGTGTGTGTGTGTGCGTGTGTGCGTGCATGTGTGTGTTTGCATCTCGCATTTCAGCATAGACTTGATACGCACCTATCGCTACTTCAAAGCTAGCGGAAACAAACCACACATAGACCTAGAGTCCAGCTTTGAACCACTAACCCACATGCAGGTTTGCATGGAGCACTGGTGCACACATATTATTAACTGAAATGGTTAAGCGCAGACAGCGATAGATGGAAAGAAAAATGGAAAAAAATCTATATTATATATGGGATATAGAGGAAGCCTTAATCCAAACATGGTGACACATGGACTGTTAGCATGCTACTATGTTAATAAACTGTCACCAAAGTGACATTTCACAGTCATGCATTGGTGACACACGAACACACACACACACACACACACACTTGGTGGCTGTTGGGACCATAAGGCAAGGCAAGGCAAGGCAAGTTTATTTATATAGCGCATTTCATACACAGGTGCAACTCAATGTGCTTCACAAAGTTAACAAATGTAAATGAAAGGAAACAGGGAAGAAAGAAGGAAATGAATTAGAGTCAAAAAGCATTTAAAAACATTAAGATAAAACATAAGGTAAAAATAATAATAAAATAAAAAAAAATGAAACAAATTAAATAAAAATAAAAATAATAAGAATAAGTAATTTAAGCTAGGGGAAAGCATCTGAGAACAGCTTTGTCTTGAGTCTAGATTTAAAGCTATCAATAGTGGGTGCATTTTTTATGTCATCTGGAAGCTGGTTCCAAAGCTTTGAAGCATAGAAGCTAAAGGCTGCCTCTCCACACTTTGTTTTGACTTTTGGAATCACCAGCAAATTCTTCTCCGTTGACCTTAGTGACCTAGTTGGTGCATACAGCTGAAACATATCCAGTAGATATGTGGGTCCCATTCCATTTAGTGATTTAAACACAAGTAGCATAGCCTTAAAATCAATTCTGTAGCTTACTGGGAGCCAATGCAGCGATCTTAAAATTGGAGTAATGTGGTCGAACTTCCTTGTCTTTGTAAGCTGCGTTTGCAGCTGCGTTTGCAGCTGCGTTTTGTACAAGTTGAAGCTGTTTAATGGTTTTATTGGGGAGGCCAGTAAAAAGACTGTTACAGTAATCAACTTTACTAGAAATAAAGGCATGTATTAGCTTCTCCAGATCATGTTTAGACATCAGGCCCCTAAATTTAGAGACGTTTTTTATGTGATAAAATGCAGACTTAGTAATAGCTTTCATGTGACTGTTGAAGTTTAGGTCACTGTCAATGAGGACCCCAAGATTTTTAACTGTTGTCCCTTGCTTTCAGTCCCTTCGTTTCAAGGATAGTAGCAATCTTTTGTCTCTCCTCTCTTTTCCCAAATATAATTACTTCAGTTTTATCTGTGTTCAGCTGGAGGAAATTGTGAGACACCCATTTGTTAATTTGGTCCATGCAATGATAGAGTGATTCAAGGGGGGTATAGTCATTTGGGGACATAGATAAGTAGAGCTGGGTATCATCCGCATAGCTATGGTAATTTATGGAGTTATTCTCGATAATGTGTCCCAGTGGCAACATATACAGATTGAACAGTAGTGGTCCCAGAATGGAGCCCTGGGGGACCCCACAATTCAGAGACATCGGTGATGAGGTATGTCTTCCAATGGCGACAAAAAAACTTCTTTGTTGTAGGTACGATTTTAACCAGTTGATCACTATGCCTGTAAAGCCAACCCAGTGTTCCAGTCTATGTAGTAGTATAGAATGATTAACTGTATCGAAAGCGGCACTCAAATCGAGTAGAACCAAGACGGATAATTTGCCAGCATCAGAATTCAATCTTATGTCATTCATAACTTTAATAAGAGCTGTTTCGGTGCTGTGGTAGGCACGGAAACCTGATTGAAACTTATCAAAATAGCTATTAGACATTAGAAAAGCAGTTAATTGGTTAAAAACAATTTTCTCTATTATTTTACCCATGAATGGTAGATTGGATATGGACCTATAGTTGTTTAGTACCAGTGCATCCAGGTTGTTCTTTTTCAGTAAGGGTTTCACAACTGCTTCTTTCAGACAGCCTGGGAATATGCCTATTTGTAGTGAGGTGTTG
>NC_085861.1:35093999-35096499 GCF_034702125.1 Engraulis encrasicolus
GAACCCCCCACAAAACACACACACACACACACACACACACACACACACACACACACACACACACACACACACACACACACACACACACACACACACACACACACACACACACACACACACACACACACACACACACACACACACACATTGAATGGTCGTATGAGGACAG
Source organism: Engraulis encrasicolus (assembly GCF_034702125.1). Classification (NCBI taxonomy): domain Eukaryota; kingdom Metazoa; phylum Chordata; class Actinopteri; order Clupeiformes; family Engraulidae; genus Engraulis; species Engraulis encrasicolus. Next base: position 35,094,169 of record NC_085861.1, read on the forward strand.
GGTGGATGGATGAGGTTTCCAAGAAATAAGGGTAAGCTGATCTTGGCAGGCAAATACAAATGCAACTTAAGACTTCAGTCAGTTCTGTAGGCCTATGTAAAGCCGAGGTCCCATGAAAATATGGCGGATCCTGTCACTGCCATGTCAAAATGACGCACACTGAAATTCCTCTACCGTGTTTCCCACAGACAAGTAGCAGTCTGTGGTGCAACGGGTAAAAATATTGGACCAGAGCAAATGTTATGCGTGTACCCCAATTGATATGTATGTGTGCCTGTTGATCAATTTGTGGTGTTGGGCTTTCATACTGTGGAAACACTGTTGTATACTGTAAGTGATGCACTGTATGCTTTTCTATGAGGCAATGAAAAGGCCAAAAGCAGATGTCTGCTGGCACCAGGTTGTGAAAAGACTGAATGTGGATAAAAAAAAATAAAAACCTGAACATTTGAATGTTATCTGTTAGTGATCACAGAACACCTGTGACGTGAGGCGGATATTTTAAATGTCCATCCTTGAGTTGCCGACTTGAAAAAGGGAAGAAACAGAAAAGCCATGCTACAACAAATTTCCAGCCTTGAATTGAGGACTTGAACAAAAGAACAAGCAGAAAAGCCATGTTACAACAAATGCTGATAATCGGCATGGAATTACTCTCAAATTCATCAAGAAACAACAGAAATAAATCTCCCTTTTAGAGCAAAATCTGTGTTAGGTATACTTGAAGTCAAAGGCTGGACTGGCTGTGTCATCCTACTGCTGTGAGGTTATCGGGTTCAGGATTTGGGATTGAAGGGGTTAACGTTCCTCTTCCCCCATTTTTCCCCACCGTCAGCACAAATGTCCCCGAGTCTGTGTTTCCACAGAGCATGATGATACAGTACAAGCATGGAGAGTGAGGTCACTAAGCTTACAGTATTCAACTCCCACTCCCCCCCATCCCCAAACACCCTTCCAATGCTACTCCTCCACCCCCACTTCTCCACCGCTAGATTTCCAAACCCCAGTCCACTGCTGCACACTATCCTTCCCACAACACACAGATTTCCAATCCCCCTCAAGTGCCGCACAGCATTCCAAACCCCTATGCAACAACCCCAACCCCCCAGTGCCTCCCAACCACCCCCCCCCAACCATCTTGAGTGCTGTTGGATATTCCAGCAACCCTCCTGAATATCCTTCCAAACCCCATTCCCCTTAACCGCTCACACTATTCTACCCCAATCTTTCCAACCCCCATTCTTCCCAAAATGCTCTACAATATTCCAATCCCCACCTTCTAACATCCCTTAGTGCTGTGCAATATTCAAACTCCGTCCATCCAAAATCTTCCCTCGACTCGAGCACTGTTCTATTGCAAACCCAAACCCAGCATTCCAACTGCCCCCACCCCGCCGCCCCCACCCAACCATCTCCAGTGCTGACCAGTATTACAGTGAAATGCTTCCACCTACCCCTCCTCAGGTACATTACAGTATTCACCCCCGCCCCCCCAGCCAACGAATGTTATAATATTCCAACTATCACGTTCCAAATCCCCTCTTCACATAGTGCTGTACAATATTCCAAATCCCCTCTTCACATAGTGCTGTACAATATTCCAATCCCCCTCCGTCGAGAGCTATACTGTTCACTATTGTACTCCAACAAAGTCCCCCCCACCCCCTAAAGTACTGTTCACTATTCCAGACAGAGTGCTGTTGGCCGGTGGCTGGAATTTCGCTGGATTCCAGACTGTCCTTCCTGGGAGGATTCGAGAGGAGTCAGGATTTGTCCGGATGTATCCTCAGTTCTGGTGACAGACTCATGGCAGTTGCTTCCCCCACAATCCCAACGGACCCTTACAATCTCACCATTCCTGGTGGCCAAGAAATACTTCTAGACTGTCCTCTTCTACATGTCCTGTTTTTTTCCTGCTTGCTGGCCTGGCAACTGTAGCTGGCCCTGTTTTGTTATGACGGTGTCCCTACAGTGCAACAAAGCTGCAGCTACATCAGAACAGACACATCAGGCTTTCTCTGAGTGCTGTGTTCCTGCTTTTACCTCATTCACCCTGCCTCCCTCACTATAATGTACATACAGTTCTCAAAGATAAGCTGGCCAGGGGCTATGGTGTCTGTGACCGCCAGAAGAGAATGCCATTCCAACTGTGTAGACCTTCACTGTTTGCAGAAAAGGTACTTTTGTTTTGTGGGTCAGTGATGTTTAAGCAATAGCATACGCCAGGGCGGCGCAACAACAGCCAGTGCCACCACTGTATGGTTTTTTGTTTGTTTGCTTTTAGTAGACTATCTAAGAAGCATATTCATTGCAGAATGTCAAGCACCAATT
>NC_085861.1:35108999-35111499 GCF_034702125.1 Engraulis encrasicolus
CAAACTTTAGAACCGGAGCATGAAATCACCCAGATGGCATGCACATAATGTGCAGCAACTACAGGAAGATGATAGTCGTTAAGAAACCGGTATGGTTTTAGGAAGGTTTGCATGCAACTTACTAGGTCTGTTGGGGCAGCCATTGCTCAATGGTTAGAGCGCAGGTTCATATCCCATCATTACCAGCGTCTACACCCATGGCTGAAGTGCCCTTGAGCAAAAGACGTTGCTCCAGGGTCTGTAACCAATACCCTGTACCTAAAAAACTGTAAGTCGCTTTGGATAAAAAAAAGTGTCAGCTAAGAGTAATGTAATATAATGTAATTAAATATGATATAATGTTGTTTTATTGTTTTTTCGCAGTGAAGGGGACCAGACATACTGTAGACATACCTAGGGGCAGTCGTGTTGTAATGTTTAAGGAGCTGGACTGTAGTTCACAGGGTTGTAGGTTCAATCTCCAGCCTTACCAATTCCTTCCTCCTTCCATGTCTTAAAGTGCCCTTGAGCAGGTCACCTAACCCCACATTGCTCCAAGGACTGTAACCAACAGTGTTGCCCTGATACCACTTTTTGGCCCCGATACCAATATCCGATACCTGGCTGTGCAGTATCGGCCGATACCGATACCATACCATACCGATACCACCCTATTTGAAATTTATATATGAAGGGATGTATAGCTACTGCCTAGCTTTGTGAAACAGGATAAAGGCTAATACAAAGTGAATCCAGCAGAACTTTTATATTTTTTTAAATAGTTCAAGGTTGCGTTCAAGTGTCATACAAGCATCTGTAAATGGTATTGATGCCCTATTTGTTGGTACTCGCAGATACCGATACCACCATTTTAGTGCCGATACCGATACTGGTATTGGTATCGGTGCAACACTAGTAACCAATACCCAGTAAATAGCTGTAAGTTGCTTTGGAGAAAAGCATCAGCTGAGTGTAATGTAATATAATATGGGCTACTGCCACCTTGTTTGCATTGCTCAGTCTTGCCTTGTTTTTGGCTTGACTTTGCCAGTGGAGGTGGCTAGGCAGACACACATTGTATTGGTTATCGCTTCACCGTGACTGCTAGAGTAGTGTTTGACTTTGCCAATGAATTGGGGTGGGAGGGTGCATATACACCACACTATTAAGGTTACTGTTTTGTCTTTGCTAGTCGAGTGGGAAAGACATGCATAGGTTGTATTGGTTAGTGCTCCAGAGTCTTGGCTACGTAGTTTTTGACTTTGCCAGTGGAAGGGAACACAATCCATCAAGTCCTTATCAGTTTACGTCACCCTCAGCCTCTTTATCATGCAGCCATGCAAAACAAGACACACACACACACACACACACACACACACACACACACACACACACACACACACACACACACACACACACACACACACACACACACACACACACACACACACACACACACACACGTACGGTCTTTATCATGCAACCATGCAAAACAACATTCGTCTTGGCTGCCTAATTCGCCACCGCACAAGAGATAAAATGCAAAACCAGATGCCATCTTATGTACGTATATACGGAGGCCGTGTGTGTGTGTGTGTGTGTGTGCGCGCGCGTGTGTGTGGCTACAGAACGCATGGGGGGGGGGGGGGGATCGGGGGGAGGGGCACTGTATGTGCACCTATAGAGAAAGATTGTAAAGATACAAAAGCTTAAAATGTTGTAAATTCAAATCACTCAGACTCTCGTCTCCCTGTCCATTTATGCAAAACCTGAGCAACAGCCTTAAGAATATTGTTTAGCTGCATCTTTATGTGGGATTTCTCAAATACATTTCTCAGTCTCAGAGCTACAGTGAGGAGAATAAGTATTTGATCCCCTGCTGATTTTGTTGGTTTGCCCACTAATAAAGACATTATCATTCTATAATATTAATGATCAAATGTATTCTAATATAGAGAGACATAATATCAAAAAGAAAATCCAGAAAATAACTTTGAAGAATATATTTTAATTGATTTGTATTCCATTGAGGAGAATAAGTATTTGACCCCTCTAGTCAAAGAAGACAAAATACTTGGTGGCAAAGCCCTTGTTTTCTCATACAGAGGTCAGATGTTTCTTTCAGTTAATGACAATGTTTGTGGATATATTAGAAAGGATTTTTGTCCACTTTTCTTTGCAGATCATCTCTAAATCACTTAAGTTGTATGACTGTAGCTTGCCAAATGGGAGCTTCTCTTCCCTCGACAGGATTATTATAGGGTTAATGTTTGGAGACTGTCTACGCCACTTCATGACCTTAATGTGCTTCTGCTTGAGCTACTCCTTCGTTGCTTGGGCTGTATGTTATGGATTATTATTATTTTGGGCGGCCAATCCATGACCCACCTTCAGTCTAGTGGTGGTGGGAAAGAGGTTGGCATGCAGCATTGTATGTTTACATGTCTCCCTCCATCCATTTCTTGACGATGTGAAGTTGTCCTGTGTCTTGGCCAGACAAACAACCTCAAAACATAATGTT
>NC_085861.1:35116499-35118999 GCF_034702125.1 Engraulis encrasicolus
GGGAGGGAAGAAACACACATCACACGCCACGAATACACTCATACAAACACTCCCACACACACACACACACACACACACACACACACACACACACACACACACACACACACACACACACACACACACACACACACACACACACACACACACACACACACACACACACACCCCACACACACACAAACGGACACACACTCCTACAGTACTCCCACTCCTCCTCCTCACGCCTCTGTAGTGTAAATCATGGCTGTCTTCTTGCTACGCGGATCCGCGCCCTCCTTTTATAGGCAGCCCGCGGACACTTTCTCCCATTTTTGGGCCCCGGAGAGACCCAGGCGCCACCAGCCACATGGCCAGGCAGGGCCCGTCCCCTGCCCTGTCCCTAAGACACAACACCGGCACACGCACACACACACACACACACACACGCACACGCACACGCACCACAGACCCAACCTGTTCCTCCCTTACACCAGACACTCTCCGCCCACTCCTGCTGTCCCTCTTTCAGTGCAGGTTGTTGAGGAGAAGAGAGAGTAGAGGAGAGGAGAGGTGAGAAGAGGAAAGGATAGGTGAAGAGAGGAGAAGAGAGATGAGAAGAGAAGAGGAGAGGAGAGGAGAGGAGAGGAGAGGAGAGGTGAGAGGTGAGAGGTCTCTCCTCTCCTCTCCAGCTCGTTGTAGCTGTTAATATCTGGGTACAACATGTACAGTACCTCGATCCTTTCCTTTTGTAGCCCGACATGAGCAACCTCCCTCCACCTTTCCTGTCCTTTTGAAGGCCCTCACCCCACTTCTGCCCCCTCTCCTTCTGTAGCCCGGTCTTCGAGCTGAACGCAATGTTTACAACTACGCACGCACAAACACAAGACATGTACTTGAGTATGCACGCAATCACAAGGCATGCAGTCAAACAAAGATGTGCTACGGCTGTATGATATGAACTCTTGTCTGTCCTCCAGTCTTTCCCTATACTCCTTTATCTCTCTCTCTCTCTCTCTCTCTCTCTTCCTTAGTAAACCCCCCATCGCGAAGCCACATACATGTATCGGTAGCGCTGAACCTGACCTGTTGCACTGTGGCTCCCATGCCCAAACTGGAGCGTTGACTTAGGAGGTGGCAGGTTCGAGCCCCTGAGTGGCGGACTGCACAGGACCACCTCAGTTACATCTGGCCTAAAGAGTGCATGCAACTCTCTACTCCCCTATCTCTCTCTCCTCTTCCTCTCTCTCCCTTTTCTCTTCTTCCTCTTCCTCTTCCTCTTCATACTCTTCCTTCTTCCTCTTCCCCTCCTCTCCTCCTCCCGACTCAAGTCGCCCTTCTTCCTGCCTGCCATTTGTTTCCTTTTGGGGCTGCATCTCTTGGCTCCGGAGTGCATAAACCTCCTCTCCTCCTCCTCCTCCTCCTCCTCCTCCTCCTCTCTCTCCTCCTATTATGCCTCTGCTCTTCCTCTCTCCTCCTACTCCTCTCTCCTCCTCCTCCTCCTCTGTCCTCCTCCTCCTCTCTCCTCTCTCTCTCCTCCTCCTCTCTCCTCATATAATGCCTCTGCTCTTCCTCTCTCTACATTACATTACATTACATTACATTGCATTTGGCAGACGCTTTATAACCAAAGCGACTTTCAGAAGAGGACATAATCAAGCCAACATCACAAGCAAATACAAAGTGCACAGGAGATATACAGAACAACAAGTGCAATTACAAAGAGGGGTTCGTTTTTTTTTTTAATAAAGAGGAAATAACGAGAACACACACACACAAACACACACTCACAAACTAAACTAAACTAAACATAATGTCAGGATTCTGCCCTGGGGCAAGGCCAGTTCAATCATTAGTCTAGTAGATTCTCTCGAAAGAGGAATGTCGTTAGTTGTTTCTTGAAGGCTGCAAGAGAGGTGCTTAGTCTTGCTGCCTCTGGGAGACTGTTCCACCACTTGGGAACCACAACGGAGAACAATCTTGACTGGGAGTACCTAGAGCGACTGGATGGCAGAGCCAGACGGCTTGTGCTGGATGAGCGCAGATCTCTTCCAGTAACATAAGGCGTTAGTAGGTCCTTCAGATAAGCTGGGGCCGTTCCTGTGATGGTTTTGTAGGCAAGGGTCAATGCCTTGTGCTTGATCCGGGCGGCGAGGGGTGGGTATTGGCCAAGGCTTCTCTATTATGTCCTCTCCTGCCTCCCTCTAGAGTAAGTCGCCCCGTCCTCCTTGTTTGCCATTTGTGTCCTTATGGGGTCTGCATCTCTTGGCTCCAGAGGCTGGTTAACGTTTACAAACACAAAGGCAAGCACTACAGCAACGACACGTACACAGAAGTACACACACATACCGTCACACAGGCACCCCCCCTCCCCACACACACACACACCCCACAATACATACAATGTAGAGTATACTGCCTCTCTCCCTGGGCCTGGGGCAACTGCCCCCCCCCCCTTATTGGCTTCCCTGCACGCACACACATACTGTATACACACACCCCCTCAATACCCTCTAACCAC
>NC_085861.1:35123999-35138999 GCF_034702125.1 Engraulis encrasicolus
ACTCTGCACTTTGGTATAGCGAGTTCTCCGTCAGACAGATTCTAGGGTACGTAGGCCTATCTCAAAGACTTTGTTGCTAACTAAGCTAGCAACTTACTTGCTTGCAATGCAAGTTTCCATTGGGAACCAAGTAGGTTGCTAACTGATTAGCAACGATGCTTTCGAGAAACGGGGTCCTGGTTTGATCCTCAACATGCTGTTGACAAACTAAACATACAATCATACTATATGATAGGTGAAGCCATGATTTGCTCAGTGGAAATAACAAAGACAGACAATGTGTAAGAAATACAGAGCAGCCAGGAGCGATACAGGTGGCAGGCCGGGTGCAGTGTTGCAGGTGGCAGTTTCATGACTGTAGGCTACAACAGCAGCGGCAGAGCAGGCCAAAGGGCCAGACTAGTGTGACAGGAGGGGAGAGGGAGGATGTGTGTTAGTGTGTCATCTTTAAGCCCTACTGTATTATGTTACAGAAATCGCTGAAGTGTGCTGACACGATACGTCCACAACAACCGGGTACAATAAGGCAAGGGCCCAGGGGGATAGGAGGCTTCTCATTGTGCGTGTGTGCGTGTGTGCGTGTGTGCGTGTGTCTCGGGGGTGGGAATGTATTTTTGTCCGTATGTGTGTGCATCTGTGTGAGTGTGATGACATTAGCGTGTGAAATGACACCCCTCGTTCAGTAAATACTCTGACTGTCTGACGTGCTGTTTTGCCCCCAGGCACTTTCACTCTCTCTCACTCTCAGAGCCTCTATAAAGTAGTCTCCTACTCTAACTAATTCTCTCTCACCTCTTCCTTGATCTCACAGTCTCTGTGTTCTCTCTCTTTCTCGCTCACCGTTTCTTTTTCCGTCTTCATCTCCACAAACTACAAAACTGAACACTAATTCTGTCAGGTCCATTTAAGTCAAGAAACACGAGACAAGAAATTTGGAATGAAATTTCTTTATTGAAACGTTTTGAGTTGGATTTGGTGGTATGACTCTGTTAGGGGAGTCCTCTGGTTTTCCATGAGCACCATGAAAAGCAAACATTCAGAGGATAGCAGCAGCATAGGGAATGCTCACCCTAATTACAATTAGGAGAGCAGGCCGTAACGTGGCCTAATGGTAAGGCACTCGTCTGCTACGCGGCCGACCCGGGTTCGATTCCCGGTCCGGGTCTTTTGCCAGCCCTTCCCCGTCTCTTGTCCCAACTCACTTCCTGTCTGTCCTTCACTGTCCTGTCTCATAATAAAAAGGGGGAGGGTGGGTTGCGAAGAAACATGCAACCAAGACCTGTGAGCAAAACAGAGAACCAAATTTGAAAGTGACCAATAACGAGTGATGAGAGTTGATTAGCGGATCTAGAACATCTGAGACAAATTAGAAGCAGCAAGCTCTTGACTACCATGCCCTGCCAGAACAAATGCTGAGGAACTAACACTGGTGGAACGGCGTACAGTATGGGGCAGCAACATCAGGTAACAGAACAACTTCCTGAGGTTTATTGCCAGGCGACCAGCTAACAAACAAATCCTGCCTGGGAGCTATTCCAAACTATAATAGGCAACCCACTTGTAATCAGGAGAAAGGAAATAGGCAGCAGGTAACTTTCATTATCACCCAATCAGCCAATCAGGGTGAGGCCAATATGTAGCTACACAAAAATGTCACCCAATCAGGACATTATGAGCTCAATATGTGCTGCGCAACATTGTTACTCAGTCAAGCATGTACATGAAGCTGCACAAAAAAACTGTTACTGTGTTACTTCACTGAGTACTCTGGGATCCAATACTCTGGATGATGTTAAATTAACTCTTGAAGTGTTGAATTACAACAACATAGTTACTGTATGCATAGAAACATTGTTTGTAAGTTTGCTCACTGCATTATTATCACCTTAATGCTTCACCTCCCTAACAGGGTCCACTCCACACCACAGCGTCTACCCAACCCTCCATGGTAACATTACACCATGGCAATAACACATCACCTCTACTTAGTCTGTCTGTTTGCTATGGTCATGGTTTGCCTGCTCTGTGTAAAGGTTAATATACCTACCTATGTACAGTACAGCTAAACACAGCACCTACACTGTTAATATGTATCTAATTTGCTCTGCACTGGTATGCAGGGTGTGTGTGTGTGTGTGTGTGTGTGTGTGTGTGTGTGTGTGTGTGTGTGTGTGTGTGTGTGTGTGTGTGTGTGTGTGTGTGTGTGTGTGTGTGTGTGTGTGTGTGTGTGTGTGTGTGTGTGTGTGTGTGTGTGTGTGTGTGTGTGTGTGTTTGTGTGTGCGTGCTTGTGGTGTTGCAAGCATGACAGCCATGTAGATTCTTGTCAAGGTATTACAAGTCGAGGCCAGCTGGGGCAATCACGCCCTAATGTGGCACGTCCTCATATAACACACCTTCCCACACACACACAAACGCATGCATGCACGCACACACATTAATGCACGCGCGCACGCACACACACAGACACACAGACACAGACACACACACACACACACACACACACACACACACACACACACACACACACACACACACACACACACACACACACACACACACACACACACACACACACACACACACCAAGGCATATCGGCAATTTACGGGACAACTGCATTGAAGAAATTCTCTACATTCTAATGGTGGAATGCTGAAGTCAATAAGAAAAAGAATTTCATTGTCGCTGCATGAATACAAAGTAACAAAATGTAGTACAAATGGAGTGAGGGAAACGAAGAGAGGAATGGAGCAGGCAGAGGAGTGGAAGTGAAGGGGAGGAGAGTAATTGAAGTGGAGGAGTGCAGAGAGGAGAGGAGTGAAAGCAGATGAGTGCAGAGGAGAGGGGGACATGGAGGGCGTGGAGACTTATATATTAAGAGGAGAAGGTTAAGAGCAATGTAAGTGGAGGAGTGTAGCGCAGAGGATAGGAGGAGGACGAATATAAAGAGAGGAGGTAATAAAAGTGACGGAGAAGAGTGCAGGGGAGCTGAGGAGGTGGAGAATGTAGAGGAGGAGTGCAGAGGAGAGAAGGAGATGGAAGAGTGCAGAGGAGACGAGGAGGAGGTGAAAGAGTGTGTAGTTATGGAGGATGCGGAGGGTGTTGAGTAGATGGAAGTGCATGAGTGCAGTGGAGGAGTGTGAGAGAGGAAGACGTGGAGAGTTTGGAGACTGGTAGTGACCACATCAGTCCAGCCAGTGGGCCTCCAGAGGAGATCGCATTACATATACCCTACTCAGCAGCAGGGGAGCATACACACACGCGCACGCACACACACGCAAGCACACACACGCAGAGAACACACCGATACACAGAAAAACAGACACATTATGCAGACACACAAATACAGACAGAGACATGCAAAGTAGTAGGTCTTCATAAACTCATGAACACCCACCCACACACACACACACACACATTCCCCTGGGTAGGAAATGTGAGGTCATTTTGAAATTCCCACGTTTCAGTGCGAACAGCAGCATGTCAGTTGCATGTCACATGTTCCCTTACTTTATTTATAAGAGAGAGAGAGAGAGAGAGAGAGAGAGAGAGAGAGAGAGAGAGAGAGAGAGAGGAGAGAGAGAGAGGGGATACTGATCTCAAGAGGTCAAGAGAGAGAGAGAGAGAGAGAGAGAGAGAGAGAGAGAGAGAGAGAGAGAGAGAGAGAGAGAGAGAGAGAGAGAGAGAGAATACTGATCTCAAAACGTCACTTTCAGGCATTGAACTTATGCCATTTCCCGTGTGTGCAAACACACACACACACACACACACACACACACACACACACACACACACACACACACACACACACACACACACACACACACACACACACACACACACACACACACACACACACCAGTGGACATGGCAGGCTATTAGGCAAGCCCTCTGCCCGTCTCCAAAGGCAACAGGGCCATGGGAACCCGCGGGGAGCAGCACACGCTGCACAGCGGAATGTCCCACTCTCACACACTCATCTAGCCGAGAGAGAGAGAGAGAGAGAGAGAGAGAGAGAGAGAGAGAGAGAGAGAGAGAGAGAGAGAGAGAGAGAGAGAGAGATGGAGAGATGGAGAGAGAGAGAGAAAGAGAGAGAGAGAGAGAGAGAGAGAGAGAGAGAGAGAGAGAGAGACACAGAGAGAGAGAGAGAGAGAGAGATGGAGAGAGAGAGATGGAGAGAGAGAGAGAGAGAGAGAGAGAGAGAGAGAGAGAGAGAGAGATGGAGAGATGGAGAGAGAGAGAGAGAGAGTGAGAGAGAGAGGTGGAGAGATGGGGAGATAAATAGAGAAATGGGGAGAGTGAAAGACAGATATAAAGACAGAGTGTGTGTGAGAGAGAGATACAGAGAGAGAGAGTTGGAGATAGAGAGAGAATGTGTGTGTGAGATAGACTGAGAGAGAACGAGAGAGAACGAGAGAGAGAGAGAGAGAGAGAGAGAGAGAGAGAGAGAGAGAGAGAGAGAGAGAGAGAGAGAGAGAGAGAGAGAGAGAGAGAGAGAGAGAGAGGCCATTCTACAGTCTGCCCCACTCTGATCCACAGAGGACATTGTAAGCCCTAGTCTGTCTTAACCACCAGCACAAACCCCTGGCTGGTCACTGACTATTGTTGCTGTGGAGTGTACTGTAGTGTTTGTTGGCCCCTGAAGGGCATTGTGCTACACATCGACGGATAGCAACCGGCAAAGCGCGTGCATCGCAATGTGCCGCCTATGGCCCCTTAAACCTGTCGGCCCCTTGCAACAGCCCTGTACTGGCCTATAGGGCCCGCTCAGAAGCTGCCTGTTGACAAGCTTTACCACCGCAGATATTCACATGCATTCACACAAGCATGCCTGCACCAACCCCCCTCCCCCTCCCAACACATGAACACACACACACACCTCCATTGCATTACTCTGCTGCTGCTGCTCTCTGCTGTTCAGGAAAGCATCCATCTCATGCGGTCTCAAGGTTATTTATAGAATAGGCTCGAGAGGTCCACTTAGTCCAGCCATACACACAGCTCCTGGCATTGTAAACACACCCACTACCAAACTGCAAAGAAGTGATGTAGGCATGTCACTACTACATTAATTAAGGTAATTTATTATTACAAGCACACTTGAGACCAAATGGTAATACCCACAATCTGATTCAGGGGTAATGTAGGTTGTTACTACATAGGCCTATTAAGTAAGGTTGGTTCATAATAAACGCACTCAGTGCCAAACAGCAATACCCACTGTCTGATTTAGAAATAATGTAGGTGTGTTATCATGCATTCATTTCAGGAATAAAACCAGACACAAAATAAAGTCCAGTTACGTACCATACACAGCAGCTCCTATCGTTCATAAACACACTCAGCACCAGTCCTCTAAATGTTCAGATGTTGAGGTAATGTAAATATGTTATTAGGCATTAGTTAAGTCAAGTTAGTTATCAGAAGTAAAGTCACAGAAACATTGGAGTACACTCGGCTTCTGTTGTCATGTTATAAACATACCTAACGGCAGATGATAATACTCACTCTTATGTTAAGGTAATGTAGGTTTGCTATATGTTATTACGCATGAATAAAGGTTTATTACTTGTTGTCAGTAACAAGGGAGAATCATGAGAATTACAACATTAAAACAACAATGGAAGCACACTAACATGGAAAAAGTGATTGTTAAGAGTTTTCTGGGATATTAGAAACAGCCTACGTGGTGTATTCCCTCTCTTTCTCTCTCTCTCTCACACACATACACACACGCACGCACACACACACACACACACACACACACACACACACACACACACACACACACACACACACACACACACACACACACACACACACACACACACACACACACACACACACACACACACACACATTTAGCTTCTCTCACCTCACACACCCATGTGCATAGAGACACAAAGATGGCAAACACACATTCTCTGGACTCTAGCCATGTTAACAGATCTCACTGTTTGCCTTGAAGAGAGAGAGAGAGAGAGAGAGAGAGAGAGAGAGAGAGAGAGAGAGAGAGAGAGAGAGAGAGAGAGAGAAAGAGAGGAATGATGCCCACCGGGAAAAGACAGACACAGAGAGGCCAAAATAGAGAGGAGAGAAGAACAGAAGTGTACAGAGTGAAGAGAGCACAACAAACCAGTAAACACAAGAAAATAAACAGACGTTTTCCACAACTTTATCAAAGCCTGGTGTGGGCTTCTTCTTGCCTTGATTACAGCAGAGGACACAGCAGAGAAACAAACCGAGACACACAGAAACCCCGGAGAGAGAAGAGGAGAGAGTGAGAGTCTCGAGAATGCAGAAACAGAGAGACAGAAATACTGCAGAGAAGGAAAGGCACAGGAAAGCCAGAAACAGAGACAGAAATAGAATGAAAGAAAGAGGGAGGGAAGTGAGAGAATATACAAAGGCCAAAAAACAGAGAGAGAATAGGAAAAACATAGGCAGAAGGGGGACAAGGAGAAAGAGGGTGAAAAAAGGGAGACAAAAAGACGGAAATGAGGAGAGAGGGGGATAAACAGAAGAGACGAGAATAGAATAGAACAGAAAAGAACCGAATATTGTAGAGAATTCCAGCACTCCATAATGTCAGCTGTCAGTCCTGTGCAATCAAGCACCTACCCAGCAGGAGCTCACAGCTACTCCTAAAAAGGGGTGTGCAAAAAAATCACCAGGACGCTGTATCACGATACTTGTTTTCAAACTATACTGCATCTTGTGAATGCTAAACAGCAACAGGCAAATAAGATGGATTTTTACACATTTGGTCTACTTAGGCTTAGTAACAATCACAATGAACATGTATTGCAATGCATTGTGATAGCATCGCATTGTGGCATGTGTATCATGATGCGCATCATTTGTGAGCCCCTTGCCAATACCATCCAACCCTACTCCTCAACCTTATTCACCACCCTCGCTGCTCCTCATGCTCCTCCCTCGCCACCCCCTCACCTCCTCACAACTCAACAAACCAGCATTATGACCCCCCCACCCCCTCACCTCCTCACAACTCAACAAACCAGCATTATAACCCCCCCCACACACACACACACACACTAGTACATACACACCGTCACAACACACACCGATCCACAAAACGCACAGTTCCACAAAAAATCATTCTAATCTACACTCTACACACCCCTCCTGTGCACAGGCCACTTCACACACGTTCCAGAACACACACCTCCACTCCATGAACCGCTCCACAGAACACACGCAGCTCTACACTACACACACTGCTACCAAGCGCAGCCTAGGCCACTCCACAACAGACCTCTCTGAGGAATGTGGCCATGGCCAGGGCTCACTGGAGGGAACACACTTTCCTTTACACTGAGAGAGAGAGAGAGAGAGAGAGAGAGAGAGAGAGAGAGAGAGAGAGAGAGAGAGAGAGAGAAAGAGAAAGAGCAAAATAGAAAGAATAGAGAGAGACAAAAGTAGAGGGCAGAAAGGCTAAAAACGGGAAGGAGGGGGGTATAAACAGAGAGAGAGAACGAGAGAGCAAAAAGGGAACAGAGACAGAGAAGGAGGGAGGGAGAGAAAGAGAGAGAACGCAAGCAGAATGCAACGAGACACGTCTTCAGTCAATCCCCATCTCAACAGTGGCAAAATTCCAGACATTGAAAGCTCCCGGTGAAAAAGAAGAAAGAAAAAAAAAGAAAGACAAGACAAAGAGACGTGTTGAAGTGAGGCTCTTGTGTTGCCCTGTCTCACTCATTATCTCTCGATGTAGACACTTAGAAAAGCTCCTTGTTGAAATAACAGGCCAGCGCTATTGGCACAGGCAGACACCACAGGCACCACTGTAACCCCAGGCACCCACAATCACCAGAGAGAGAGAGAGAGAGAGAGAGAGAGAGAGAGAGAGAGAGAGAGAGAGAAAGAGAGAGAGAGAGAGAGAGAGAGAGAGAGAGAGAGAGAGAGAGAGAGAGAGAGAGAGAGAGAGAGAACCAGTCACTCCTAGGCACCATGGGTATCCCACACCACCATGGGCACCCACCAAAGAGCTCCTCCGGGGGGAGGCAGCTGTTGTGTCAAGAGTGGAGAAGGCAGCCAGGCTATTTTCTATTTTCTGCCCCGCACTGGGAACAACCAGGAGGACCAACCCTACCCTACACTGCCCATAACCAACAATCCACCTCCCTGCACCAGGCCTGAGGCCAGTCAATCATTTAAAGAAAATATGTATTTACATTGTACAGTACACAAAACAAGAACAGCCAAGAATCCATTTTTATCTGACTACATGCTGAAGTGAAGTTAATGGAAAGCAAGCAACTATGCTGATCCTGGAGTGTGTAAGTGTAGGCTACCTGTCTATTGCCAGTGCAGAGAGAATAACGAGGATCTGAACGTTACAGTAGAATCAGATAAAAACACGCACATCCATCTGGGTGCTGGACTAAATAAAGCAAACTGAAGAAGAAAAAAAATCAAATCTGTACTTTTCTACCTCCGGGGTGAGTATGTGCAGATCTGTCCTCTGCTGCCTCTGAATCCCCCTGTGTTTGATCACAACTTCATATTGGGTGCCTTTAACAAGGTGCCGCGGATGGCCAGTGGCAGTTTCTCTCTAGTCAGCCAGCCAAGCCGCTGACAGAAGGCTGTTTACAACTCCATGCTGCCAGCTTACTGCAGCTCTGCTTATAACTCACGAGGGGACACTGTTCCAGGATGCTACTTCTCGGCAAAGCTCTGCACTGCTTTTACAAGCATATTATGCCAACTTATTCTCATCATTGTAACACAATGATGGGAGGACACTAACCTAACTCTGCTCGTAACTCAAGATGGGGCTGAGTTAGGGACTGCCACAGCTCAGTAAATCTCAGCGCAGTTTACAACCCCATGATGCCCACTCAGCTCTGCTTATAACCCACAGGAGGTACTGACTACCACAGTACATTAGCCAATGCCAACGGCATGTTTACGGCTAATTTATGTCAACTCATTCCTGCTTATAACGCAATGATGGGAGCACGCTACCGCTGTTGACAATGACAAAATAATGCCAACTCAACTCAGCTCATAGCTCAACATACGAGGTACTGAGCACCAGCGCTGGGCAACGCTGAATCACTGCATTATGCCAATGGCACTGTTTACAATGCCATGATGCCAACTTAGCACTGCTTATAACTTATGAGAGAGTACTACCAGAGAGGATTTATAGAGGAGAGGCCAAACTGGCAGCTTCTTCCGGGTGGTACTGTCCACGGGGCGGCGATGTTCAAGCAGAGGAGAGCCGTCAGAATGAATGGGGGTCCTATGAAGCTCCACAATAGACGTAACTTATGTGTCGGATATGGAAGGTCACCGGTTTTCATTTTATTTTTCCTAAAGGAAGTGTAAATTGCCCTTCCAAATGGCATTTGGTTTGATTTTTTAAACTCATTGCATTTTTTTAAAAACACGCATTTTGTGCATGAATAACGTGAAACTCAATTACCCAGAATGCTGCACGTGAGCTCTCTACCTGGTTGATTCTGGAAAACAAACATGGCGGCAACTCGGTTTACTACCTTAAAAATGTGTTAATCCGACGCTAGATTTCTTAACTGATGAAAATCGAAGGCAGAAATCAACATTGTAGTGTCTAAATATGAGGTCGATTGGTCTATTTGTGGCGTACATCACGATCGGCTGAGTTGTTGGCCTCACGTTTGTCAGTTAGCTTGTGGCTAGGCTACGTCTCGCCGACGTTAGCATCCGGTTTAGTTCCCCATTCACCAATTGGATGTCGTCATTTCCTTAGCTAGAAGCTAGTGAAGACTGACTCACAAATGTCGAATCTGTAAGAAACTAGACGGATATAACTCCTAGGTTACTGTGTTTTTAATTTTAATTTTTAATTTGCAGTCATAGACGACCGTAATATGTTCAGGTTTCAGCTGCTAGGGAGGACTTATTGTTTGCCATTAGCCCCAGCCCAATAGGGGAACCCCAATCTGCTCTGTCTGAACAGCGCCCCTAATGCAAATCCATTGAACTGCGGCCAAATTTTGTATAATGGGGCGAATAGCATGTGGGACGGCTATAGGTAGAAAGGCTATGGTACTACTACATTTAGAACAGTATGGTACCAACATGGGCACACGGATGGGGTCATTTCCCAACCCTACCCCATCTCTCTCCACACTCACTTCCTGTCGCACCTTCACTGTCCTATTGAAATAAAGGCCCAAAAAGCCCATAAAAATATCTTTAAAAAAAAAAGAGAACAGTATGTTACCAACATGGGCCTACTTCAGTGTACAACTCATGAAACGGTAGTAGAACACTGCTAAGTTCCATACCGTAGCATGACTGAATCCCGTCTGCAGTGCCAGTATGATGCCAACTTGCTTGAACTTATACACAAGCGCTACACACACAGAAACAGATGGACTAGCCATGTACAGCTATAACACTTGGCACCCCCCCCCCCACACACACACACCCTAATTTCCTTCGAGATCAAGCAGAGACGACCTCACCCACCAGCTACAGTGTCAATTAATTTAATCCAATGTGATTGCAAAATCTGTGTGTGTGTGTGTGTGTGTGTGTGTGTGTGTGTGTGTGTGTGTGTGTGTGTGTGTGTGTGTGTGTGTGTGTGTGTGTGTGTGTGTGTGTGTGTGTGTGTGTGTGTGTGTGTGCGTGCGCGCCCATACATGTGTGGCCACCTACTGTATGTGGAGGTACAAACGTAGAATAACGCAGAGAGAGAGAGCTGAGCTTGGTTTTGGAAGAACCACAAGAAAGGCACAAGAAAGAAAGAAAGAAAGAAAGCAAAAGACTGCATTGAGTTGCAGATTATAGCTTGTGCCGTGGCAGACACAGGAGAATCTACAAACATGGACTGACCTCCTTTTGTTCTCTGTAGGCCTACATCCCACCATGATGGGCAAGTTAATTCACACAAGTAACCTACACACAAGCACCTCTCTCTCTCTCTCTCTCTCTCTCTCTCTCTCTCTCTCTCTCTCTCTCTCTCTCTCTCTCTCTCTCTCTCTCTCTCTCTCTCTCTCTCTCTCTCTCTCTCTCTCTCTCTGACACACACACACTCACACACACACACCTTCATTTGTTTAGGCATACTTGTCTGATAACAGTTTCTGGAGACAGCTGCTGTAGGCATCTGTGGCTTTGTAAAGGAAAGTTTTCATAATAATTTGCATATCCAAATATCCAGGATCATTCCATCTCTGGTGTCACACTATCATGTCACACCTCATCACATACCATCAAATGAGTTGTGAAATCTCTTATGGAAATTTTATAGCTAATCATCACTTGTGTGATTCGTGACTTTGCCGACCTCACCTTGTCCAAATAAAGGATGCTGAAATCAATGATTTCTCATTCATCATAAGGGTACACCCAAGAGAATTGCTTACAAACCACTGCTGCATTCTTTACAGTCAGAAACAGTCAGCTTTTCCCCACCAACCAGACTAGCGGCTATTCTGACGAAATACTTCCACATTCATTCTGGAGACTCAGCGAACAGTCAGACCTCTGCTTTGCTCCCCTGACAGTTTAATAGCGCGCGCTTCCATTCCATCCCTCGCGCGCCATCCTACAGTCCAGCCTCGCGCGCCATCCTACAGTCCAGACTAAGTTCTAGTTCTCTCTCTCTCTCTCTCTCTCTCTCTCTCTCTCTCTCTCTCTCTCTCTCTCTCTCTCTCTCTCTCTCTCTCTCTGTCTCGATGACGTCAGTGCTGCAAAGCATCAGCGGAGCGTTGCAGGAGAGATTAGCCGCTTGCCTCGACTTCTAGATGAGTCAGCGTTCGGTTCAGGGGCGGCCTACACACACACGTCCACACAGGACCCCACCACGACACCACCAGGCAATCCCATAGTCAGACAGATATCCAGGCAGCACATCCTGTAACAGTGGCAGGAAGCTCCAGACAAGTTCCTACTTATTGCCGTCTGTTGACAAGACGCGCAAGTATCCTATTCTGTATGTGGGCTACTTTGCACTCTCTCTCTCTCTCTCTCTCTCTCTCTCTCTCTCTCTCTCTCTCTCTCTCTCTCTCTCTCTCTATTTCTCTCTCTCTTTCTCTCTCTCTCTCTCTCTCTCTCACACACACACACACACACACACACACACACACACACACACACACACACACACACACACACACACACTGTAACTCTCCATTCAAAGTATGCACTTACGTACGGATCAAAATCAAGGTTTTCATAATTCTCCCCAGTACAAAAAAATGGATAGCCTAGGCTACCATCCGGAGCAATGATGTATCACCACTCCACAGGGAGCCCTCCGATTTATGGTGGAAGAATGAACAGCAGTTTGGCTTCCCCTGACAATCCACTCATGACACAACCAATTTATTGATTTTCCCATTCATAAAGTTATCCTTCACATCAACGGACAGCAGCTGGCAAACGAAATGGCTCTGCGTAATAGCATGGGGAAGGACTGCTTCAAAAACGTCAAAACTTAATCGTTTCGCTAACACATAGTTTCGAACAAACTTTGCGGCATTCGCTCTTCTAAAACTCCACAAGACAAAAAGTGCAACGATTGATATGATTTTGAATTAATAGCCAACCGGCGTGTCTCAAACTGCATGTCTCAATGGTGGAAAATACACATGAATGAATAACCTGTTGAGTCGGAGTCTAACCGCACTACAAAGTTTGAGGGCGAAGTAACCGTGTATAGCCTAGATAATGGAGAGGATGAAAGTGATGTTGCGCTTACCTGTAGCTCTTTCAAGTAGACCAGTAGCGGTTTTACAGCGAGAAGAATGCTGTCGTTGCCTTCTGCGTTCTTCACCTTGGTGCAATAACGTTATGGGCTAGTAGTCTGGTAACTATTCCCCGAGCGCAGACAAGTTGGATTCTTGCTTTTCCTCTATACGACGAAGAGTGATACAACCGACAGTCCCACGCGCTCCTAACCCACTGAGGAAGTCGGTGAGTCATAAGATCCCGCCCCACTCACGAAAAAAGAGCATTCCTCCCTCTTCGGATTGTTCATGCAATGACGGCCAAATCAATCTGCCCTTCTTCCTAAACAGGTGTTGAGGTGCTGTTAGATTTAGGCTACTTTAGATAAGCCCCTTGCCCCATAGGGAGGGATAATCATTTTAATTTCAGTGACCTGGCTGCCAGTGCGTGAACAATGGTTTTGTTAGGAGGGAATCTCAACTCAACAGATAGGCAATTATCACCAGTCTTCATTTGTGAATTTATGTTTCATGAAATTATATTTTTTGTAAACTTGGGCTGTTGAGTGTTGAAGTATGATCAAAGTTTCTTCCTGTGGGCTTAATCCTTTGTGTTACCATGTTGCAGTGCAGTGTCATGTGTGGAATATCTTTTTTATCTGTTTGTTTAGTCTGCCTATGTATTTCAACTAAGGTTTGTGTAAACCAAGATGACTTTCACTCAGTTTCTGCTGATTGGATCCAGCAGATTTGTGAGGATGGCGGTTGACCTCAGTGACCTCCTTCCTTTTTATCTCCCCAGGCAACAGTGGCTCTTCTGTCTGTCAGTGCTGTGGCCACTGAGAGCTCACTGCATCGATCAGCTGTTTTGGCCATACCACCACTGCATCTATGGTCACCGCGTCCTGTGTCAGAATAAATGTATTCGGCCTACATTCTTGGAAATGTTATTTGTAAGATTTGTTCAATCTTAGTGTGTAGTGGAATGCATCACTCTTGCTACAGTGCTTTACAGTTTAATTCAGAATGAACCCAATTTAATTCGGAGAAAACTGAATTCCGCTTTGAGAACATCATGTAAACGTGGCAAGTGTTACAATATTACAGAAAAGTCACATGCTACAGTGTTTCGCAAAGACCCTGAAAGCTGATGTCTCTTAGGGAAGAAAGAAAGTGTTTATAATACAAAAATCCAGACCATTGGTGTCTAGTCTTCTAGGCTTTGTTTATAACGCTTTGGCCTATTCCAGCCAATGGGGCTGTTTTATCTGGGTACTGTGTTTGGCAAAAGTATCGACAGGATGAGGGAAGTGGTCTCTTTTCCTGGGCGTCATGAGTGTGAAGTTAGAGGAGAAGAGCTCTTTCAGGTAAGAGCCGCCACTCGAGAGGAAGATGGGGAGGTGTGAGAGTTGTCATCACTGAATGAGCTGTGGAGAGATTGGAAATGAAACTTTAAAAGCTCAAAGACCAAACATCCTTCAGTGCGCGAGTGCGTTTCCATGTCTTGCGTCTGTTCTCATCCTCAAGAGGAGGTTTGTGTGTGTGTGTGCGTGTGTGTGTGTGTGTGTGTGTGTGTGTGTGTGTGTGTGTGTGTGTGTGTGTGTGTGTGTGTGTGTGTGTGTGTGTGTGTGTGTGTGTGTGTGTGTGTGCTTGAGTGTGTGCGTGTGTGTGCGTGCGTATGTGTGAGACTTAATGTGCTGTAAATGTCTACTTCAGCGTCTGCTCCAGTTTTAGAGGGAGAGGAGAGAGTGTCTTGTCTGCCCCTGTAAATGGGGTTGAAAACATGGCATTCCTCACATATTTCCATAAACATGTGAGATTCCACTCCGCTAAAACAGCAGGACAATTGGAAAAGCATGGCGCCTGATAGCCCACATCTACAGCGTGTCCGTATGCATTTTCCTGTCTCTTCACCTTCATGTGTTTTGTTTCTCTCTCTGTGTGTTTTTATCTCTGTCTCTCTCTATTTTGTGTTTTATGACCCTTTCTCATAGCTCTCACTGTCTACCTCATTGTCTTTTGTTCTGTCTTGTCCCTTCTCTCTGACTCCCTCCCTTCACCCCCCCCCCCGTCTCTGTGGCAGTGTTATGACATTACAATTTCTCTCACTGTCTCTCTTTCTTGTCCTTTCTCTCTCACTCTCCATCCATCTCTCTCTTCTCTCTTCTCTCTCTCTCTCTCTCTCTCTCTCTCTCTCTCTCTCTCTCTCTCTCTCTCTCTCTCTCTCTCTCTCTCTCTCTCTCTCATTATGAGCTCAAGGTTTACACCCTGAGGCGTGGGTCCTCGAGGTAGTTGTTACAAATTAGAGGATGC
>NC_085861.1:35148999-35158999 GCF_034702125.1 Engraulis encrasicolus
TCATGGTGCACTTAGAAAAAGTATACTTCCAATATGTTAAAGTGATTTACTTTAAAGCGCACTATAGAAAATCACACTTCGAAGTCACTTGGGTGAAGTATAATCAAAGTGCACTTAAAAAAAGTGCAATTGCAATATGTTATTAAAAAATACACTTTTAGTAAGTTCACTATTAGAACACTATTAGTATATTCCTCTAAATACACTTTAGCCAAACATCTTCTAAGTGCACTTTATGTATGGTTCGTAAAGTGTACTTTCTTTGAGAGCAACTTAATTACATCTAATTTTAAGTACACTTTAAATAAGCATATTGTAAACATACTTTTTCTTAGCACAAAAAGTGTGAGTGCGCTTTTAACATGCTAAGTACACTTCAGTTGTGCTTTTATTGTACTAAATTGAACCACTTTTTCACCTGGGATGGTACACAGGATCATGTCTCTTGCTGCTTTGGCTATAACCAATGGAAACCCGTACTGATAAACACAGAGTCTTGATTTGGTTGCCTAGAGGCTGTTCCAATGTTCGTACTTTCCGCCCTTCCCGCACTGTGTTTGGGTACGTAGGGCGGTTCCTTTTCTAATCGCAGCGGTGAAGTGTACTGTAAACTACCCGGATAACGCCCTCAAACTGGCCGTTTTTTGAAGTGTGGAGTTATGTACACTTTTCGCACTCAACGGCCGCCATGTTTGTTACGTAGTTTCCTCTCTGGTTGAGTGTCAGATCGGACAAACTGCCGAATCTCTGTGATGACAGCATAGTTTTGATTCTTAAGACAATAGCCATGTGTATAAGAGAAAGGGGTAACTTACAAAAATTGTCAACATAAGGAACAGTGTCTTCCGTGATGAATTGTATATTGGCGGTTGGTAAACTCTGATGACACGCGACAACCGTCATTTCCGTGAAGTGTATCAGACAGAACGTGAATTGGACCTGCACTTCACCCTCAAATTTAGCCGTTAAGTTGAGGGTGGAAAGTGCACTGTATCACAGTACACAGTGCACAGTGTGGAGAATGGAACACGCTCCTGGTCTAAACCTGTGTTGATAGAGTATACATAGGGTCTTGTATCTACAGTATGGCCAGGAAACACTGTGATGTCAGCCGCAACAGTAATCATCTGGGATGTTTGTCAGCCTAATGGCCTCAGGACAGCTGGGTCTTGAAGACTGTCTAGACAGAGAGCGCTGAGAGACACAAAGCCATTCCACAGTGGCCTGGGCTAAACCCATACTGATATACTCCGGGCCTTGTTTCTCTGGTCTAGGGTTTACCTGTAGACTACTGATATGCAGGCCCTTGTTTCTATGGCCTGGTCTACCCTTCGGCTATATACACTGGGTCATGTTTAAACCACCACATTTTTCTGTGACTTGGGGGGATTTACCTGTAGCCTACTGATACTGAACCTTGTCTCTGTGTCCTGTGTTAAACCTAAAGACGGCACAGAACAAGACCAATCATAAGTGTGTAGTACGGCATGGACGCACTTCGGAGGCACTTTCCGAGTCTCAACGGCGCACTTGTGCACTTAAGGCAGAGCCAGGACTTGCAGCCGCTCGCACCCATATAATGCAATTCATATTTCCATCCATCGCGGCATCTCCAATGCGCACCGGAGTCACAACGGAGTCACAACGGAGTCCCTTTTTCATCCACCATGGTGTCGCCTCCTCAGGTCATACCTCCATTTTACACCGGCCAGTGCATTTTACGTCGTGTGATTGCTCTTAACAAATTATTTTAACCCTCCCAAGATACATTTTGGTGCCACACCTCAGATGTTCAGCCTACATATACAGTACTGTATGCTTCAGGACGGTGGGGTCTGGAAGCCATTCTAGACAGAGATCTCAACTTAGAAAGCCATTTATCTTTGGCCTGGCTTAAACCTATGGTCTGTTGTAAACACAGGGTCTTGCCTCTGTGGCCGGGGTAATCTGTAGTCTATTGATATACACAGGACGATGCCTCTCGGGACCGGCCTAAATCCCCATTTTGACATACACAGGACTTTGTCTGTATGGCCTGGTATGCAAAGAGTAAAAGCCTTTAAGATACAGCATGGTGTTAGTCACGAGGGGAAGCATCAGAGATGTTTGTCAGTGTAATAGCCGATCTGTAGGACAGCCGGTCTGGAGGCCATTCTAGACAGAGATCTTTATCTCAGCAAGATGAATGTGAAAGTAAGTATGTCCACACTGACACTAACACATGCAAGTAAGCATACACACACAGGCACAGACAGACAGACAGGCATACACACTTTTTATATTATAAAATTATATTTTATATTGTTTTTTTTGTCTTTGTCATAGTGTACGTTGAACCTCAATAGATGAGGTGCTAAAGCAGGATGATTGTATAGCTTTCTACTAGGAAGAATATCAAGCAAATAGAAACTGAGTTCCTGAGTTTTTTCTTGAACTGAAATAAAACAATTGATACACAAGGGGAAAACAACAGAATATAGGCTATGATGCGCATGTCATACCTAGGACTAAGCTGGCAGCCAAATTGGCTAGTGACACTAAAAGTATTACTAGCCACAGCCAAGTTTTACCAGCATTTGGCTGGTTGGCAGGTGCCAGTGTCAAGCCCTGACACACACACACACACACACACACACACACACACACACACACACACACACACACACACACACACACACACACACACACACACACACACACACACACACACACACACACCAGGGGTGGAACTTAAAAAAAAAACACTAGTCACCATGGCAGGTAGATTCTAAAATCTACCAGTCACAATTTTTTCCAGTCACCATTTTCACCAGTTCATATTCAACCGTTCCAAACATTGTAATGCCAAGTAAGATCATTTTCTGATCAATACTTTAGTTTCAGAGGTCATAAATTCTATTGTGATATCAATAACTCTTTTCATTACCAATTTGCATAAACCTTTGATGTTGGATGCTGTGTATAATTCAGCAATAACCCAGGTGCCTGTAGAAGAATTTCACCCGCCAAAGGCCAAATACACCCGTCATTGGCAGGTGGACGGGTGCTTATTTCCATCCCTGACACACACACAAACACGCACGTACGTACGTACGCACGTACGCGCACACACACACACACACACACACACACACACACACACACACACACACACACACACACACACACACACACACACACACACACACACACACACACACACACACACACACACACACGTTAATTGTTAGTTCCCCAGTAGTCTGGCATGCAGAAAAATGTTTTAAATTTGGAGCTGTAAATGTAACCCCCTCTGCCCCCCCAAATTCTAAAAGGTCAACCTTCTGCCGACATACATAAAAACAGGATTTGGGCCTATGAGATTCACAGGTCAAGTCAAGTCTGTTGTGTTTTATTAAAAACCTACACTAGAGCAAATATGCTTTTCTAATATGTGACACTGCCCTCTGCTGGTTATAAAATGGCAGCACAGGTTTCCCGATGAAGGAATGTAACGATCTGATTTTTTCTCAGTTTGCACACCTAATAAATAAGCAGGTTTCACTGTTTTTGTTATTATTATTATTCTTTTCATCATCATTTCCCCATCTTTTTCATTTTCTCTCTTTTTTATGCGAGAAACCAAACAGTGTCGCACCAAGGAAACAAACAACGTGAAGTTGCCGTCGCGAATCTGCTATGCTCAAATTCAAGATACATTTACCAGCGTCACAGCTGAGTTGACCCACGTGAAGCACTGTAGTGTGGTTATGATCTGAATTCGAGTCGAGAGGTTTTCGGAGTTGCTGTACTGTCAAGTGAGGAGTTTCCCAGGCTAACACAATGTCTTCGTTTAGAAAAGCTCTGAAATCCAAACAACGGGATCACAAAGAGAGATCTCAGGTGAGATATCTTTTGCCACACAGGCCACACGTAGCGAAGAAACAGATGATGCTAATGAAATGTTTAGCTAGTGAACATAAACATGAGCTACGTTAGCTTTCAAGGATACTGTGTGTTTCACGATGCATAAATGAAAATGCCTTCGTAGTTCCAGTACTTTTAGTATGAGCTGTGTGCAAACTTTGTCGTGTTTTCTTTCAACAGCTGGGCTTTAGGAAACATTTGGGACTTTTGGAGAAGAAGAAGGACTACAAGCTTCGAGCAGAGTATGTTCCAGCAACCTAAACACATCCTGATGAACAGTTACTGCACCCACCAGGGTAGAAGTAGAAGTAAACCCGTGATGTAAAGTGTGAAACACTAGTGTATGCTATTGAATAGTTACATCATCCATGACATTTCCCTGCTACTAAAGAATACCTTACTTTTCTCTTACTTCTGCAGTACACATCCATCTGCCTGTTGTTAATTACAAGTTATTGTCTCAAGTTGTAAGCCTACTGACGTGTATCCTTATTCTACACAGTGACTACCATAAGAAGCAGAACACCCTCAATGCCTTGCGAAAGAAGGCACTGGACAAGAACCCAGATGAGTTCTACTTCAAGATGGTCAACACGCAGCTGAAGGTGAGTGTTGCTGCAGTTGGACTTGTAAGATGTTTATTGCTCGATGATGGGAAATGTGTTCATCATATTTGCCAACTGAACAAATCACAACAAAACTTTAGAGTAAGACATAACAATGTTTACCCTCCTGTGCTTCCTATGGCCAAACCCAATATAAGCACCTAAGCTAAAATGAGCTTTCCACTTCCACATCAGGCAAAGGTAACATGCAACCTACTTATACTTATTGTCAATTAAGTTTTCGTAGAAGCACACGTCAGGGTGGTGCAACCACAGCTAACGCTAGTGTTGTATGGAGGATTAATTGCTTTTTTTGTTTTGGATGGTTTTAGTGGATCTGAGAGGTATGTTACAATAGCAATGACTAATTAATGTATCGGCATTAGCTGTGGCTGCACCACCCCGACGTCCAAAAAGGCATCATTGACCCATATAGTTATAATGGCACGTACAGTACTTCTCAAGTTTACAATATTAAGTACAAGGTTATTGTATTAGTGTGTATTCACACAAGGCTAAGTGGCGTGGATGGATGAAGACTTTGTGTTGCTGTGACAGGATGGTTTGCATGTGGAGAAGTCCACAGAGGAGGAGATGACCGAAGAACAGAAGAAGGTCATGAGGTCACAAGATATTAAATATGTGGAGATGAAGAGAGTCTCTGAAGCTAAGGTGAGCTGTGTGTGTGTGTGTGTGTGTGTGTGCGTGCGCGTGTGCATGTGCATCTGCATCTGTGTGTGTACGTGCAACCACATCTGTGTACAGTGTGTGTCTGTGTATCTGTTTTCGTTTATTTGTTTTTTTAGTGTCTTGTCTGTGGTTCAGGGTTAAATATCAGAATTGTTGTCTACTCTCATTCTAATTTCATTCCTCCTTATTTCTTCTTTCTGCAGAAAATTGAGAGGTTAAAGGCAGAGCTCCATCTGCTGGATGCAGAGGGGAAGCAGAAAAACCAACACATGTTCTTTGTTGACACTAAGAAAGAAGGTAAATATTTATTTGTAGTAACTTTGCTGGAGCTGACAAACTTATATTTAATTGTTCTTGAATATATTGGCATATGCATATACCTCATTGATGTTACTATGTTGAAATGTCATCATTACAGTGTTGATAAAGGTCATTCAGTGATGTACTGTTCTCACGCATCTCTCCCCACCCCTCTCTCCTCCAGTGAATCAGTTTGACTTGGCGTCTCACCTGAATACGGTGCCTGAGCTGGTCAACAGGACGTTTAATCGGCCGACTGTGGAGACTCTGGAGAAGAGGAGTGTAGTGGGAGCAGTGGACCCCAGAAGCCTGCGGGTGAATAGACACACACACACACACACACACACTAGTGTAGCAAAGCAAAGATATTAAAACCGTAACTAAGATTAATTGCTTTGTGTGTTTTTCAATGCAACAAAGTGGGCTGTACAACAAAGTGGGTTCAAGTCTGTTCTCGTAAATGGACTTGACTTTTTACATTTTCCCTACTATAAGCTTACTCCTGTCATTCTGAACCCCGCCAGTCTCCTAAAGGGGCATGGCAGCTCATAGAACCTTCTGCCCTATTGACTACGGCAGAAACTCCTTCAGAACGGCCTCTCTCTTACCCAATCGTCTCCAGTAGAAGACGTGTTAGTCTCCTGCACGTTTTCCATCGCTATGGTGCACTTCAGCAAGACAGCTAACCTCCTGCTTCCATGTCTGTGTTCACCTGCATTAGAAACTGGCCAAGCAGAGGAAGGGTCAGTATGAGCTGCTCTCCCAGCGTATCGAGAGAGAGAAGAAGATGTTTGTCATCACCGAGAAAATACAGACACGCAAAGACCTGCAGGTAAGGATACATGCTGGATCTCTATACAGATTTCAAATGTTGTCAAGATTTTTTTAACAGAACATCAAAAGCTGCTTGTATATCTAACTGCTGACTAAAGCTTAGCTTACACTGTGCGACTTTTGCCCCGATTTTGCCCCGATTTGGCACTCGCACGACTTTTTGAGAGTCGGGCCGATTTCTTGCTCAATCGCAGGTCAATCGTGAGTCTTGCATCGTGCAGTGTACATGGGGTAACGACAAGCGATTTCGCCTCACGATCGTGCAATCGCAGGGTCGCAAGAAAATCAAAACGGTTTGAAATTCTGGTCGTGGCTCGTGCGTAAATCGCACAGTTAAAGCAGTGGTACGACCCAATTTGACACTTCACATGCACAAATGAATAGGGCCGTGCGATTCGCTGTTGAGTGCGACCTCATCTCCACCTCAGGTGCGCATGTTCCCTCCTCTGCAGACTGGGGAAACATGCCTGTCGCGTCGTAAGGTGGAAGCATTTCGCTCGCATCCGACTGTCGGCTCGTGTAGTGTGAGGACGTGAGTCGTGAGTTGTGAACTTTTAAACAGTGAAATTCCATCGTGCAGTGTGAGCAGAAGCTTAAGACCCACGAGTGAAAATATCGCACAGTGTATGCCCGGCTTAAATCCAACAGAATGTTTCTGATGAGTGCCCTCTTTGGTACTTGAGCATGTTTTCTAGTGCTGATTTTGGTGGTGTTCCTGCTACTGCTGCTACTGATGATGACGATTCTGAAAGCTTCTCTACTGAACCATTCTATCTCTCCGCCACTCCTCTCTGCACAGGACAAAAACAGGAAGGTGAAGGTGAAGAACGAGACGACCGGTTCTGCCGCCGTCTACAAATTCGAGGCCAAGAGGAAACGCTGAGTTTCTCCAGGAATCTCTGACACCAGGATCCAGGAGCTGACCCTTCAGGACTCGGGAGTCTTTCCCAAAATCATAGCCACAATATTAACTATTTGGTTGTTGCTTGCAATGCAAGTGCCCGCACAGTACGAAAATGCGGTGTTAATTCAACACTTTTTAGAGTCAGTTTTAATACTTTCTAAATTGTATTTTGTCCCAGAGTACTCTGTAAGTATTGAGTAAACACTTGCACTTTTTTGTTACTGTACAGTGGCTTATTGGCAACTATGGTGTTGGGAAATGCCCTCCAGGTTAGGGACCAAGCACCAGCATCCAGGATGTGAAGTTTTCATGGCCCTGGCCAGAGACTTGTATCTACCACCTCCAGAAACACACAACTACAGACTGTCTTTGGCCTTTGTGGCCCTGTTGGACTTACATTGAGGGATGATGTGAAGTTTTGGACTTCAAGCTCTCAAGGGAGATGATATCCCTCCCCAGACTGCAATTTGTGTATATTTATGCTAACATTTTCCAGCTATTCTCTAGAATTATAAAATAAATAAAGGCGTTTCTTTTTGGAAAAACTGAGTGTAAAGTGCCCTTCTGAATGTGTGATATGGTTGTTGTTATGATATGACTATTACATCAAGCCTGTCTGCGCATCTGGTGCATGCACATCCTTTGCCACTAGGTGGCAGTAGCATATTTCATCCTAGATGTACTTGTTGGTAGTGTGTGCTTCAAACACAAGTCCAGTGAAAATCTGAACACGTTTAAAATAATAATGCAAACATAAGGATGATCATTTATATGTAAAAGATTGGTGACTGAATGTCACGAGCACTTTATAATGTGCCTCATAATTGCAATATTTTTTTCACAATTTTAAAAGACGACTCTTAAACGTAATGGCAGTAATATGAATGCTTCCAGTGGAGTCCAAGGACAGGCTTATTCTTATAAATCAAACACTGATCATTAAGGTTACACCCGAAAGCCATATTCCTCGTGTTTTAGTGCTTGGAGATTTGAAGGTAGAGTGATTTTTTTTTTTTTTTAGTAGTTCATTTAAGTTGTTTTGTTTTTCGTGAATGTTTAACATCACCATCGATTTCTAAGTAGCCTATTGATTATGACTTTTAAATGTACACAACATGTACATGAGTATGTGGATCTTCTCCACGCCCTATTATGAATGACCAGTTAGACAGCTAGCTGTACAAAATGTACAGTACTTTGGACGGAATAGTAACTGTGGTTATTGCTTAAAAAATAGAAAAGATCAAATTTGTGAATTGGCGTCATACGTTTGTAAAATAAATCAAACTGAAATTTCATACTCTACCTTTAACTACATTAGATTTGTACAGTATATGCTCAGTATTGAAATAGCCTAGGCTACATACAGTATAATATTCCCATGTGACTTGTAGGTAAATGTGCACGTCTTCACCAGAAGTTAATCATCCACCCTGGCATCAGATGGTATGTGGGGAAACGACACATTTATCCAGCGACATGCTCAGATTGACATAGTGCTGGGGTAATGTCTCTTGTAATGACGTGATGTAATTTCCGAGGCCGCGCTGTTGAATGAACACAGTAGGCTTACTGTACGCCTGCCTGCGCAGTCATGGCGTGGCGGGTGGCTGTTAAAATTAATTCTCATTTGAATGGATGCATATGTAGCTAATACACATTCTAATACACATCCTCATCATGGCGTTTTATCACCTCCCCTGGTGCAATGTCTTCACCGCTGTCTTCCTGTGTGTGTGTGTGTGTGTGTGTGTGTGTGTGTGTGTGTGTGTGTGTGTGTGTGTGTGTGTGTGTGTTTGGGGGGGGGGGGGGGGGTATGGATGTGACAGCCATTTAGTCTGTTTAGTGCTGGGAGTGTGTCATAAAATGAGTGTGTGTACGCACACTGTGTGTGTGTTTAGTGAATTGTGAGTGCTTCTTAAACGAGTGTGTGTGTGTGTGTCTGTGTGTGTGTGTGTTTGTATTTATAGTGTGGTAGAGTGTGTACGTCGTGTAGTGTGTGTTTAGTGCTGAGAGCGCATCTGAGATGAGTGTGTGTACACGTGTTTACGAGTGCTATGCTGTTGACAGGGATGACATGTTATCCTTCAGTCAAAAGGGGGGGGGGGCAAGAGAGAATGAAGGAGAGGGAGGGGAGGGGAGGGGTGGGACTGGGGTAGGTGGGATACACTTCAGGTTTATAGTGAAAGTGTGTGTGTGTGTGTGTTTATTTGAGAACGTGTGACAGACACTGTGTGTATTAGAGAGAGAGAAAGCTTGTGTGTGTTTGTGTTTACGAGAGAGACAGAGAGAGAGAGTGAGGGACTATGTGTGTGTGTGTGTGTGTTTGGATCTCTCTTTCTATTTCTTTCTCACTCTCTCTCTCTCTCTCTCTCTCTCACTCTCTCTCTCTCACTCTCTCTCTCTGTGAGCGCTGCTTGATTGATGGTGCGGCTGGCGGCAGCTTCATAAACAGGCCCCATCCATCACACACACACACACCACACACACACACACACACACACACACACACACATGCAGATCCATCAGCCCCCCCCGGGACACTCGGGCGGGGCGCACCACGGCCAGAGAAATGTCACGGCAACAGAGGAGGGAGAGAGCGAGGGATCGCGAGAGGGACAGAAGAGAAAGAATGAGGGAGAGAGGGGGGGGAGTGGGGAGAAAGATGAGGGGATGAGTGGACGACAAATGGACAGGGAGGAAGGGAGGGAACAGAGGAAGAGGAAGACAAGGTTGAAGGATAGATGAATAGAGGAGAGAG
>NC_085861.1:35178999-35193999 GCF_034702125.1 Engraulis encrasicolus
CATAAAATAGCCTAAACTCTTGACCAGGGTGCCATAGATTTTTCAAGGAAGAAGGGTTAAATGATTATAAGCAGCTGTTTTGGGCTTTTTTTACTAATTGCTTACTTGTCGTTCTACACCTGGCAACACATCCGGCGTGTTGCGCAGGACTAGCGAGTAAACAACAGTGGGACAGAAACGAAACAGACTGATGACGAGACACGGAAAACAAACGGATTTACTTGACATTGTGTGAATATTTGCTTTGAATTAAAGTCCAAATTCAACGTAGAAGGTATTTTATCCTGTAGTTTGTGTCATATTGCGATGTGTATTTTGCCCCCAAATAATTTCAAACAAATATAGCAATGTAGCAATGTATCTTGTCTGCCCATTGCATTTGAAAGCTAGGCTACTTTAGCTTATATATAATATGCACATACAGCTGGGATGGTAATTAAATACAGTTAAGAATCAGATAACTGTTGTAGCCTGTTAACATAGCACCACATAGAATTGCCTTTTATTTAACTTTGTGAGATCAAAGGTAGGCTAAATAAATTGAAATGTTCATGAAATGTTCATGATTCATCCATGCCATGTCTGTTCATCATGTTTCACTCTCACTAGCCTCTAGCGCGATTAACCAATTATTTTATTAGTTCAATCAACATCTTACATTGTGTTGACATTCCCTAGTAGAACAGCAACAACAGTGGACTTAGCAGAGTTGAAATGAAGAGTCAGAGACTTATGAATTAGAAGAATCTTTGGAAGTGTGACACGGAAGTATGAAGCTCACGCACATGGCATAGTATAAACAACAACAACAAAACCGTCTCTCATCAAAAAGAGAACCTTGTGTAGTGTAAACCGAGATCACGTTTTTTTAACGGTATACCGCCCAGCTCTAGTGTGTGTGCTGAGGGGTGTCTGTGGGGGAAGAGGGTGTGGGGTGCTTCTCAGGGATTCTAATCTCAGACGAACATTCTAGACGGTGCATGATGTCACTTCCTTTCATTTCCATTCATTATGATGGCTGTGATATGGCCAAGGTGAAAACACGTATTGTGAGCATGTGTTGAATGCAGGTGAATATGTATTGTGTATGTATGCGTGTACGTACATCTATTGAAAATGTGTGCAAATGTCTGCCTTGGCCTCCGTTTACAGTCAAACCTCCACAGAGCTTGACTGTGCCACTAAATACTTGCAATGAAATGAATTGCCCAGAAGTTCCGACAAGTCCTCATCAAAAACGAGCGTTCTTTGTTGAGCGTGTTCTTGGTTCAGCTCCATAAAAGAGATGCTGGGGATGGTCATTGAGGCATCTGCATATTGTAACGTGCGCTACTGAGGGGCTTATCTGTAAAGAAGCAGCAGCCCGGGAGCGATCAGTCCTGCGTCTAGCGCTACATAGTCTGCTCCACATTAGGCAGCCCAGCCGCTAATTCTACTGCTCATCCATCAACATGTCATTCTCTTATGAACAGCACTGAACTCTGTGTGTGTGTGTGTGTGTGTGTGTGTGTGTGTGTGTGTGTGTGTGTGTGTGTGTGTGTGTGTGTGTGTGTGTGTGTGTGTGTGTGTGTGTGTGTGTATGTGCGTGCGTGCGTGTGTTTGAGAGATCGGCACATGTACGGCACAACGGTACATGTCGTAATTTGTCACTTAATTCAAAGCAGAAGGAACGAGGACGACTCTCTGTACCCCCCCCCCTCTCTCTCTCCCCCACTCCCTCTCTGTCTCTCTCTCTCTCTCTCTCTCTCTCTCTCTCTCTCTCTCTCTCTCTCTCTCTCTCTCTCTCTCTCTCTCTCTCTCTCTCTCTCCGTCGCCTGAATAGCTGATTGTCAGGAAGGACAATTAATTTCATCTGTGCCCATTCATGAACAAGCTGCTTGTCTTTTCATTCTTTTTTTCTCCTCTCCAATAAACGGCATAATAGAAAAACAGAGAAGCGTTTTGCAATCATTCATTCAATGATGTAATTTCTTCAGTTTCTTTCCGAAAGGTAATTAAAATGACAATGAAAGCCAATGATTCCAATGATGGGAGGGAGAGAGAGAGAAAGAGAGAGAGAGAGAGAGAGAGAGAGAGAGAGAGAGAGAGAGAGAGAGAGAGGGAAGAGAGCTAGTGGGGTGGTGTGTGTGCGTGCGTGCGCGTTTGTGTGTGTGTGTGTGAGTGTGTGTGTGTGAGTGAGAGAGCCGATTAGCCTAGGCCCTTGTAAGCGCCCCATCTTAACTCTCTCTTAACTGCTGAAGTCGTGCGTGTGATAAGCGAGCGGTGTTGTTTCGAGGGCAAGGTAAATACGCCACTTAAGGATTCCGCTCTCATTTGGCGGTCACACACACACACACACACACTCACGCGCACACACACTGCTGCTGCCTTAATTATGCCCAAAGCGATACCCTACCAATGAGCCGATGCTATCGCCGGATTTCTAACATCACGCTAACACCACACTACGCTACGCCTAACTCACCACGCACACATAAGGAGGTGAGGTTATAGAAACAGGGGACCAGATAGAATGAGAGAGAGAGTGTGTGCCTGTGTGCGTGCACGCGTACACGTACGTGTGTGTGTGTGTTTGTGTGTCCGCGTGTTTGTCCCGCGTCTGCATAGAGTGTATGTCTGTACTGTCTGTGTCAATGTGTGTGTGTGCAGAGCGGTCGGCTGGGGGCGACAAAGGGGCCAGGTGTCCTGAGTCAAGGGAGAGGGCCCAGAATTGGGCCACTACATTGTGTGCATTGGGTAAGAGGGCCCTTCAGATTACATTGTCCTGGACATGGCCAAAGCTATCAGCAGCCCTTTATGTGTGTGTGCATGTGGGTGTGTCTGTGAGAGTAGGTCTATGTCTATGTCTACAGTATGTGTGTGCACACACACACACACACACACACACACACACACACACACACACACACACACACACACACACACACACACACACACACACACACACACACACACACACACACACACACACACACTCCCAAGGCTTTTTGCATGGCTTCTTGCAGCCAAACAGCTGTAGTGCGCGGCAAGGCGGCAGCCATCAGATATTTATAAGGGCCATGAATATGGATGAATACGGGGAGGGAGGGAGGGAGGGATGGGACTGCTGCTTGTCCTCCAAAACCTGTGTGTGTGTGTGTGTGTGTGTGTGTGTGTGTGTGTGTGTGTGTGTGTGTGTGTGTGTGTGTGTGTGTGTGTGTGTGTGTGTGTGTGTGTGTGTGTGTGTGTGTGTGTGTGTGTGTGTGTGTGTGTGTGTGTGTGTGTGTGTGTGATGTTTGTCCTCCAGGAGGGATGAAAGGAGAAAGCGCTCTCCTCTCCTCCCTGAAGCCCACAGTCAGGGCCACAACACACACCAGAGGGGGAGAGAGAGAGAGGGAGTGTGTGTGTGTGCGCGTGTGTGTGTGAGTGAGTGCGTGTGTGCGTGCGTGTGCGTGTGCTCGTGCGTGTGCGCGTGTGCGTGCGTGCGCACCTAACAACCATTGTGGGGGCCAAATGTCCCCACTAAGGCTGTAAAATCCTCGTCATGGTGCCTTGTGAGGCCCATATTTTAGACCCCATTAAATCTAGCAATGTTTTTCTTGGCAGTTTTGTAGGTAAAAGTCAAATTACAACAAAAAAAATCCTCACTGACAGGTTAAGGTTAGGGATTGTGTTGGTGTGGGCACAGTTTAGCATTCTTTTGCAATTGTTAGGGTTAATATGAATGGAAGTCAATGGGAGTGTGTGTGTGTGTTTACGTGTCTTTTTCTGTGTGTGTGTGCGTGTCTGTGCATGTTTGTGTGTGTGCATTGATATTGTACTCTTTCTTCCTTTAGACATATCCATATCTTCCTTTTAACATATCCTTCCCTCCTATCATTCCGTGGTTCTCTTCTGTCTTTAAGTGTCTTACTGCTTTACTATGCATAGGTGTCAGTTTTACAGTATCCTAAGGCCTATAAGTGCTTCTGTCCGTCTCTGGGACTGAGGTTTGTGACTACCTGTGTCAGTCTGTCCCGAAGACTAAGGTCCACAAGCGTCTGTGTCAGTCGTTGTTAGTTAGGTAGATAGATAATTAGTTAGTTAGTTAGTTAAAACTGTATTGTCGACAAGGGGTAATTGGATCTGCGCATAGGTTTACACACCAAATATGTGATTACGTAACAATTTGTAACTACGTATCTGTATTGTGATGCTCATATACCTGTACAGTCCATAACCGTCTGTGTCTCTTGACCCTTTGAAGAGTACCATCACAAATATGTGATTAAAATTTTGCCCAAATTTTGAGTTCTCATTATGATGTCATAAGGACTTTGCAAGATTTTTAACACAGACTTCGATGGGAGCAGTAGAGTGTTCAAGTGAAATTCTAGAAGAACCTGGGGAAAGTCCTTAC
This sequence comes from Engraulis encrasicolus, assembly GCF_034702125.1. Classification (NCBI taxonomy): domain Eukaryota; kingdom Metazoa; phylum Chordata; class Actinopteri; order Clupeiformes; family Engraulidae; genus Engraulis; species Engraulis encrasicolus. The sequence goes on from NC_085861.1 coordinate 35,183,378, forward strand.
TCCTCAAAGGGTTAACATGTGAGGTCCGTAACCGCCTGTGTCTCTTATTAACATGTGGGGTCCGTAACTGCCAGTGTCTCTCCTCAGCCGTCTGTGCCCGGTATTAACACTGAGGGGGCACATGTAGTGCTGGGTGACCTGCCTGCCACGTTGCCATGTAAGCCCACGAGAGTCATTAACAACATTGAAACATGCTGCCGTCACAACGTCACACACATTGCTTAGACCTCCACACATCCTGTTCCATGCCTGTACCCCCCCCCCCACCCGTCCCGTCATCTCTTTAGGTGTGTGTGTGTGTGTGTGTGTGTGTGTGTGTGTGTGTGTGTGTGTGTGTGTGTGTGTGTGTGTGTGTGTGTGTGTGTGTGTGTGTGTGTGTGTGTGTGTGTGTGTGTGTGTGTGTGTGTGTGTGTGTGTGTGTGTGAGAGAGAGAGAGAGAGAGCGGGGGCCACACACACACCAGTAGAGCTGAAGCAACCAGTCACTGAGTCAAGGGAGTGAATGATGAAAGTCCGGGGTGGGGGTGGTGGGGCAGTACAAGTGCTGGGGGGTGGGCAGTGGGACTCGTTGGGGTAGATGAGTGGTAATGGGTGGGCAGTGGGAGGCTGGCATTGCGTGGGTGGACGTTTGGGGGGCGATGCTGATGGAGGTCGCAGCTCTCCAACGAGTCTTTATCAGGGTCATTTCTCCTGGCCGTTCAGCCGCTCAGTCCGTGGGTCACATTGTACCAGGTTGTCCGCGCCCTAAAAGCAGCCACGTCCCGCTCTCCTCCTCTCCTCCTCTCCTCCTCCCCTCTCCTTAACTCCCCTCTCCCCTCGCCCTCTCACTCCCTTTCCTTCACCTCTCCTCCTCTCATCCACCCCCACTCCGGCCGCCCTTTACTCTTCTCCCCTGGTTGCCTTGTATGTAGTAACCCTCGTTCTCTGCCCCCCACCGCCCTCCCCTGGTCGCCTTATACTAGCCCTCCTCCTCTCCTCTCCCCCTCCCCTGGTCGGCGAATAGTAGTAGCCCTCATGTTCTAATCCACGATGATAAATTGCAGGGAGCAGCCCCGGCTAAACCTGCATTAGGAGTCGCCAATTAGCATAATTGGGAGATTTTAATATGGTTAATAGGCCGCCACGACCTTGCCCGTGTAGCACGGCAGGGCAGGCAGGAAGAGGTGCTTTGTTGGGTAGTGGAGGGGGGCGCGGGGCAGCGCAGGGGGAGGGGTAAGGAGGAGTAGAGAGCAAGCGATTGGAGGTGGAGAGGAGTGTTTGGTGTGTGTTGTGGGGCATGTGATGTGGAGAGAAGTGGAGGGGGTATGTAGAGAGGAATGGAGGGGTGTGTGTGATGATGTGGAGTAGTGAGTGTGTGGGGAGGTAGTGAGTGTGTGTAGCGGACGTGCAGAGTGGCCATATTTAGAGCCATAATGACGGCAGGTCCACCTGATTGATTCATTGCTGTGGATTACTAAGTGCATGTTCTGGGGTGGAGAAGCGTGTGTGTGGTGTGTTGAGGGGTATGTGGTGTGTTCTGGGGTGGAGGAGGACGTTTCGTTGTGTGGTGCGGTGTGGGGTGTTGTGGGGTGGAGATGGATGTGTGTGTGGTGGAGAGGGGTGATGTGTGTGTGTGTGTGTGAGTTGTGGGGTGGAGATGGATGTGTGTGTGGTGGAGAGGGGTGATGTGTGTGTGTGTGTGTGAGTTGTGGGGTGGAGAATGGTGCATGTTTTGACCCAGTCCCCTTACCCGCTCTCTTCCTCTCCTGTCCTTTCACCTCTCCTCCTTGTCCTTTCCTCTCCTGGGGGGGTGGAGAGGGGTGGATGTTGTGTGGAGAGCGGGGTGGCGAGGTGTGTGGAAAGGTGTGCTGTTTTTTAAAGGTAGATGGCTGTGTGTGGTGTGTTTGGGGTGTAGCAGGGGGGGGGGTGTTGTATTTTGGGATAGAGAGAGATATGTGTGTGGTCTGTTCTGTGACACGGAAACACATTCATGTTAGGGCATTATTCATTGCTGTTGATTACTAAGTGCATGTTCTGAGCTGAGTGTGTATGGCACAGTCTGTAGGCCTATGGATAGGCATTGAGACACATGGAGGGCATGAAGTGGGATAGGGATGAGGTGGGGAAGTCTTGCACTTGTTTGTGCCTGAGGGGCATACTAGGAAGCTGGTTCTGGAGTAAACCAAATTAAGTTAAGAGGTACATCATCTAGTAGAAGAGCCTGGACTCCTCCTTGGACTGCAGGTTCGCCAGGCTCTTCTATTAGATGATTTACCTGTTATCCTAACCTGGTTTACTCCTGAACCAGCTTCTTAGTATAGGCCCTCGGACTGAGATGATGAAAACGAGGCTGTGGATATTTTCTGGACAGGGTGATGGAAGTGGGGCGGGGGGATAAAAAATGTGCATAAGTGTATTGATTATACTGATTAAGTACATTCAGACCCATACATACATAGGGGGTTGTTGTGTGTTTGTGGGTTTTTTGGGGGGGATGGACATCAATTCAACTGATGTCCACCCCCCATTTTTGGGGACATTTATGAAACCAAGTGTATATCCTGAACTGAGACATCGATGAGTGGTGGGGGTAGTGGGCTGGGGTAGGGGAGGGGTATAGTGGCTTGATGTGTGTCCTCCATTTAAGGGCATTTATGAAAGCACATGCAGACATGCTGTCGTTAGGGGAGTTATGAGACACTGGATTGGCCACTTGAGAGAGAGAGAGAGAGAGAGAGAGAGAGAGAGAGAGAGAGAGAGAGAGAGAGAGAGAGAGAGAGAGAGAGAGAGAGAGAGAGAGAGAGAGAGAGAGAGAGAGAGAGAGAAAGAAAGAAAACAAAGACGTAGAGAAAATCTGAAAGAAATAATGAGTGATAGATAGACAAAAGGAAGAGTGGGAGGTAGACAGCGACCCCTTGATGGAGATAAACAGCAAACAGGCTGTCATCTGTTCCCCTGTTTGACGAAAGAACAAAATGGAGAAAAAAGAAAATGTGGAGAAATGGCGTCCAGAACGGCCATGGCGACCCTGGGGTTGCGCAACCTTTCAGATACCTTTGTTCTGCCCGCCCTGGCACACACACACACACACACACACACACACACACACACACACACACACACACACACACACACACACACACACACACACACACACACACACACACACACACACACACACCTTTGTTCTGCCCGCCATGGCGTAGGGGCTGCGTGGGTCTTTGCTCTCAAGGACGTCAGAGTGGGCATGAGCGCTGGCGACCCCTCCTCCCCTCACACACACGGGAGCGTGCACACACACACACACACACACACACACACACACACACACACACACACACACACACACACACACACACACACACACACACACACACACACACACACACACACACACACACACACACACACACATACACACACACACTCCTCCCCTTGTACCCATTCCAGCATTGGTTCCAGTTCCAGAATGTCAAAAATGTTCTCCATTCTGTTACAGTGGCCACAGGGTTAACATTTTGGACACGGGTGGGCAGTGAGGGGGGGTCTTTCAGTTTCTCGCCCCCTCTCTGCTTTTGTGGGGCTGCACAAACGATTTGGGGTGGTGGGACAATAATGTTTTTATGGAACTCTAAACGCTAAAGTTTGTGCTGAAGCACACCATTGTGAACCGGCTAATCGCCAGCACGTGGCTGAAAACGAACCGCTCTAGTCTCCACGACTGTCGCTCTCTCACTGTGTGTGTGTGTGTGTGTGTGTGTGTGTGTGTGTGTGTGTGTGTGTGTGTGTGTGTGTGTGTGTGTGTGTGTGTGTGTGTGTGTGTGTGTGTGTGTGTGTGTGTGTGTGTGTGTGTGTGACCAGGGGACAGTGGAGAGGGAGTGGGAGTTGGGAAACGAACACCACTCCCTCTTTCCATCCTTCTCTCCATCCCTCCCTCCTAGCCTCACGCTGTCCTTGTCTCTCCGTCCCTCTCCCTCTGTCTTTCTGGACCCAGACAAGTGAGCGCTTTGTTGGTGGCCGGCACAACAGGGTAAGGGTGCTGTGAGAGTGAATTACCTAGAGGGTGGCGAACTGGCATGGGGAGAGAGGGGAAGCTGAGCTGGCACCATACTGAGGCTATTTGGATGGAGAGAGGGAGAGAGAGAGAGAGAGAGAGAGAGAGAGAGAGAGAGAGAGAAAGAGAGGGTGAAATTGGGCACCATTTCTGGCACATGTGTCACAGAAAGAAAGAGGTAAGGACCGAGAGAGAGAGAGAAAAAAAACAAAAGGAGAAAAATTGAGTAAGATACAGAAAAAAAGACAGAGAGACAGAACAGAAAGAGTGATAGATTATTTTTTTTTCTCTCATCTCAGTCGTCCGCCCATGCTCGGAGTTCCCAACTGAACAAGGGGCCAACCGCCATGGCACACTCGCTGTTTTTGTGTGTGTGCTTGCGTGCACGCTCGTGCGCGTGTGTGTGTGTGTTGGCACTGGCTTGTCACTCTTTCCCTTATTTTGCTAATCATGTCTCTCATCAAGGAGAATTTCTTTTGCCCATACACATTTCTACCGTCAAAGATTTTTCCCCTGAAGTCTGCCAGTCTGCAGACCAGTTCAGACATTATTTAGAGTAGAGTAACATTTATTAATCCCAAAGGAAGTTAAGGTATTGTATTGTATTGTATGGTATTGTATTGTATTGTATTGTATTGTATTGTGTGTGTGTGTGTGTGTGTGTGTGTGTGTGTGTGTGTGTGTGTGTGTGTGTGTGTGTGTGTGTGTGTGTGTGTGTGTGTGGTGTGTGTGTGTGTGTGTGTGTGTGTGTGTGTGTGTGTGTGTGTGTGTGTGTGTGTGTGTGTGTGTCTGTCTGTGTGTGTGTGTGTGTGTGTGTGTGTGTGTGTGTGTGTCTGTGTGTGTGTGTGTGTGTGTGTGTGTGTGTGTGTGTGTGTGTGTGTGTGTGTGCGTGTGTGTGTGTGCATGAGTATGTGTTAACACCGTGATGTTAATATTCTGACCAAAGTTGTTATTTGCAGGTACTCGCAGGCCCACTTTGAGGAGGAGGTCATGTTATTGGCTACCAAGGCCATCCATCAACCATCTGTCACCGGGGGTCACCTTCAACTGACCTTAGCCAGTAGCCTAGCCTAGACCACAGCTTTAACCTCTGCCTTTTAACCTATAACACGCCAGAGCAGTCAGGGGCAGACCTGCTGACAGCAGTGGTCAGGGAACGGTGTATCCTTTTCAAGGCACCTCAGTCAGAGGGGAAGATGATGTAACTTTGGATTATCAAGGACATGGCTCTTGCTTTTTTGCTGTTCTTGTTTGCTGTTTTTTTTTGCTGTTTCTCAGCGTGGTAGTGAACAAGTTGTAACATATTATTACTAATACTCTGATGTTTTGCAGTGCTATAGTAGTAAAGTGTATTCCATGGCTATTACGGCATTTCACTCATGGAATAGAGTGCAGTATAGGCTACACATTGGACTGGTCAGAATCAGGGCAAATGATGCAGTAAGTATTGTGTTTTAATTGTGGGGTTATATTGGATGGATCCGATTATTGGGGGTGGGGGTGCTGCTAACCCATATCCCCACGGAAAGGGGTGGGTGTTGGGGAGGGCTGGTCATTCACTGCCACTCCACAGCTGTCTATGTGGGACGGAATCCCATGACCCTTTGGGTGCAAGGCCATATCCGCCATCAGCCATAGCCTCTAGCTAGCCCATCATGACCCCCCCTCCTGATGCGTTTATTGAGTTCTGCTCAGCAGAGGTGAGGGGTGAGATGTCTCCACATGGATCCTACTCTGAGGTTGGGGGTGGTAGTGGCGGTGGTGGGGTGGATCAGGATGAGGTAGGAGGTACATCAAGATGATTTTGGGGTCCTGTACAGCTTCACAGGCGCCCGTGGAGGACTGCCACGTGTTTGAAGTGCTCTGGGGCCTGAACGTATTCTCTTTCAGCAGGTCTGACAGTCTCTACAGGCAAGCACCCGGCCTGATCATAGCATCTAACAATGCCTTACCCCACAGGAGCGGGGAAGAGAATGAGAGCAGAGAGAGAGAGAGAGAGAGAGAGAGAGAGAGAGAGAGAGAGAGAGAGAGAGAGAGAGAAACCCCTCTTCATCTTTTGTCTTTGATTCGGCCATTTTATTGCTGTGATTATTATTCACCTTCATATTCAGATGAGGCCCGCGTATCTGACACCCTCCAGCTATTTATTTAAATGGCACCATCCCTCCCTCACACTCGCACTCTCTCACCCTGTTTTCTTCTCCTCCCCCCCAACTCTCTCATTCTCGCTTTCTTTCCCTCCCTCTTATAGTCTCCCTTTCTTTTCCTCCCTTCCTCTTTTGCTTGCTCTGTCTCCCTTTCTCTTTCTTTTCTCTCTCTTTTTCTCCCTCCCCTTCTCTATCTCTGTTTCCAGCTCTTTATCTGTCTCTCCCTCCCTCCCTTGTTCTCTCTTTCTCCCTCTCTCCCTGAGCGTTTGATGTTCCCTCTGAAAGGAACGGCAGGCTAGACCTGTGAGCCTTGGATTCAAATCTGATTATGAACATAATTTTTGATGGAGGGACGCTGATCTGAGAGAGAGAGAGAGAGAGAGAGAGAGAGAGAGAGAAAGAGAGAGGGAGGGGTGAGGGATATCTTGATAAGGAAAGAAAGCGACAGCAAGGGAGAGAGGCTGCGCTGCACGACAGTAACACGTCTCGTGTCTCTGATTAAGACTCTCATTACCTTCTCTGATCGCTAATCAGGACAGCCAGGGCCAATCAAAGAGGACAGACTACAGGAACAAATGATGACTAGAAAGTTACACCGGCTCCTCTGGCGGTACAAAGCACATGGTGCCTACAGCACAGTACATGGCAGAGCAGAACTCCCATTTCACTTGGATGGATTTATTCATGCATGGGTAATATGCGGCACAGATCATATGGTACCTAGGATACAGGCCAAGACAGATGCACAGTACATCAGATGAATTTCTTTTTACATTCGTGAATAACATTCAGCACAAAGTATTCGCATATTCTCTACCAAGCACTAAAATACGTCGAATTTTAAAGGAGAGATTCATGATGTAGTCACTGTCATTTAGTTACAACATGTATTGGTTATTGACAATTTTTAAGATCCATAATAGAAGCCTTAGTTCAGCCAGGAAGATTCAAATGTCACATGTGCATTTTGCAGAGCCAATGATCACCTGCCATTTTCTTTTTAATAACGTGTCTAACTCACCTTTGTTGCTGCCCTAGGTTTGGTTGGTTCAAAATCTCCTCCTCCATCCCCACCACCACCACCTCCACTCTTCCTGTTCGGGGGTTAAAGGTCTGGTTCCTGCTACATGGCTGCGGCAGGCAGGCTCTACTGCATCCGCTGGTGCAAGACCCAGGCCGATGACCTAGCTTCTGTCCAATTCATGTCACCTAACATTAACTTGTAGAGAGTGTCTTGTGCACAATCCCTGGTGCTGAACAAAAAAAAATAGGTATTTTTGGAAAATAGGTTCGCACACTCCTTTGGATTTTTTTTCTTCTTTAAGTTATTTTTTTTTCTTTTTATTCATTCATTGTCGAACATGACCTTTCTACCTCTGTCTTCCTCAGATTCCAGATCCTCAGATCAATTCTGAGGAATCTGAGGAAGACCGAGTCGAAATGTCATGCTTGCCAATGAATGAATAAAAAGAAAAAAAATAACAAGGAAGAAAAAAATCCAAAGGAGTGTGCAAACCTTTTTTCCAAAAATACCTATTAACATTAAATCATTCAAACAAATTCCTCTCTCTGAGCCTTAATGGCTGAATTACTACTCATATGGGTAACTAGATATGTAGAAGATTTAGAATGGAGATTTTACATAGATGTTTGATAGGCCTACTGTCATTTTCATTCTATTAAAACATGATATATGAATTGCATATCATTGTGTACATTGATGTTTGTGATTTTCAAGGAGCAGGGTGTTGACGATGCTTTTAGAATTAATTACTTCCACATGATATCCATCAGTCAGGAATAAACACAGTAATATATGCACTGTTGTACAAAGAGCCTTTAGTTGACTGACACCTGCCTGCTAATGCACGATATTGCTATTGTATTGTGTGTGTGTGTGTGTGTGTGTGTGTGTGTGTGTGTGTGTGTGTGTGTGTGTGTGTGTGTGTGTGTGTGTGTGTGTGTGTGTGTGTGTGTGTGTGTGTGGTGTGTGTGTGTGTGTGTGTGTGTCTCTAATGTGTGTGTGCGTTCGTGTGTATTCTCTGTGTGTGTGTGTGTGTGTGTGTGTGTGTGTGTGTGTGTGTGTGTGTGTGTGTGTGTGTGTGACATGTTTATGGTTTATGTGTATCCATGTCACAATGTGCTCTCCACTATCCATGTCCTGCTAGTAAAATGCTCAGTACATCACATCCCCTACTTTCCCCCAAACACACCTCTCTCTCTCTCCCCCCCCCTCTCCTCCCCTCTCCAAATGAGCAGTGTGAGAGGCGTGAGAGGCGCCCCCATGAGGGACAGAGAGGGTCATTTACACCCACTCCTCTCCTTAACCTCCCCTGTGCATCCCACACCACATCGCCTACCTAACCCCCTGTGTAACTCCACCCCCCTCCACCACACCCCCTCCATGCCTCACATGTCTGCATAAACCACCCCGCCGCCCCCTACACATCTCGTCTTCACCTCCGCACCACCTCCCCTGAGTGTTCCCTGCACCCCTCCCCCAACCCCCCCCCCCCCCCCGTGTCATCTTAACCCCCCTTGTGCCCCCTGAAGTAACAACCCCCCATGACTCCATACCTCCCCCCCTCCACCCCCACCCCTCCTAGTGCCTCCCTAACCTCCCTTGAGTGCCGCCGTATGTCGCGCGTTAACAAGCGCCGCGCCGCCCGACAGCTAATCAATGGATCAATCATAAAATTATCGCCCGTAATCAATCAGCGCTCAGTGCAGGATGAGCGCCATCAATCTATCCACACCTCCCTGCTGTGGCGCGCCTGCCTAGCCGGACTCTCATCCCTGCTACTGATGCCGCTGTCCCTCTTGCCCCACGCCTAGCTAACTTGCCTAAATGCTATCCCTCCATAAAGTTCTCCTCGCGCTGTTGTTACTATATCCATAGATTCCTATACACCGCTGCTGTCGCACGCATGCCTATCCACATATGTACTGCTGCTGTGCTATCCATACATCGCTGATGCAATGCGCCTGCCAGTCCACATATGCATCTTTCCACAGGTCTGCCTACGTGTATCTTTGCATCCCTGCTACCATGCTCAGTCCTGCTGCTGTTCTGTGCATATGTAGATATGCGTCATAGCTGTTGCACCCCTGCCTACCCATATATGCCATATCTATCATTTCCCTGATGCTACTGCTGTCTCTTCTGCCATGCACCTAGTATCTATCCATCCATACGACCCTCCCTACAGCCAGACACCTATCCAAAAAAAACTCCTATTGCTGTCATTTGAATGTCTTTCTACATCCTTTTATCCCTGCCCACCCCTGGTGCTGTTGTTCTGTCCATAGATCCCTGTACATCGCTGCCATACCCCTGCACCCCTGCCTCTCTATACATACACATACCAGCCCACAGCTTCACACATATGTAATGTACCTACCGGTATCCATACCCACATCCCGTCCTGGTGCTGCTGATCTGTCCATAGATCCCTGCTGTTGCACTCCTGCCTAGCTACCTGCCTACCCAGCCTTTCATCCCTACTACGGCTACTGTTCTTACAGCCACAAGCCTATCAAAAAACCTCCCTGCTGCCACGCGCATGCCTATCTTTCCTTTTATCCCCGCTGTCGCATCGCTGCCTGTCCGTACACTCCTGCTACTGCTGTTTTAGGCCAAACATCACTGCTGTTGCACTCGTGCCTCTCCATACAATACACGCACATACTTCCCAACAGTGTCTCACATATCCAACATTCAGTACGTATCTGTCCATACTACAGACATCCCTCCAAACGTCTACCCATTCACCCACCCAGGCCTGCTGACCGGGGGCAAAAGTGTATGCTGTCCCGGGCCCAGGGAGATAGGGGCCCAAGACCTGGGTAACCATTACGTTAAACATATTGGGTAGGGGGCCCTTTCAGATGACTTTGGCCTGGGCGCAGAGAAAGCTTTCAGCAGCCCCTGATTCACCCCTCCTGCTACGGTTCTATCCATACGTGGAGTCCTATACATTGCTGTTGTTGTGCGCTTTCCTATCCACACATGCCCCCTTTCCACAGGCCTGCATGCCTATCTATCCTTTCATCCCTATACTCTCCTACACTGATGTTGAGCTGTCTATACCTCCCTTCTGCTGTTTTTTTCTCCAGCCTCTGTCATTTCAATGTATCCATATTGTCCTACTGTCAAAAGCCCTGCTTCCATGCTCTGCCTATCCATACTTCCATCCTGCTGCAGATCTATATCTCCCTCCAGCTTCACACCTATTTGACGTATCGTATCTATCCATAGAAAGCCCAAGCCCAACTGGGAAACTCCAACTCCCATTGTCATAGTGACACAGCACTCCACAGCACACTGCACACAACGAAATTGCATTTATGCATCACCCGTGCAAGGGGGCAGCCCCCAATGGCGCCCAAAAGGTAGCAGTGCGGCGGGACGGCAGTATAATGCTCAGTCATGGAGGAGGATGG
>NC_085861.1:35198999-35201499 GCF_034702125.1 Engraulis encrasicolus
ACGCACGCACACACGCACGCACGCACACCAACTGTGGGCCAGTGAGCCTGATAAAGCACCATAAACAACATTGTGCCTACTACACTGCTACCTACTACAAATAGTGTTTCCTTCTCATATGTATTTGTTTATGTATGTGTGTGTGTGCAGTACGATCCATCTATTTTCTACCATGTTTGTTCCTTGCAAAGACCAGCTTGACCTTGGAAGTCACATGAAAGTTTCATAGTATGCACATGGAGCAAGAAAAATAACTAGCTCCTATTATTATTGTGAATGTTATGTCATTCCTAAAGTATGTGGAAAGGTGAGACAAACACACACACATTGACAGAGACATCGAATGTACACACAGGGAGTGAGTGTGTTGCCTTGAAGGATGGACAGTGACACACACCACCACACTGACACACACAGACACACAGACACACACACGCACACACACACACACACACACACACACACACACACACACACACACACACACACACACACACACACACACACACACACACACACACACACACACACACGGACACACACGGACACACACACACACACACGGACACACACAGCGGGCAGAGGTGAGAGCGGTCAGCCCCACACACTAGGACATTGACTCGTCTGTCACAGAGGTGAGTGATAGCAGGACCTTTTCAGAAGCATGCTGGGGGGGGGAGGGTGACAAGGGAGAAGAGGTGTGACGAGGGGACGTAGAAGGAGGGGTAGTGATGGGGAAAGTGAAATGTGTGAATATATGTGTGTGTGTGTGTGTGTGTGTGTGTGTGTGTGTGTGTGTGTGTGTGTGTGTGTGTGTGTGTGTGTGTGTGTGTGTGTGTGTGTGTGTGTGTGTGTGTGTGTGTGTGTCTGGGGGTTTGGGTTGGTGAAGGTTTGTGAAGCAGACAGAGACCTGTGCTAAATGGTGTGTGTGCTTGTGTTTGTATTAGCGTTTGTGTTTGTGTATGTGTGTGGGGGGGGGTGTGTGACAATTGTACAGAGAGGAGGGGGTGATGTGGTAGAGGTGAGAAAAGGACAGAGAGGGTTTGGGGTGCGTGCGTGTGTACGTACGCGTGTGCGTGCATGCGTGCGTGTGTGTGTGTCTGCATACGTGTGTGGGTACGTTCATGTGTGTGTGTGTGTGCGTGTGCGTGTGCGTGTGTGTGTGTGTGTGTGTCTGTGAAGACGGACAGGGGAAGTGATGGATGAGGCAGTCGTCAGTCGTCAGTTTGACTCGTGCTCGTCTCCTCTTGTCGGTAGACACACACACGCACGCACACACGCACGGACATCTCTCGGGCTCAGCCCCTCTTGTCTGGGAATGGGGGTGAGGTGTTGTCTGGCGCACACACACACACACACACACACACACACACACACACACACACACACACACACACACACACACACACACACACACACACACACACACACACACACACACACACACACACACACACACACACACACACACACACACACACACACACACACACACACACACACACACACTGCCGTCTCGCGCCGGCCTCTGGGGTGATGGGAAACAGCTGGTGGGCTTGGCTGGCCGGAGAGAGAGCGCCGTTGACAGCATCATACATCCCAGTCATCACTCAAACACCCTAGCACACACACACACACACACACACACACACACACACACACACACACACACACACACACACACACACACACACACACACACACACACACACACACACACACGCACACGATCCCATCGTCAACCCCCAGCATCATTCACACGCACGCACGCACGCACACACACACACATCCACACACAGTGTCCCATCGTCATCCCCCATAATCATTCACACACACAGACACACACACACCTCGTCCCGCCGCCGTGGTCCCCCGTCATCAGTCATGCCACAGACACTAGTGTGTCATCACACAGCTGGTGGCTAACGATGAGGAAGACACATTACTGCAGCCCACTCAGACAGATACATTACTGCAGCCCACTAGAAACACACCTTACTGGAGCTCACCAGACACACACCCTATACCGCACATTAGCTCCACTCAGCTGTAGAGGTGATTCACATGGAGAGAGAGAGAGAGAGAGAGAGAGAGAGAGAGAGAGAGAGAGAGAGAGAGAGAGAGAGAGAGAGAGAGAGAGAGAGAGAGAGAGAGAGAGAGAGAGAGAGAGAGAAAAGCATGGTCCAGAGAGAGACAGGCATTAGCTCAGTACTCACACGCTTACTGTATGTACTAGGGGTGGATATTGGCAAAGGGTTTATGATTCAATGCGCATCGCGACACATATGTCACAATGCGATTCCATCACGATGCACTGCGATTTATGTACAAATGCGATGCATTGCAATATTTACTTCAGTAAATGTATGAAAATACAGCTATTTGTCAGTTGCTGTGTAGCATTCATAAGTCGGTTCATTTTATGTACGCATTGTAGAAACTGGGAGATAGCCTCCATAACAACAGAAATATTACCTAATCTCCACAAAATGAACCAGTT
>NC_085861.1:35208999-35238999 GCF_034702125.1 Engraulis encrasicolus
TTGACAAACAACATTGGACAAAACAATAAACTAAAACACCTTCATAAAGTTTATATAGTATAACTAATAAATGAATGCATGTATAGGGGTTGCCTTCCATAATGGAGTGCCCACAATTATGTGATCTAAAACAGGGGATCCTGAACAGAAAAATGCTTGAGATCTGTTTCTAGGAAGCTCGAAAACGGAAAATGTACCATGTGGTGGGTCCACTAAATCATCTTACCTTTTTCCCAACCCAAGAATGAGGCCCTCCCATGTAAAATGTGTGTTTGAGTATGTTATCGCTCTAGTTCAAGCTGGGCTCTGCCAAGCACCCCAAATGCATTCACACAGTATTGTGTAAATAACACTGAATTGAGTCCATTAGAATACACACATGCTATTTTAGATGTGTGTGTGTGTGTGTTGGGGGATGTAGGGTCCCAGTGGACTGCACATGTCATGAGCCATAGAATGCCACACACAAGAGAACTGCATAATCACGCCGTCATTAACCACACACACACACACGCACGCACGCACGCACGCACGCACGCACGCACACACACGCACACACACACACACACACACACACACACACACACACACACACACACACACACACACACACACACACACACACACACACACACACACACACACACACACACACACACACACACACTTCTTCATCTACATCTTTCTACATTCTACATCTTTGCACCACACTCAGCCCTGAACTAAGGGAACCCATTAGAGCGTTATTGCACAGCCACACACTTTGCCTGGTGTGTATTTTAAGACTCTGCTCTGATGTCATATGTGGGCCTATAGTAGCCTACTGTATGGTACTGTACTGAGATCAGTTCAGCTCTAATCAGCAGTAACATGTGTCCCTGATGGTTTGTTTGTGAACTTCTAATGTGCTGTTTGTATGAACCGCACTGTTTATTACAGCAGTGGCACTAATAATTCCTTTGATTAAACCTGTGATCTAATTTTGTAGTGTAGAAATAAAGCATCTTCGGTCTTGTGTATATTGCCTTTGTTATCAAATAATCTCCATGTCCTCTGTCTTAATTCATAAATGTATTCGTTATGTATTGGGTTCTGTGTCTTACTGTGATTCATAAAAAATCACGTCTCTTATGTGTTATGTCTTCATTTATCTCTTCATTTATCTCTGATTAAACCTGCAATCTAATGTTGTAGTCTAGCAAATGAAGGATTTTGTGTCCTCTGTTGTTTGCCTTAATTATTACTGTAAAGGATATTGGGCCCTCTGCCTTGTGTTTTAATTTGTAAAGAATACTGTATATTTTGTCTTTTTTTCCTGTTCGCTAAAGCACATTTTCTTGTAGCTTTGGCTGCTTAAGTGGAACTCTTCATACAGATGCACAACGTGTTATTACCAAATTAGCTAAACTAATAGCACAAAATAAATTTGCACTCAGTTTGCAATTCATAACACGCACACTTTGCAAAATGTAACAAAAAACAACCCATTGCACAACACTCATTTTGCATGACTGTGAACGCAACTCACTTCTTTACCCACAGTGTCCAAAATGATCACACTCCTCTATAACCCCCTCAAAATGATATGCTTGCTGATTAGAGAAACCAAGAGGTTTTATTTGTATTTTTATTGTTACTGCCCGTGTCGAGGTCCTGCAATGTGTGCTACTAATGTGATCAGTGTGAACTATTTGGCACAAAAAAGCTTGTAAGTTTGCAATGTGTCTACACAGCTTTTCTGAGATGGTGTGAGGTTGTTGTATTCATCAGAATACAACATGAGTTCTGCCAAAACAGCTAAAGTTACAAAAACTGACCTTAAACAATAAAAAAACACTGCAATTAAGTAAAGGATTTTGTGTCTTGTGTCCTCTGTTGTACGTCTTAATTATTACTTTAAAAGATTCTGGACCCGCTGACTTGTGTCTTAATTAAAGAGTCTTGTGTCTTGTGTTTTATGTCTACATTAATTAAACATTTTGTTGTCTTATGTCTCAAGTCTTAATTAATGGTGGTATTTCTTAGCTACTCTCTTTTGAAACAAAACTGGTTGGCACACTTGGTGATAGGCCTATATTCACAATATTTTCTTTTCTTTTTTTGGTATTTCATGTTGACCTTTGACCTGTTCATTGTGTTGCTTGTTGCCTCACACATACCCCTTTGTTTTATTATTAGATGTGCTACTGTAACTTATTACAGTATATGTTGTGTGTGTTTCACATTTTGTTTTCGTAAATATGAGTTTGTTATTTGTATGCGCAAGAATGTCAGGATGTGGGTGATGATAAAAGTTATGGGATGTTTTTGGTGTCTGTGTGTCTGTCTGAGGGTGTTTTTTTAGTCTATTTTTTGTCTGTGTGTGTGTGTGTGTGTGTGTGTGTGTGTGTGTGTGTGTGTGTGTGTGTGTGTGTGTGTGTGTGTGTGTGTGTGTGTGTGTGTGTGTGTGTGTGTGTGTGTGTGTGTGTGTGTGTTTGTGTGTGTGTGTGTGTGTGTGTGCACATCTCAGCCACTACCCCTCTTCAAATTTCCACCCCCCATTCCGACCCCACAAACTCATACATTTTGGAGGATCCCTCAGAAGTGAGCTGATTAGGCTTAAACCTCCACTGTACTCCCTAATCACACGCACACGCACACACACACACGCACACACACGCACGCACACGCACGCACACACACGCACACACATGCACACACACACACACAAACACACACACGCACACACACACACACACACGCACACACACACACACACACACATACACACACACACACACACACACACACACACACACACACACAGCACACACACACACACACACACACACACACACACACACACACACACACACACACACACACACATACACACACACACACACACACAAACCCTGCTCTCGCTGCCTAATCACGGGCGGCATCTAAATCATGTGTGTGTGTTGCTAATTACGCGGTGGCGCGCCGTGTCCTTCAGCTCAGCAGCAGGTCTCCATCTCAGCTCTCTACAGAACCCTTTATCTTCCTCCTCTCTCTCTCTCTCTCTCTCTCTCTCTCTCTCTCTCTCTCTCTCTCTCTCTCTCTCTCTCTCTCTCTCTCTCTCTCTCTACTCCTTTCTTGCTCTGTTATCTCCCTCTCCTGTGTCTTTCCTCTGCTCTCTTTGCCTTCTCTCTCTCCTCACTTCTCTCCTCTCTTGATTGTGCACATCCCTTCCTGCTCTTCCTTCTTCTCCTCTCCTCTTTTTCCACCCTTTTTCTTGTACTCTCTTTCTTTCCCTCTTCACCCCCCTTCTCCTCCTCCTCCTCCTCTCTCTGTCATTTTCGCTTCGTTGTCCTCTCAATAAGCAATCTCTCTTTTTTATTTTAGACATCCAGAAGGTAAACATAAAGTATATGGAGAAGTAGGTCTAGCGTTTAGCTACTATGCTATTAAGCGCTGGAACCAGCTTCCAGAAGTTGTAAAGAATGCACCCACCATTGACATTTTTAAATCTAGACTCAAGACAAAGTTGTTCTTCAATGTCTTCATATAGCAGCATTTTTAATCCTTTTTCATTAATACTACTTATAGCAAATTATCTGTTTTAATGTCTTATCTTAAGGTTTTTATTTTCTGTGATCCACTTTGATTTTAATCTTTTTATTCTAATTATAGAATGTTTCTACCTTGATGTTTTACGTTTTTAATTCCTTCTTGATACTTTTGTTGTGAAGCACATTGAATTGCACTTGTGTCTGAAATGTGCTATATATAAACTTGACTTGACTATTTTGACTAGGCTCTATCTATTTTGACTAGGCTCTATCTATTTTTTTACTTCCGCAGTCTTTCCCTCCATCCGTTGTGTATCGCTCACCTATTTGCCTGCTGCCTTTCTCACAATCGCTGGTTTGTAACTGGTCCTTCTTACAAAGGGTGAAAAGGGAAGTGTGCCTTTTCAACTACCTGGTGGTCCTGTCCAAGCTGGCCATAAGGCTGACCCGAGAAAATAAAAAACTTGCATAGGGCTCAACAGAGCCTGTGAAGGTTTTAAAGGGGGTGGTGATCAATATGATTAAGGTTGAATATGCCTACTACAAACTGGTAATTGATGCAACATCTTCTCTGGGTGAGAAGTTGGTGTTGAGGCTGTGATGAGGGAGCTACTTCTACTTTCCTTTTTTCCCTGGTAAGCAATGATGTACTGAAAGCTTTTAACATCGGCCCAATATATGGTAGGACCATTAAACTTAACTTCTCTTCTCTTCTCTTCTCTTCTCTTCTCTTCTCTTCTCTTCTCTTCTCTTCTCTTCTCTTCTCTTCTCTTCTCTTCTCTTCTCTTCTCTTCTCTTCTCTTCTCGTTATTTTGGCTACTCCTCGTTCCCTCTCTGTAGTGCACTACATGTACGCCTAGGCTGTTCGCACAAATGCTCTCTCTCTCTCTCTCTCCTCTCCTCTCTCTCTCTTTCTCTTTCTTTCTCTCTCTCTCTCTCTCTCTCTCTCTCTCTCTCTCTCTCTCTCTCTCTCTCTCTCTCTCTCTCTCTCTCTCTCTCTCTCTCTCTCTCTCTCTCTCTCTCTCTCTCTCACACACACACACACACACACACACTCTCACACACACACACACACACACACACACACACACACACACACACACACACACACACACACACACACACACACACACACACACACACACACACACACACACACACACACACACACACACACACACACACACACACACACACACACACAGGGGGCTGATCTGTTCTGAGCAGACTACACTTCACAAGCTAGTTGTAACTGCACCCTCTCCCACAGAGAGAGAGAGAGAGAGAGAGAGAGAGAGAGAGAGAGAGAGAGAGAGAGAGAGAGAGAGAGAGAGAGAGAGAGAGAGAGAGAGAGAGAGCAAGAGCAAGAGCACAGAGTTTCAATGCTGAGGAACAAGTATTTATTGTGGCACAATTGTGAAACATATCAGGGAATGTAGAATGTACAGCATGTAGCACCAGATTTGGATTTTTACTGCCAAAGAGATTGCAAGCTCCTGCCAAAGAAAAAAAGATAGGGCTGCAGCATCATTTGTGACAAATATGAAGTTTTAGAGTGACTACACCACAATTTCACCGCCTGCCACCACAGCACATTAGCCTATATTACCAGGTAAAAAAACACACAAAAAACACTTTTAACTCTCACTGGATTTAATATCTTTTTCACTTTCACCAGAAAATAGTCATTTATTCCCCACCAGCTCACAGAAATACTTCCACTCCCTAGGCTCCATAACATATTAGAGCCGCACCGTTGTCTGTCCGTCTAGAGGTGTACTTGTCCGCCGTCTGCACTATTAAACTGTGTGAAATCTCACAGCGAAATAATTCATTCAAAGGCAAAAGAGTAGTTTGTGACCTGATATCTTACGACTAGCCCCTCGCCTCGCGCCTCTCGTGTCTCCTCCTCATCAGAAGTAGAAAATAAGAGCTGGGGGTGTTTCACCGCGAGGCGCAAGCGAGCGTCGGCAGATTGCTCAGCGGCTCCCAACGACCTTGGACGCACAACCTTTAGAATTTCAATATTCACAAACCGCCTCATGACCTTCCCTCGCCATAATCGCCTCTAAACCACCCACATAAGATGCCCGAGAAAAAAAAGGAATGAAGGAAGGAAAGGAAGAAAAGGAGATGAGTGGGTGCAAAAAATTGTCCCTCTCTATTTTCCGAGACTCCATAGGTGACCTTGAAGTCATTGTGGCACCCTTGAGATGGCACTGGACCTCAGCGGAGGACTCAAGAGGGCTGAGCTAAAGCACTAGCCACAGCCAGGCTGCATTCTTTCAGGGACAACAGTGAACAGAACATGGTCTGCCTTCACAGCCTTCACAGCCTTCTCACTGCTACAACACACAGGTAAACTTACAGAGGGCAACGTGAACAGGTGTACTGGAAAACAGGTAAACACACAGGGCAACAGAAAGGTGACAATGAAATGAGAGAGCGAGAGAAAGAGAGAAAGCTAGAGCAGGATTGACAGACTTTTGAATATTCAAAATACATGAGCTATTTTTTACACATGCGCACATGTAGGCCTACACACACACACACGTGCACACACACACGTACAGCAAAAAGCCAACAACATGGATGACTCCCTGCTCAAAAAACAAAGAAACAAATCAGATAACAAACATATGCACTGCATGTACTGGTTTCATTTTTTTTTTGCATAAGTGGTCTGTGAAAGTAAACAATAGCTGCATACCTGTCTCAGCCTAAAACTAAATCTGATTGCTGAAGACACCAGAAAAAGACCAACAACAGAGAACAAAGAAAAAAGAGGCCAAGGTTTAGCAGCGGAAAAGAAGAATGATCCCTCTCGCCCCATAGGGCCACCTCGCCGTATACATACAGGTCCATACCTTGACACCGGCTTGAAGGGGAGACCTTACAGCTACAAGGAACAGTGCCATAAATTACCCATAAAGCCTCTGTGGTGGAGGCCTTTCGTATGGTAAACAGCGGATCACTGTGTGGCCGCCCGCTTTCTCTCTCTCTCTCTCTCTCTCTCTCTCTCTCTCTCTCTCTCGCTCTCTCTCTCTCTCTCTCTCTTTCTCTCTCTCTCTCTCTCTCTCTCTCTCTCTCTCTCTCTCTCTCTCTCTCTCTCTCTCTCTCTCTCTCTCTCTCTCTCCTGGCTGTCTTTCACTCTGCTCGCAGCAGAAACCTTGAGGTTGCTGGGAAGAAAAGGAATTTTTGATGAAAAAGTACATTATTCTTCCTTCCTTTTTTCTTCCTCACCGCCTGTCCCCCACCCCCCACAAAGACACACTTCCATCCACCCTGAAGCATGTGCTTTCTGTTTCTCCGTTTCTCTTTCTATCTCTCAGAGAAAATGTATTTATTACATAAACGAGTGGGAGGGGGAGAGAGGGAAGGATGGAGGTGTGTGTGTGTGTGTGTGTGTGTGTGTGTGTGTGTGTGTGTGTGTGTGTGTGTGTGTGTGTGTGTGTGTGTGTGTGTGTGTGTGTGTGTGTGTGTGTGTGTGTGTGTGTGTGTGTGCGTGCCAGTGTGCGTGCGTGCCTGCCTGCGTGCGTGAGTGCGTGTGTGTGTGTGTGTGTATGTGTGTGTGTGAGAGAGAGAGAGACAGAGAGAAAGAAGGGGAAGTTGCCAACCACATGATAATCTGAAAGTGCTGCAGAACAGATTGATTGATAATCAATCCACCTGGTATAAGACACATTACACTATTAGGAAAAAAACATTCTTTATAGATCCAAAAAACATTATAGAGAATGCCTACAAACACTGATCCAAATTCTTCACTAGGAGTGAACATATGGTACTAAGAATGTCAGTATTCCCTCTAATGAATATCTATGGTGCTGTTGATAATATTGTTGTAAACGGAATGACTTAAAACATATAAGCATTAGAATGAGCTTAATACGCACTAATCGTGCTCTCCACATTGGGAAATCACATATGCTTAAACATTTGCTAATAAAGACAGCTTGTGTCACTGTGCAGTAGGCATGCAGATGCGCCAAAATCATTATTAATTATGTAAGTCACTTTGAGTCTAAGCACCAGCTAAATACCTCACATGAGCACAATCAAAGCACATTAACCTCGTGAAGCATTGCCTAAAGACCTCACTTCAACACAGCCAAGCACTGCCTATACCTGACAATAATTCAATTCAAACCATATACGACCTTTGTAGTAGGGGGATCTTGCGTCAATCTTTGGTATGGATGTTTCAAAATTATTATTAATTATGCTTGCCACTTTCAATGGACCCTCTGCACTAAATAACCACCTTTAAAAGACACTGCCTAATGAACGTGCCGGTATATTTATGTTAAACAATCAAGTACATCTTCTCTCTCTCTCTCTCTCTCTCTCTCTCTCTCTCTCTCTCTCTCTCTCTCTCTCTCTCTCTCTCTCTCCTCTCTCTCTCTCTCTCTCTCTCTCTCCTCCTCCTCTCTCTCTCTCTCTCACACACACACACACTCTTTCTCTCTCTCTCTCTCTCTCACACACACACACAGACACGCACACACACAGACACACACACACACACACACACACACACACACACACACACACACACACACACACACACACACACACACACACACACACACACACACACACACACACACACACACACACACACACACACACTGAGTCCCACCTTAATATCTTTATGGGGCCCTCCCATTGACTACCATTCATATTAACCCTAACAATAGCTAAAGAATGCTAAACTGGGACCAAACCTAAATAACAGTTGATAGGACTGGGTTGTGTTTGGCATGGATCGGGCTGCTGGGAATGGGATGGATGGATATGGGTATGGGACCGAACTCGGACTGGGGGATGATGGAGACAGGCCTGTGGTGTTTCCCAACAGGACTCTGCAATGGGGATGGGGAGGAAGGAGGAGAGTTTGGGGAGGGAGGCATGGGGGGATGGATGGGACTAATGGGGATATGGGGGTAGGACTGTGGAGTTTCCCAGCACTGTACAGTGGGGCTGGGGAGAAATAGGGATCATGGCGCTGAAGTCGTAGTGTTTCCTTCCCAATAGGACTTTACAATAGAAGAGGGAGGGAGGAGGAGAGTTGGGGAGGAGGATGGGTGACGGATGGGACTGTGGGGACATGAGGCTAGGACTGTGGGCAGCCGGCTTGGGGACGAACAGGGATGGATCTGGGGCTGTGGTGTTCCCTGATAGCACTCGGCTGAACCGGACTGAGGAGGGATGGGGATGAGGCAGCGGTGTTCTCTTAGCTGAAGGAGTGCTGGGCTATGAGCCTATGGAGATAGGGGGGGGCAGAGCTGTAGCACTCTCCAGTTGTGTAGGGAGCTGGGCTGGGGAGGAGGGCTGGGGTTGGGGATGGGGAGCTGTGGAGATATGGTGTTTTGGGGATACAGGGTTAGGAATGAGGAGTGTCCCTATAGGACTCAGCTGGGTGATTATCCTGGAGCTCAGCACTCAAGTGTCACTCCACTCCACACCTCAGTGTACCTCAGAGACACAGAGAGAGAGAGAGAGACACACAGAGAGAGAGAAATAGAGAGGAATAACGAGAGGCTGAGAGAATGAAGGGAACAAGACAATGATAAAACAGAGGGATTGACAAGAGAACAAATAGGAGGTGGAAAGAGAGAGTAAGACAGAGAGTAGAGTGAATAAGTAAAAGAATGAAGAACAAAAGCCGAGAGAGAGAGAGAGAGAGAGAGAGAGAGAGAGAGAGAGAGAGAGAGAGAGAGAGAGAGAGAGAAATAGAGAGGAATAACGAGAGGCTGAGAGAATGAAGGGAACAAGACAATGATAAAACAGAGGGATTGACAAGAGAACAAATAGGAAGTGGAAAGAGAGAGTAAGACAGAGAGTAGAGTGAAGAAGTAAAAGAATTAAGGACAAAAGCCAAGAGAGAGAGAGAGAGAGAGAGAGAGAGAGAGAGAGAGAGAGAGAGAGAGAGAGAGAGAGAGAGAGAGAGAGAATAGGGACTATATATGTAGGGAGGGTAAGACAGCGTGAAGTGCTTTATCCAGGCCTGTTATTACCATAATTGCCAGAATGGCAGCAGTGTTTGTAATGTCATTAATAACACTGAGCTGAGGAATAATGCGCTTAATGTTATTTATCTGTTGGCAGATAGATGCGCCTAATCCTCATTCATTTGCTCTGGATCAATGCTAATCCGCTAGCGTTAGCCAGGCAGAGACAACAGGGGGGGGGGGAGAGAGAGAGAGAGAGAGAGAGAGAGAGAGAGAGAGAGAGAGAGAGAGAGAGAGAGAGAGAGAGAGAGAGAGGTAAATTGAACCCCCCCTCCCCACTAACCACCACAAACACCCCCCCCCCCCCCCCCCCCCCCCCCCCCCCCCCCCCCCCCCCCCCCCCCCCCCCCGCCCCCCCCCCCCCCCCCCCCCCCCACCAACCACCACCCCACCCCACCTCCCAGTGAGCCTGTGGCTGCTAATGTATTTTCCCACCATTAAGCAGCCATAATCCCTGCTAATCAGAGGTAATCCACATCTCCTGTGAGCACCGGTACTGATGCTGCTCCGCTGGTGCTGATGCTGGGGATACAGAGGATGCAGAGGATGCAGACGATGGTGATGATGATGCTGAGGAGGATGGTGCGGGAGACAAGGTTGAAGAGGATGCGGACAGTGGCAGTGATAGCAGCATCACTGCACCCCAGCATCAGTACAAGACGCAAACCTCGACTCTCATTTCTTTTTCTACTCGTCCTGCTCTTCATATCGCTCTCTCTCTCTTTTTCAATCTATCACCCCGGCCCACTCTCCTGCACGCTGCCACTGGTACTCAAGGAAAATGAGTAAGCAGGTATATTGCCACTTATCTCTCCTCTCTTCTCTCGTCACTCTCTTATCTCTCTCTCTCTCTCTCTCTCTCTCTCTCTCTCTCTCTCTCTCTCTCTCTCTCTCTCTCTCTCTCACTCTCTCGCTCCCCCCATCCTCATCCTCCTCTTTCTCTCCCACTAGGTAAAATGAGCCGGCAGGTATATTGGCACATAGCAGAGAGGCAGAGGAAAGTGGTGCTGGTGGCTGCTGGCTGCTGGCTGCCCAGAGTGTGTCCCCATTTCACACAGGCAGAGCGCGCTTAGTATTCAGTCGCCCTCCTGCTTTTATCTGTTTGCCACACTCCACTTCAGGTCTTTTTTATCTATCTCTTTTTTCTTAAATTCTCTCCCTCTCTCTCCTCTCTCTCTCTCTCTCTCTCTCTCTCTCTCTCTCTCTCTCTCTCTCTCTCTCTCTCTCTCTCTCTCCTTATCCCTACTGCAAGTCCTCTCTAGACAGCTGATGTTGGTGCCCTGGTGTGGTGGACAGATGTATCGACTCACTGGCTCGTTGAGAGAGTGAATGATCGACTGATTGATTGGCTGGTTGATTAGTTGATTGATTAGTTGATTGGTTGATTGAGTGACATCTGGGAAACAGGACAAGCACCGACAATGGGTTTCACTTCTCATCCAATCTCTTAACCATTAGTGCATTTATCTCACTACATGCTAGTAAATCACTCTTAGAATATTCTGTTATATTGTTTCCTTTAAATTCTCCTCTTCTTCTTCCTCTTCTTCTTCTTCTTCTTCTTCTTCTTTGTTGTTCTTCTTCTTCTTCTTCTTCTTCTTCTTCTTCTTCTTCTTCTTCTTCTTCTTTTTTCTTCTTCTTCTTCTTCTTCTTCTTCTTCTTCTTCTTCTTCTTCTTCTTCTTCTTCTCTTCATTGTAATAACAATAAGAATAATAATAAGAAGAAGACAAAAATGTCTCATTGTATTCTAATGACTATTTCACATTTTCACATCGCCTCTTCATTCATAGCTGTGATGTCTGTCTGAGCTCCATGGATGGTGCCCTTGAAACGGGTGACATCCCTGAATTTGGACCAAAAGTGCTCTTCCTGATGGAGTGCTGTGTGTGTGTGTGTGCGTGCGTGCGTGCGTGCGTGCGTGCGTGTGTGTGTGTGTGTGTGTGTGTGCGTGCGTGCGTGCGTGCGTGCGTGCGTGCGTGCGTGCGTGCGTGCGTGCGTGCGTGTGTGTGTGTGTCAGTGTCAATGTGTCTGTGTGTCTGTGTGTGCATGTGTGTCCTGCAAAAGCCAGGTGCTCCCTTGCATCACACAAAGGCATCCACGTCAACCTGACATATACACATGGTGACCCTGACATCCATACACACAGTGCTCTGTACCGGCCCTGCTCTGCTGTGGTTAAGGGAAAACGTTAATGGATACGCTTAATGCTCCAAGTAGATAACTTTTAATGTTGTTCACTTTTTATAAAAGCGCCATTGGAAAATGGAACCAGAAAAATCATAACCAAGTCAGCACACGGGAGAAGCAGAGCTTTCGTACCTGAAAGGAGAGCTATTGCACTCTGGTCTCTCTCTCTCTCTCTCTCTCTCTCTCTCTCTCTCTCTCTCTCTCTCTCTCTCTCTCTCTCTCTCTCTCTCTCGCTCTCTCTCTCTCTCGCTTTCTCTGCTGCTATTGCTGTGGGTCTATATCGACTATTAGCTGGCTGAAGTACTCCCCGCTCATGGTCATCAGACATGCCCGTCCATTTCTCTCTTTCTCTCTCATTCAGAGCACAGAACACAGTGTGTGTGTGTGTGTGTGTGTGTGTGTGTGTGTGTGTGTGTGTGTGTGTGTGTGTGTGTGTGTGTGTGTGTGTGTGTGTGTGTGTGTGTGTGTGTGTGTGTGTGTGTGTGTGTGTGTGTGTGTGTGTGTGTCCCAAAGGCTCTTTGGCCTTTTAACGTCAGTCACTTCAGGTTAATGCTGATGCTTTTTACCTTGGTGAACTCTGCGCTATTCACTTTTAAAAAGACATCCATGGAACCATTGGTACCATTTTCCATTTGTTATCATAGGCATTAAATGGATTAAATGTGCTCAAATGAAAGAACTGTTAAAGATAAATATATGGAGGGGGATGATTTTGTGCTGCTCATGTGCCCTTGACCTTTGACATGTTCTATACATTACATTTTCCATTACATTACACTTTGTTGATATTTTATCCAAAGCGACCTACAGTTATTGTACAGGGTATTGGTTACAGTTCCTTGAGCAATGTGGGGTGAGGGGCCGTGCTCAGGGGCACTTCAGCCATGGATGGAGGTGTAGGGAGAGGTAAGGGTGGAATTCGAACCTGTTACCCTCTGATCTTAAGACCACCTTCCTAACCATTAGACGGCTGCCCCCATACCACATCAGGTGAACTGCCTTTGGAACAGAACACACATGGGTTCTAGAGTGGTTGATCGCCTTCCGAATAGAACACATGTTGCTTCTAGAAGGATGGACTGTCTTCGGAATAGAACACACGCTGCTTGTAGAACTGTCAACTGCCTTCAGAACAGAGCTCACATTGTCTCAATGACCCCCCAATCCCCCCCTCCCCCCCCAACACACACACACACACACATATACTTCCTGAACATACAGCAGTACAGGATACATTATGACACATTATTTCAATGCCAGATACACCAGGACACACCAGAAGGCTAAAGCATAGACAGTGAGACATACTGTATTAAGTACATGACACCCAAGAGAAGAAGACATTGAGGACACTGAGAGAAGACTGCAAGAACCCTCAAAGAAAATGTGAAACATTTTCAGTATAGGCCAGGTACACATCAACAGAGAAGCAGAAAATACATTTGGCCTCTAAAGATCCATTACTACGCAATCACTGAACACAAAGAATAAACACGTGTCCTAAAGACATGAGGTTGGCGCGATCATTACAACACTCATTGCATAGTAGACAAGAAGATACCAGCCCTAACCCGAATGCAGTAGGACAGCAACATACCATGCCAGAACACTGTGAAAAATAGTCACTCACGTTTTATTGTGACCATACACAGATATTTAACCAATATGTTCTCTATTTAACCCTTGTGTATCAGGTGCCATCTGTCCAGCAACACTGCTAGCCCACATATTTCTATAACGTGACTTGGTTGCTATACCTTATGCCTTGAGGAAAGCACATTATACTGTAACTAAAAGCTCATGTTTGTGCTTGTCTTCGTTTGGGCCTTACCAGTCTAAAATACATTTATCATCGTGGCTGTGTGGTAAAAAAATATCCTGGTGTGATGAACCAGAACCTTGAAGAAGAAGAAGAAGAAGAAGAAGAAGAAGAAGAAGAAGAAGAAGAAGAAGAAGAAGAAGAAGAAGAAGAAGAAGAAGAAGAAGAAGAAGAAGAAGAAATGCTAGTGTGAGAGAATGTGATCGTGTGAGATAGGGATGCTAAGAAGGAAGAGAGCAGTAGAGTGGAAAAAGTGAGAAAGGAGAGAGAGAGAGAGAGAGAGAGAGAGAGAGAGAGAGAGAGAGAGAGAGAGAGAGAGAGAGAGAGAGAGAGAGAGAGAGAGAGAGAGAGAGAGAGATGATCTGGGGTATTAGGTGGTCGTGTGAAGCGGTTAGCCTGTGAACTCTGTGTGGCACGGGAGCCGGCCTCTACAGACACAGGTTAAAGGTGGTTAAAGGTCTACAGCCCCCCAGGATACACACACGCACAAGCACAAGCACAAGCACACACGCACACACACAGTCAAAGCACAGTGCTACTACAGGATTCATTGATAACTATATTTGTCAATATTACAAAATGATGGATGGTTGTGGTAATAAGACATTATAGTTGTTGATTTTAACAGCTTTGCAACATGTATGTCCAGCACCAGCACACATCTTGTGTACTACAACCTCGGTGCGTGGAGCACTTGCTCTGACATCTTTGGCCTGCAATGCTAAGTATGCGCCAGTGGGGGGCGCTTGGAACTCGCTGATGTCGCCACACGCTGGTGCCATTCTCCTCAGCCTGCTTGGCGCGCGTATAAACCTAAGAAAAAGCTGATGAAATATCTGGGTTAAAAAGAGGAAATATAGGCCTACTGAAAATATAGGAACTCTTGTGTGCAAATGACACATTGCTGTCTCGTTTCAGTTTATTCCCTTTATTTTACCAATAGGCCTATGCGCAAAAGGAGGAACACTAGTCCGTAGACATCTTTATGGCACATGCGTGGCGTAATACGCCTAATAAAATAGTTATGTTGTTATTTTTTGAACTTATGACATAGGCTACAATCTTTGCTGCCAACTGAAATTAGGGTACTGAGAATGCATTATGTTGGAAACTTCTGTCATAGGCCTACTTTATGTGTTACCACGAAAATGTGATTGATTCAAAATAGCATAGAAGCAAATAAAAATAGCAATAATAAACAAGCTATTATTTGTTTTTCCTCCATAAGTTCTCTTTTTAAATACATTCTTCTGTTCTTCATTGTATGAAGTTAAGCATGTATTTTTATTTCTCCGAACAAGTGCCTCGTCCGTTTTGACCCCGCATTGTCCTTTCGCAAACTGTTTACTCTTTTCATTTTGAGGCGAAACAAATGAAGTGATTGTTATTGTCATGTGCTAATAGTCCTCAAAACTTTGCGAATGGTAATGGCAATGACTGGGTTTACAAGGGGTGTAAATCAATTTTAAATCTAAGGCTACATTTACATTTACATCGACTGCTTGGCGAATGGACTGTTTTATGGATGCTGGGGCCTCGTGGCGTAATTGGAAACTATTTAGATAAGTACTCATTAAGATTTAAAAGAGTTTTAAAATAGGATTTATATTCTTAATTCGTGGGAAATAAGTTGGCGAGTGCCATACACGGAAATCCATCATTTTGGACACCTTCGCACGCGCTCGTTTTGGAGCCACTTTCAGGCCCTCGAGGCGCGCGGACAAAAGAAGGCGCTCACTTTCATTTAAGCACAGAAGGAGGAAGAAACATAATGTTTATCTCTTTCACTAACTGTATATTTGTTTGTAAATTAAACTAAATGGGTCAATGATACATGTTTATTGCTGCTGTTTTTGAAGGTCTTGTGGTTGTTGGAGTTTGGTGGTGCACAGCCAATGATTGTTGCGCCAAACAAAAGTCTTGTGTGCCTTTTCAGGTGGGGCAACGTGCCGTTGAGATCATATAAACACATCGCTTCATGTATTTGAGACTTTGAAGCGGGTTATTTTAAACAAAACCAAAACTGTTGTGCGCTTGGCAAGTTTGAACGTAGGAACCTCGGAGAGGCATTTGGGCTTTCGTGTTCGTTTTTACATTTTCAGCCATGTTTCCAGTGTTCAGCGAGGGCAATGAGGTGCTGTAATGGACAAAGATAAAATGGGAGTTATGCTATTTATGCTGTTCATATATTTTATGCTGAAATGAGATGTATGCCTACTGGTATATCTTTACGTATTATAGTGAGAACGCGTACACTAATTATTGGGAATTGGTTAACATAAAAATGATCAGTCGGTTCTATCAGTGAATGACAGGACAGAGCATGTGTTTTTTTCTCAATATTGCACAATTTAATACTGCAGTTTCACAGGGAGATGAACAGCTCATAATGATGGGTGTAAGGCCTGCGGTGATGTTACTGGAATTCTTGGTTCTCACTTTTACGCTTTCCAACAGCATTGTTTAAACTTGGGTCCGACTTACATAGTGGTTTTCATTAATTGTGAAAGGACCCCATGGATAAAAGAGGACTAAACTGTGTTACTGCTAACTGTTACAACATACAGCCTTTCCATCAGCGTGCCCACATATTTCACAACAGTGAAAAGAATGACCAAATGCGTAATTCTTCAATGATGACCAAATGCGTAATTCTTCAATGATGACAAAGACCTTTGCTTGTAGTATATACGTTTTATGTAAGTAATAAAATATTACTATAACATAAATATAAATGCGACTTTGCAGTCTACATTTTGCAATCAACATACAACCAATGTAGTAAACGAAACATGTGTATTCACTGCAACAAAATTAACAGAGCCGAACAAAACAAGCTCCAAACACATTAAGGAAATAAATATATAGATATATAAATGGTCAAATTCATAAAGGAAATCATATTAAAATATCTTCTCGTAATTAGTAAGTGTACAAAACTGCCCATAAAGAAAGAAACCAACAAACAAAACGACAGAACTCAGAACAAATACATATGTTTACATTATTCAACATATTTACATGTCCGAAATACGCCTGACATCTATTTCCTTTTAGAGTCTTTGAAGCTGATGATGTTTTTTGATGAAAACATTAGTACGGTCATTGGTGACAAAGCACTTTTGCACTTTTCTCCTACAGTGGCTTCCTGTGGGGTACAAATCTGGAGGGCATTAGAGAAAAAACTCTCAACTTGGTAAAAGATCCCTCCCTGCCCTCAATTCACAGAAATAATAGCAAAGACTGGCTATCGCAGCTCGACCTCTCTGCCTGTCCCGTGGACATCTTCCTCTTGGTTTGAGCGGTGTGGTTTTGGTGTAAATCACTAAATACACAAAATAAGCACCAGGCTGCCTTTCAGGGAATTTTGGCGAAAACTTTTTTTTTTGGCGATGAATCTTATTACAAAGTGTGAGATATATTCCATGTGTAGCAGGGCACTGAAGTTACCTGAGAAAGTTCTTTCTTTTTCGATTCTGACCGATCTCCTTAGAAAGGTTTACTGGGAGAATCACAATAATATGCCTTGCCGACCATATAAGCGCAAAGAGATAGGTATGAAAAGTGTAAACAAGTCAGGATATTGAGAAGGCTGGGAGGGGGTAGAAACAAAACAAATTGTACATTTGTTAGAAATGCAAAATTACAACAATGCTAAAATGAAAATAAGTGCTCCATGCAAAAGTAAAAGGTAAACACAAAGAAATGTAATAAGCTATAGGCCTATCATCTTTGCCTTTTAACGTCTGAAACATGTCCAACTATGTCAGACGACTAAAAATGAAAATATTTGATAAGAAAAAAAAATGATCCTGTTGCCTGTTCATGTTTGAGCTGTTGTAATGTTGTTGAAGAACACTGAACCATCTGTCAGAAATCCTGACAACTGCTTTAAAGTAGGCTACTACACTATTGCAGGGGGTGGGTAAGAGTTGCATTGTTACCATACAGCAATACATGAATAGAAAAAAGAAAAATATTTTCCAATATCCTACATGGGGGCACGGTTTCAAAATAACGAAAACATCACAGTTGATATACTGATAAGAAACAATAACAATTTTCAAGTCTGATTAATAACGTTTAAATGTAGAAAGGCGCAATTCTGCTTATCCTGTCTCCTTTGTTGACGTACACAGCACAGACAAGCCCGTCCACATTCACACTCCAGAGAGAAAGCATGACTTGATACACTTGCTGAGGGAGCATCAATTATGTTATTTTCATCCTGACTGAAGTCCTCAATTTTGGTAAAATAAGACCTTGGTTTCATTTAAAAATGCGCGTAAAATTTAATTAAATGCTCATCATTTATGCAACACTCATAAACATTCCAGTCCACTTTAGTTGTCTGTCCGACCGTCGCGGGTCGCCAACCACAGAACTCTTCTGCTCAGCTTGCCTCGCATTGTCTTTTTTCTCATTGGGAAACCTAAAACGAAAATTAAATACTGTAAAATCCATAGTTCATTTTCTCATTGTATTTCTTTTTCCCCCTCAAACAACAACATTGTTCATGAAAACAGTCACTGCACAGGACTCTGTAGCGTGTGATGAAGAGGGGGGGTCTCCGCCTGTGAATATACGTCTTCCATAGACGGGTGAGGGACCCCCACTGGCGTCATTCTTTTCTCTTTTTGTCTTCTGTTGCAAAACCAAACACGCACGACCTCCTTCTCCAGCTGCAGAGTGCTCGCTAACGTGGTGATCTCGTGCGCCGAGGGCTTGGGGCACTTTAAGAAATGGTTCTCCAGGGCTCCCTTCACCCCCACCTCGATGGAGGTCCTCTTCTTCCTTTTTCTGCCCTGCGCCGCGATCTTGTCCAAGTTGGTGGGGCTGCCCGTGTTGGAGTCCGTCTCCTCCAGCCACTTGTTCAACAGCGGCTTAAGTTTGCACATGTTCTTGAAACTCAGCTGAAGTGCCTCGAAGCGGCAGATAGTGGTCTGCGAAAAGACGTTTCCGTACAGGGTGCCCAGCGCCAGCCCCACGTCTGCCTGCGTGAAGCCCAGCTTGATGCGCCGTTGCTTGAACTGCTTGGCGAACTGCTCTAGGTCGTCTGAGCTGGGAGCGTCCTCGTCCGAGTGGTCCGGGTGGTGGCCGAACGGCTGTTGGGGCGACTCCATGGGGTTGTCATGGCTACCCGTGTCATCGAGGAGCGGATCCCGCTGCATGTGGTGCAGGGATGCGGGCTGTGGGCTCAGCATGCTGAGGTTCGCATAGCTCCCCTGCGAGTACACCAGTGACTGGTGACCGTTGGACGCGGGCGAGAGGGGGGACAAGTGGTGCGTGGTGGTGGGGGCCCATTGGTGGTTGTTCTGTGTCTGCTGCTGGACTGGGTGCGATCTGTGGTGGAAGCCGTTGTTTCCCTGGTCATCCCGGCCCCCCTGTCCCACGCTGGCTTTGTTGTGCTGCTCCAGCTGGCCGATGTGAGTGCCACTGGTCCAGTCGATGTTGGAGGGCCACTGGTGCGTCAGGCTCATGGGGTGGTGCCCCAGCCCTTGCAGGTACTCGGGGTGCATCATCTTCTGCACCTCTCGGTAGGTCGTCCCCTGGTGCATCCGGTCCGAGTCGGGGTGCATTAAGGGGGTAGAAGGCAAGCTATTCCGCGGGAAATATTGGGTTGCTGTCGCCATGGCTCCGACTGAGAGTAAACTGCCAGACTCTGCGGAGCTCCGTGGGCTTTAGAGCCGAAAATGCAACAACCTGCTGGGGAGGTC
Source organism: Engraulis encrasicolus (assembly GCF_034702125.1). Classification (NCBI taxonomy): domain Eukaryota; kingdom Metazoa; phylum Chordata; class Actinopteri; order Clupeiformes; family Engraulidae; genus Engraulis; species Engraulis encrasicolus. Next base: position 35,228,271 of record NC_085861.1, read on the forward strand.
TTTAGCTGCGCGCCTGACCACGCCTCCTCAGGACTACTATTGGTTCCTCGGGTGGCTGGACCCCGCCTGTTATTCCAGCACGCGCGCTACCGAGCCACTTGGTTGGCTGGCTTGCAAAATGATCCTAGTTACTTGCACCCCCCTCTCTCTCGCTTTCACATCTCCCTCTTTTTCTCTAACTCTCTCTCTCTCTCACTCCTCTTTTTCTCTACCCCCCCCCCCACACACACACACACACGCAGTCTCTCTCCCTCCCAGTCGAGGCGGAGAGCGGTAGCAAAACAGTAGGAAATTATTGGGTTTCGCTTAGTTTTACGGGCTGTTTTGAAAATAGCCACGTGGGGGAGTACGGAGCTCTTTTTGTAGGGGTAGCTCGCGTACCCCTCAGCGTTTGTACCCACAAGTAAAGAGTTGGCGGGGTGTCTCTCTCTCTCTCTCTCTCTCTCTCTCTCTCTCTCTCTCTCTCTCTCTCTCTCTCTCTCTCTCTCTCTCTCTCTCTCTCATCGTGGATTAGTATTCTGGCGCTATTCAAAGCCCTCAAACCACCCACAAAACCAGATGCATAAAGCCACATTAAAGGCAAGCATGTCTCCATATGCATCGCTACAACACTGCACGTTCATTTATCCGAGGCGGATAAAGCCGCGGAGCGCCTGCGTCCGTATTTAAAGCGCAAATGCATCTCTGGCTGTACCAGGAGCGGGAAGGTGTACAGCCTACACACAGGCAACGCAATCTGCATATGTTAGGAAACAGAAATAAACAGCCAAAGAAATTTGACATACTACACTTCCCACAGTAGCCTACCCTGCACAACAGGAAATATGTGTTTTTTTCTGTTTTGTTGTATTTCATTTTACAGCACTTTCATTTTATATGAAGTCCTATGTGAAAATGGGCCTGACGATTAGAGGGGTCAAATGAGGAATATATTACATTTAATTCAGTGAATATCCTCTATATTATGTCAGTGCTTGAACTGCACAGTGCGCACAATATTACAAAAATGATGATACTTTAGCAAAACTGTGCGCGCAGATTTCCCCCCTTTGACGACCTTAATTTTTTGTTAAATATAATTCGACTGTGTGTGCTTTCATTATGCAAAAAATCTGTTGAGAAGAACATTGGTGGTATTCCTTCGCTTTTCTCTATCGAAGCATTTTTCTAAACAGCAAGTTGGAGTGCAATCCTGTCTCGTGTCTCCCTCCTGGCTTCCTCTCCGCGCGCTCTCCCGCCTGATCTGATTACTTTTCCCTGCACGTTTTGTCCCAATAGCAAATTACCAATTCTATGAATTGCAAAGCAGCCGCAGAGAAGCTGAGGGGTAAGGAGGGGGGAGATGCGAAGATTGAAAGGGATCTTTGCAAACACAATCACGTTCTTAAATGGAAATGTGGAGCTTTAAACAAATCTTACATCTTTCCCCTTCCAGTCTTCTAAAAGTCCGCAATCAGGCACACGCGCCCCTCTTCTCATACCGCAGCTTTTTGGGAGATTTTTTGGGTATCAGTCTTATTTTAATTATTTACCTGCATGTGCTCCTTTTTTCTCTCTATCTCTCATGCTCTTGTTTGTGTGTGTATGTGTGTGTCTCTCTCTCTCCCCTCACACACGGCTGTGCAGCGCGGGCTTTTGAGATGGGATGCGCCGCTGCGGTCATGCAATTCCATGGCACGAGACCATAAGTAAACCGTAACGGTAAGTGTGCTCTTTTTGAGTGTCATTGTGAAATGCATGCCCGAGACAGGGGGTGAAGTGTGCGTATGTGGAGTTTGTGTGCGAGAGAGACTGTGCGTGTGTTTGAAGTGTGTATGTGTGTGTTGTGCGTTTTGTGAGTGCGTGTGTGTGTGTGTGTGTGCGCGTGTCGTTTAATGCTGTTCCAAGGGGTCACAGGTGCTCGTGGCTGTCTCGTGAAGGGCGTGGTTTTGTCCAGCTATCGATCTGATATTTATTTAGAGGAATGCGAGAGCCATCGATTGGTGCTTAATATAGGTACCATGACCTAACCGTTAGTTTAGTTTTGCAACTAAAATGGACATTTTACGCGCAACATTTTTTTATATTTGTGTGCAGATTAACAGATACAGGCAAAGCACTCTCGACGAAATAAAGTAACCATATTACTATTTTGAATTACAACGTTAGTACAGTGGTGTTGATGGTAAAGTAATTTTGTGAGTCGAATTGTTTGAGGAGTAGACGTGCATGGCACACGAGTCGTTCACCAAGAAATAAACATCACCTGGACTACAAAACAAAACAGAATAACTTAATTTTAAATGCAAGCGTCTATCCTCCAGGGTCGTATTTTTCTTAAGAAGCCTACATTGTTTGTGGGATAATGTCCTCCCTCTGCCAAAACCCACGCGTAAAAGTGATTGGCTTAGTAGGTGTGAAATTCTGTGTAGTGTCTGACCTATTCCGGTCAACAGTTACAGTTGTATTACTAAATGCTAGTTATTATCCATCATGATATGAAACGAAATGTTTGTCATATCATACTTGGTTGCATTTTGATGCGGTATATTTTTTTGTGTTATCCACCAGTCAGACCAGAAACACAGTACATTTCCCTGTTCAACAGAAAAAAAAGTTAAAAGAATGGAGTTGGCAGAGCAGTGGTGTGGGGTTAGGGGCTGCCGGCAGCAATGCCCCAGAGACGAGCGCAGACACTTAATGTGAATGCGTTACTGTAGAGCCCAGCTCGTTTAGCAGTCTATAAAAAGAACGGTCACTTCTACTGGAGGAAGAAGAGAGAGAGGCACACACAGAGCAACGTTTGTGTTTTGGCTGTCTGGGAGGAGGGTAGCTAAAAACGTCCCCGCTTTCCTTCCGCTTAGAATATGGCCTCGTGTGCGACGAGGTGAATTCTTCTTCCGATGCAAGACGTTGCTATGGAGAGTGGTTTGAAAGGATCAAACTGATCTTGGTGATGAATGACAGGGCACACAGGAAAGGACAAATAATAGACCGTCAGGATTTCATGGAAAGACAGTCACGGGTACAAGCAGCCTCTTTCAACAAGGCCAATATGATTGCAAAGACATTTACAGTGAATACTATAGACTAACAGCCACTGCTCTTTCAAAATGGACAATTTAAAATGAGAGACAGGATAAGCAACTGTACAGTCTATGCATCTCACTAAACACAAAATGATGTCTTCACGTTTTGTAAGCTATATATGCTTCAATTTGTAAGTTATTATTATTTAAAAAAGAGAGAAAACAAGAAAAGGGATATTTAAACTAACTCTATACCATGATTCACCCTAGCCTATTGCAAACAATATATTAACTAGGCCTATTTAATTTATACAATTCAGTCTCAAATTAATAGACTCGTTAGACGGCGGGTAATGAGCCACGAAACTGCGCATGTCATTTTAAGCAGCACTTTCTCTTGGCGCCGTGCTGTCACGCGAAGGCGAATCACCGTGGGCCTTTTCCGAAGGCGCCCTCTCTCTATCTGTCAGCATCACGCGCCTTGCCCGCCACTCAGCATCACAGCATCCAGCCAAGCACTCCATCCATCCCTTTGGATGCTGTTAAAGTGCCCCTCAATCGCACCGGTAATTCACAAGCGGCAGGGTTAGTGAGCTCTGTCTTAGGAAGAAGACCGAAAGAGTGGGGGGGGAACTTGAGATTAAATAATTGTAGCTTAACAAACGATTTACCCTCACACAAAAAACATAGGCCCCTATTCAAATAGGCCTAGGCCTACAGCTGGCTAAGGCGAACTAAGGTATCATAACGGAATAACTGATGGAGTTTAGGACTTTGAGGTAGGCTAAACTAAGGAAAACTTGTGTAAAACTTTGGACACACAATTTGAGGCATATTAGTCTTACTGACATTCTCCTGTGTGAGTGTCGGTGCAATAGAAATGTAAGACAATATTGCCATAAAGTGATGGAGAACCGCAGCCAATGCATCCCAGTGAACTGAACCGTTAACTTTCTGGGGGAAAACGCGTATCTATAAGTTCAGCGGCAACTACAGTCTTGTGCTTGAGGGAAGTTTCTCTAAATTAGAAACGCAGGAAAGATATGACCACTGGACCTTGCTGCCTATATTCTATTTTTAAATCAGAATAGTGTAATGTCAAAATCCGTTTGAACAGCGGGAACCTCTTTAACTTCCCCAGTTATTTTCAAATGGTCCGTGTTTGACAGACGTGGGTAATGGGCATCGACTCCTCACGAGAAGAAGAGTTTAGAGAGCACGCGCGCGAGAGAGGGAGGCGCCCCGCGCTCCTCAGGTACCGCATCCCCTTTTGCTTTTTGGCTAATGAACCCAGGCGGTTCCGCCATAATCCCAAGGGGAATGGCAGGGAGGGTATGTTTCCCTCTCGGTAAAAGGTGTGAGTTATCTCCCTGTATCTCTGCAGTTACCCCGAGGATAATTAGGCGGGGCTCTGAACATACTCTCTCACACACTCATGCATATTCATGCGTAGACACCGGCGCGCAATTAGCTGGAGAGAGACACACGCGCACAGAGCGAGTGTTCCCAGCTTCAGTCCCCGACCATTGAGCATCACACCAGCCAGGCGAGACGCAGGCACTTTGCGCCGCATCTGTGGTGTCGAGCCAAGTTTTGTTTGAACACGGTGTGTGTGTGTGTGTGAGTGAGTGAAAGGAGTGAGAGGCAGCCACCGCCAGAATTATTGCTACTACTCTACTTCGATACCACTTTCTCCGATCTCCATGCGCAAAAACGTATTACATTTGTGCCTATATATAAATCAAATATAACGGCAATATATTTTAATTGCAAATATCCTCACTTGTCCGTTGGACTTTTGTGAACTGTGGACTGTTGGGCTATTTTAATAGAAAAAGAAACTGTGGGAGAGCTTGCTGCAAGAAGATAATTAAAACTATTTTCCTGATGAAAAATAGATTGTTAAAAGAGAAGTTGCCCACTTTTACCAGAAAGCTGAAAAGACTCAAGTCATTTTAAATATTTCCAATTGATGTAAAAGCCCACAATTCCCCAAACCCAACATGTCCTGAACTTTGAACGGTGAAGTGAGAACAAAAATATTAATAGGAGCTTATGCCAATGGTCAAATTAGATGCAACTGACATACAGACGGTGTGTTATGCAAATACAAGTGTTAAAAAATAAAATTTGCACACATTTATTCACAAGCACTTAAACTCTGACGCAGATACACTTTCACACGTGGAAGCGCAGCACAAGAGCTGTATGCACCGACTATCGCATCTACACACTTTGTCACACACACACACACACACACACACACACACACACACACACACACACACACACACACACACACACACACACACACACACACACACACACACACACACACACACACACACACACACACACACACACACACCTATTCACAAACACACCTATTCACAAACTCTTAGGATCGCTGTGTATGTATGTGTATGTGCAGTGTGTGTTTTGAGTGCATGAGTGAGTGTGGTGTGTTTTGAGCATGTGTGTGTGTGTGTATGTGCGAGAGAGAGAGAGTATGCATACCTGTGTGAATAAGGATGAGGGGGGGGAGTCTGGCCACGTTGGTGCGTTTGTGTGGCAGTTTTTGCCTGTATGTTTCTGTGTGTGTGCGTGTGTGTGTGTGTGCGCGTGCGTGTGCGTGTGTGTGTGTGTGTGTGTGTGTGTGTGTGTGTGTGTGTGTGTGTGTGTGTGTGTGTTTTGAGTCTAGCTGCTGTGGTGTTGTGTGGCAGTCGCTGCTCTGCCATGTCCACCAGGGCCTACAATCCACTGCTTGGAATTCAAGGTGATCCTTATCCCACTCCCTCCTGGGTTTACGTATGCCCACTGTGTGTGTGTGCGTGTGTGTATATGTGTGTGTGTGTGTGTGTGTGTGTGTGAGAGAGAGAGAGAGAGAGAGAGAGAGAGAGAGAGAGAGAGAGAGAGAGAGAGAGAGAGAGAGAGAGAGAGAGAGAGAGAGAGAGAGAGAGCCACTGCCCTCAATAAAGAGGTTTTTATGTATGTATGTAGGTGCGCCAGGGAGCAGGGCTAGCTTTGGGGGGGTCTGCACGATAAGCTGCGGAATTTGTGCAGACTGAATATGGATGCACCCACAGTCGCCACACACCCACATGCGTACACACACACACACACACACACACACACACACACACACACACACACACACACACACACACACACACACACACACACACACACACACACACACAGCCAGTGGCTGATAGAGAAGTAAACTGTTGTTGGTATGGCAGGATGGAGAGAGAGAGAGAGAGAGAGAGAGAGAGAGAGAGAGAGAGAGAGAGAGAGAGAGAGAGAGAGAGAGAGGTGCATGACTGTGAATACTTTAGGACTCTTGTCTTGTCTTTAGCATTCTCTGAGGTTCCATATACCCTGATCCATACCATCTCTGCTTCTCCAGGCTTTAACCTCTATTTTTCTCTTTTTCTCTTGCAACTCTCAAACTGGATGGCTTTGCACGCGCACAGGCATACACATGCATGGACATAGGCATGCACATGCACACACACACACGCACACTTGCATGCATGCATGCACACACACACACATAGACAAACAAACAAATAACCCTTGAAAATAAAAATAACACAAATAATGAAATCAATAGTTCTGATGTATTGGGGTTTTTGTTAGATGTCCCTTTTAGATTTCAGGTTAATTCAGGTGCAAGTTTCAGGTTTGGTCTGAGCAACATATCAATAAGGATCAATAAATAAATCCTATTAAATATATTAGAAAATAAAATTAATAATCAGGAACTCAGGAACAAGTATCTCTCTCTCTCTCTCTCTCTCTCTCTCTCTCTCTCTCTCTCTCTCTCTCTCGCATTCCATTTTTCCAGCTGCTTTTAAGGACGTGTGTGCTACGGGGCATGAGGGCATGAGTGCCCACTGTACACAACATAGCCTGCTTTAGCCATCTGCATAAACACACACACACACACACACACACACACACACACACACACACACACACACACACACACACACACACACACACACACACACACACACACACACACACACACACACACACACACACACACACACACTACAGTGCTGTGCCATCACACACAAAAACACACACGTTGGTCTTAGCTCGGGCTGTGAAAATATGAACTCTTCGATCTTTTATAATTTTTTATGCTGTTATTTTTAATCACACATTACTGTAGGTCAGTGATCACAGAACGACTTTATGGATCAGGAAAAGAGGAGTGTTTACATCGTTGGCCTCAAACACATCGTGCGTCTTAAAATTCAGACCTAGCCTTCTAAATTCTTTGTTACAGGATATTGAAAATCGTTTAAATCGTTTAAAAATAAGTCCTTGGCCTTGATTTTTGTATCAACACAATTTGTTTACGTGAATAATTCAAATGGATACATTTATCAAGATTAAAAAAATGAATGGGTGCTCACAAATTAGAAAGCATAAAAAGACATTAAATGCAGAGAGAGAGAGAGAAAGAGAGAGAGATGGAGAGAGAAAGAAAAAAGGATATGGAAAGAGAGAGATTGGGAGTGAAAGAGAAAGAGAGAGAAAGGGAAAAGACCTTTTAGGCATGCTGTCCATAATCAAATGATAGAGTAGAAAGCAATGCAAAAACTAAAGCAAACCTTTGGTGGCTCTGTCATAGTGTGTGTGTGTGTGTGTGTGTGTGTGTGTGTGTGTGTGTGTGTGTGTGTGTGTGTGTGTGTGTGTGTGTGTGTGTGTGTGTGTGTGTGTGTGTGTGTGTGGGTGTGTCCTCCGCAGCTGTGTGTTGGAACTCTGTCTCCCTCCAGGTGATTTCCTAAATTTAACTCAGCTGAAATATTGCACATGTATTTAAAAGCCAACGTGATCCCTCCTTATCATGACTGAGTTCCTCTGTGTGTTAGATTAAGCCTACAATCACAAACGGAGGTATGCAGGCACACAGGCACAAACACACACACACACACACACACACACACACACACACACACACACACACACACACACACACACACACACACACACACACACACACACACACACACACACACACACACGCACACACACACACGCAAACTATTTATCTCAGCTGATATATTGAGCTAAAGGTCTTTTTTGTAACAGATCACACAAATACAACAACCTCAGAGCAAATCAGCATATTTGTGTAGATCGCAAAACCCAACATATTTTGCTGAACTCTACACAAAGTTGTACATTTTTGTACAAAATCATTAGCACAACCATAATAGTACTAGCACACATTGTAGCAAATAGACACAGACAGTACAAATTAAAAACACACTTTGCCTCTTTGTATTCTTTGTGAAGAGTTAGGGAAAAAAACCTTTAAAAAGTACGTCATTTTGAGGAGGTTATGGAGGAGTGTGCTCCTCATTTGGAAACCATGTGTAAAGTAGTGAGTTGTGTTCACAGTTATGAAAAATGAGTGCTGTGCAATGCATTGTTTTTGTTTCATCTTGAAAAGTGTGTGTTATAAATTACATATCTTAATGGCCAAAGCCATTTTTGTGCCATCAGTTTGGCTGATTTAGTTATAGATTTGTGCATCTGTGTGAAGATTTCAGCAAAAGCAGCCAAAGTTACAAAAAAGTGGTTTAGTGAAAAAAGCAAAATAAAACTATAAAACCACTTTTAAACAACAAACGCCACCCCTCCTTATCATAGCTGAGAGATCCACACACACACACACACACACACACACACACACACACACACACACACACACACACACACACACACACACACACACACACACACACACACACACACACACACACACACACACACACACACACACACACACACACACACACACAGATACACACTGTGTGTGTTTTCCGGCAATGCTGCCATTGAGAGTGATTATGGAGGGTTTGAGAGAAACAGTAGAGGGCATGAATTGTCCAATATTCTGACCATTCCTGGAAAACTGCCCTCCGTCTGAAGAGCTTAGTGGGTCTTAGTGTGTGTGTGTGTGCGTGTGTGTGTGTGTGTGTGTGTGTGTGTGTGTGTGTGTGTGTGTGTGTGTGTGTGTGTGTGTGTGTGTGTGTGTGTGTGTGTGTGTGTGTGTGTGTGTGTGTTGGCGGACCTATTACACTTTAACTAAACACTGAGGTTATGTCCAGTCTTCTACCAGCACTACCCCTGCTCTCACGTGTGTGTGTGTGTGTGTGTGTGTGTGTGTGTGTGTGTGTGTGTGTGTGTGTGTGTGTGTGTGTGTGTGTGTGTGTGTGTGTGTGTGTGTGTGTGTGTGTGTGTTTGTGTTTGAGTGTGTTTCTCTTTGTCTGTGTGTGTGTATGTGTGTGTGTCTGAGGGCGAGTGCTTTGCTGGAAGTCTGAATTGAGTTACGTGTCTGCAACACGCTTTAATTGTGAATTGACCGCTTGGCCGACTGGCTAGACAGACGGTCCCGAGCACGCACGTACTCACTCATGCACGCACGCACGCGCACACTGTGGAGAAAATGCTTACACACATACATACACTGAGGAGAGAGGGGGTGCTCCAGTGTAAAGGGGCTTAGATGTATTTCTCAGTGTGTGTGTGTGTGTGTGTGTGTGTGTGTGTGTGTATATGTGTGTGTGTGTGTGTTTGTTTGCTTTTTGGGTGGTTGGTGTGTTTATATTTTTATGTTTTTCAGAAGAGTTGTGACAAAGAGTGACAAAAGACAGATGTTATGTCATATCTATGACAGAATATGTCTTGTCTGGCTCTGCTCCGTACTGTAGGATATTGAATCTTTTATAAAACACAGAATGGTGAAAAGATTGATCTCATTCTCGATCCAAAATGGGTCCACCCCACCAGTTAACATGCATGTCACCAAGTAGGCCAAGAATATTCTGCATTCTGCAAGTCGTCAAATTACGCCCCAGTCAGCAGCACTCAATATTTTAACTGTAAACTTATGTTTTTAAAGGTATGTTATAGTCATACTGGTTACAGGGTGTCTGCGGGGTCTTAAAAAGTCTAAAAAAGTCTAAAATTACACATTTTCCATTTTAGGCCTAAAAAAGTCTAAAATATTGGGATATTTTGCAGTGCAAGTCTAAAATTGAGTTTGAGTAATTTAAGACCTACGTTTCAATGCAAAATATCGACAAAGGATGAATGTTTATTTGTTTTATTACGCTTTGTTTTTACGTCCTTTTCCACGCCGCTGTTTTGTTTCTGATATGTGTACGGCATATACAGTGAGTCCAATATGTATTTGATCCCTTGCTGATTTTGTTGGTTTGCCTACTAACAAAGACATGATCAGTCAATAAATGTTATGATAATATGTATTCTAATATGGAGAGACAGAATATCAAAAAGAAAATCCAGATATTAACTGAAGAGAATATATATTAATTTATTTCCATTTCATCGAGCAAAATAAGTATTTGATCCCCTGCCAACTGATTACAGTTCCGGGCCCACAGACCAGATGGGCACTTCCGATCAACTTTGTCATCTGAATTAAAGACACCTGTACATACTAACATGCATAAAAGACACATTGAATCAGCAGAATCAGTCCATAGTATGAGTGAATCAGTCACACTCCAACCTCACCAGCATGGGAAAGACCAAAGAGTGGTCAAATGATATCAGGGACACGATTTTAGACCTGAACAAAGATTAAATGGGCTGCAAAGCCACAAGAAAGAGACTGGGTATTAATGACCCAGCTGTTGATGCATTTCTTCCAAAATGTGAGGAATACAAAA
>NC_085861.1:35276499-35281499 GCF_034702125.1 Engraulis encrasicolus
ATAGCAAGAAGCCTCTTTGTTGATACAGTATATAGTACAAGTAGTGTGGCTAGCTAGCTTCTAAAACAGGGTTCGCTAATGTCCTGTAGAGTTTGAATGGGTTTGGCTGACAGTTGCTAAGCTAGCTGTTAATATGGCCATTAGATGTATTGTATTTAAAACGGCTTTTGTTTGGCATTTTAACCACCTGAACTGTAAAACACGAATAAAGAGAGAATCTTGTATGCTATCATTCATGTCTAATTACGCCACAACTTTTTAAATTAATAGCAAGAAGCCTCTTTGTTAGTGGTAGAATTACGTTTCAGGTGGCTAGTCAACTAGCTTTGAGTTTGTAATGACTGATTTAGCTGGCTAGCTACTACTAGGCCCCAGGTGTGAATGGCCATTCATGCTGTCTATTGTCTTTTAAAATGGCGTTTGTCTTGCATTTAATCTCATGTAGTACTTGACCAAAAATAAACTGATGTTGTACCATCTAATTATGCCCCAACTTTTAGAAGTAGGCTACTAGTGGAATATTACGTTTTACATAGCCAGCTGATTAGCTTTGTGATTCATTCTAGGGACTGGGCTCAACTGAATGAGTTAGTTCGCCCCCTGTTGTCACGGAGGTGAATTGACGTCATTAAAATCTCCTCCTCCCTCCCCCCTTGCCCCACTCTTGAATTTTCGGTGGGAAAAAAAACACCACGCCCTTTCGCACGCATTCGCATGTAGGTCGACTATGAGGCAATACCCCCCGCTGACAGTACGTCTATGCTTTACCCCGCAATCGGCACCGCGTGACTATGCATCAGCCTTTACTATCTTTAGCTCTTCCTCCTAATCTGTCTACCTCTGTGTTTTTATCTCTGCACATGTCTCTTGTCTTTCTCTTACGCTCTCGCTATCGTCCTCTTACACTATTTATCTGTCTCTCGTGCTCTCTCTCACCTCCTCTCTCGATCTGTTTCTCTCTGTCTCTCTTGCCATTTTTGTACACACATCAGTCCTTAACTCCCTCCTCTCTGCCTTCATCATCATCATCATCATCATCATCATCATCATCATATTCTTCTTCTTCTTCCTTCTTCTTCTTCTTCTTCTTCTTCTTCTTCTTCTTCTTCTTCTTCTTCTTCTTCCTTCTTCTTCTTCTCCTCCTCTCTCTCTCTCTCTCTTTTTTCTGTCTCTCTCTCTGTCTCCCTCAGGTCCTCAGTGTATGTGTGAGAGACACAGTCTCTGTCTTATAGAGCTAATGCATCTGGGAGTGTTAAGTGGTGTGTGTATATGTCATGGAGGCTATTGGAATTAGTCATAGAGGGAAGTGGGAGTCGAGGAGGGAAGAGGAAAGCCGGGAGGGAGGGAGAGAGAGAGAGAGAGAGAGAGAGAGAGAGAGAGAGATGAGATATGAACTAGTAGTATGTCATAGCTGCATCAGCTGTGAATGGTTGGCCGTATGCATGTGTCATAACCGCATATCATGTAACAGCTGATGTAGCTGGTGTCGGCATGGCAGTGTATGCAGAGTACATGTCACAGCTAATGCATCTGGGGAGGAATGGTAGCGAACACACATGTTATGACTACTGTTCTGGCTGCTGCATATTGTAGTGAAACAGCATGTGACATTTAAGAGCAAGAGGGTGTTAGTGCACTTAACCCCTAACCAGGCGAACACACCGACAGCGACAAGAGTAGCCTCTTACTGCAGATGGGGTCGCCGGTGGGCCTACTCACTCTTTGCTGAAAATACTCAACTACATCATAACAACATTGCTATGACAGTAGCGAGAGCCTTAACAGATTAAGACATAGCCATTACAATTTTGGTGGCAGTAAGGTTATAACATTACATGTTATAACATAACATATATAACTGTAAGCTCTGCGCTATCTGGGCGAATAGACCAGCCGTGACGCGATTGAATCGACAGAGAATCGCTTCTGTGCAGCAAGAGCGATAGTCAAGTCAAGTCAAGTCAAATGTATTTTTATAGCCCATTTCATACACAGGTGCAACTCTATGTGCTTCACAAAAAAACAAATGCAAAAGGAAAGAAAACAAACAAAGAAAAGAAGAAAGACATTAGAGTCAAAAAAACATTTAAAACACTAAGATTAAAAACATATGGTAAAAAGAAATAAACATAAAAGAACAATACATTTTTAAAAATATGTTTAAAACATTAAGATAAAAAATAAACAGAAATAAAAAATGATATCAAATGCAAGCTAGGTAAAAGCATCTGAAAACAGCTTTGTCTTAAGTCTAGATTTGAATCAACAGTGGGTGCATTTTTACATCATTTGGAAGCTGGTTCCAAAGCTTTGCAGCATAGAAGCTAAAGGCTGCCTCTGCACACTTTGTTTTTACTCTTGGGATCACCAGCAAATTCTTCTCTGTTGAATTTAGTGACCTGGTTGACGCATACAGCTGAAACATATCTAGTAGATAGCTGGGTCCCATTACATTTAATGAGTTAAAAACAAGAAGCATTGCCTTGCAATCAATTCTGTAGCTTACTGGGAGCCAATGCAGCGATCTCAAGATTGGAGTAATGTGGTCAAATTGTCACAATTCGCCTGACAGAATCAACGCCAGAGAAAGTCACAACGCTATATTTTCACGGGCGGGTTTTATAGTGCAAATACGGTAACTAACTGCACTACCTGTAAGCCAGACAAAAGTTATGCATAGGAGGAATACACGAGAAAAAGCCGCCAGTAGCGCACGCCAGTTCAGCACAGCAAATGAATGAAATGGAAACCACACAATGATTCGTGCATAGCAAATAGATTGCGCTGTATTAGAGGAAAACTCAATCGATTGCCAATAGCGCATGTACAGCAAAGACGGATACCCAGCGCAGGCTAATAAACAAACACCTATCCCCGTTTCCCCCAGTGTCTTTCAGTGTCCCAAGTAGTTCCCCAAAAAAACCCCAAAAAGACGTGTTCAAAAAATAGACAGTCAATGAATAATCCGGTGATGGACAGAGGCTTCGTGGACTGCGGATGAGTAGTCAATCCAATTACAAAAATAAGGATGCAATCTCACCCGTTTACGGACGTTCCGGAAAACCTTTATGCTTCAAGTAATCCACAGGTAGTTTCGGCAATGTTCATGAAGAAGTTAATCCAACATAGAACCCCAGAAACGCCATGCACAGGAGCCAGGCAGCACAGTCCGTTCCGTCATCCCTTGGAGAAAGCAGGAAGTGTCCCCCTCTCCTCTCCTCACATGGGAGTATATAAAAGTCCACCCGAACGCCCCAAACTCACGTCATTCAATCAGAGGAGACAGGTGTACATACATGACACAGCCATACAAGTAGTCAGAAAAGAAAATACTAACCAAAATTGCATGCTCATGTCATGAAAAAACGTGATAAGGGGTAACCTTTACAAAATTTCCTTATTTTCGTAAGAACCCTTGCTGTTGCATTTTGTATAAGTTGAAGCTGTTTGATGGTCTTTTCGGGGAGGCCTGTAAAAAGACTGTTACAGTAATCAGCCTTACTAGAAATTAAGGCATGTATTAGCTTCTCCAGATCATGTTTAGACATCAGGCCCCTAAATTTAGAGACATTTTTTATGTGATAAAATGCAGACTTAGTAATGGCTTTCATGTGACTGTTAAAGTTTACGTCGCTGTCAATGAGGACCCCAAGATTGAAAACTGTATCACTTGTTTTCAGTCCCTTCGTTTCAAGGATAGTATCAATCTTTTGTCTCTCCTCTCTTTTACCAAATATAATTACTTCAGTTTTATCTGTGTTCAGCTGGAGGAAATTGTGAGAAATCCATTTGTTAATTTGGTCAATGCAATGGTAGAGTGATTCAAGGGGGGTGTAGTCATTGGGGGTCGTAGATAAGAAGAGTTGGGTATCATCTACATAGCTATGGTAATTTATTGAGTTATTCTTGATAATGTGTCCCAGTGGCAGCATATACAGATTGAACAATAATGGTCCCAAAATGGAACTCTGGGGAACCCCACAGATATTGAGACATTGGTGATAAGGTATGTCTTCCAATGGCGACAAAAAAAGCTTCTTTGTTGTAAGTACGATTTTAACCAGTTGACCACTATGCCTGTAAACCCAACCCAGTGTTCCAGTCTATGTAGTAGTATGGCATGATCAACTGTATCAAACGCAGCACTTAAGTCTAATAACACCAAGACAGACGTTTTGCCAGCATCAGAATTCAATTGTATGTCGATACGAGCGATTGAAGCGACTAGAGTATGTCCGTTGAAAGCAGAACGCAAGCCTTCCAACATTCCCATTGGCTGTGGTTACTGACCTCTATACAGTCATTGGCTGTGGCGGCTTGTCGCCGAACCACGTCATAGCTCATTTGCATATCATTCCCAGGAGTTAAACTACAAAATGTCACTCTCGTCGCACAAATCGCCTCTAGTCTCCAGAATCGCTTTTGTCGTGCGACTCAATACAAAGTCAATTACTTCCGTCGCTCGCCTCGCTCATGTCGCGGCTGGTGTATTCGCCCAGTAAGGGGTTAAGCGATAGAGAGTTGCTGGACTGTGCAGCAAGAGCGATACAAGCGACAGAGTATGTCCGTTAAAAGCAGAATGCAAGCACTCCGACATTTCCATCGGCTTTGTCGGCTGTTGCCGAATTGCAACATAGCTCATTTGCATAATATTCGCTGCAGTCCAACTACAAACGGTCGCTCAAATCGCCTATAGCCGCCCGCATCACTTTTGTCTCTTCTGTTGCCAGCGACTCAATACAGTCAATTGCTGTATATAAAGTCACGTCTGGTCTATGCATGCCAAAAGGCTTACTGAACACCGCAGTCGTTCCCAACCTTTTTTGGCCCCCATTTGGAAATTTCTGGGGACACCATACCCATTTTTTCACAGCCAGAAGAAAAGCTAACTTGTTGGCTATTAGTCCCATAGATATCACTAAAAGTGTAAGATTGTATTGTGTGTCATTCAGAATATTAATTAGCGATGTTACACTAAGTACGTAGAAATATTTAACAGT
>NC_085861.1:35286499-35303999 GCF_034702125.1 Engraulis encrasicolus
ATGTCACGACACCGTGACTCCGCTGTTTCCTCCACAACACACCTTGTAATTTCTTTGTGAAAAAACACGGCCGTGGCATTACAATCTGACACCGTCCGCACCAATAATGCAGTATTATCTGCATGCCGATTGGATTTCGTTTCATTCCGAGGTGTAATTTGTAAAATATTTGGACAATAAAGTTGTGGTTACTCCCAGAAAATCGTCTGTTAAACTGTCATATCCCTAAGAAATTTTTGCACGGATTTCATTCCATAGCCTAGTGGTATTCACACTTGCATCCCAATGGGAAAACAGAAGCCACACCGGTTCGAATCCACATGGTTGCAGTGCCACAATTTTGGAAATATCTGGCAGAAATAGATAATTTATGTTGTGCATTACCAACACACACGTGCAGCCAAGGGAAAATGTGTTACACTGTAGGGTCCAAAACACGATTTCACGAGTTGTTGTCAACATGCTGCACACTGGTTTCGAACCCGCGTGGCTCGCGTCTTCCCATTGATAGGCAAGCGTAAATACCCCTAGGCTATGAAATGAAATTCGCACGGAAGAAATTTAAGTACTTGACACGTAAGCCAGTGCATTTCCAGGAGTAACCAATACTTTCTTATCTAAATATTTCACAAATTACACATCGAAATGAGACACAATTCAATCGGTATAGCCTACAGCTAAAAGTATATTATTAGTGTGGGATTTTTTTTTCACGAACAAATGACATGACGTGAATTTGTGTTCTGAACACTCTCGCAGCTGTATCATCACTTTGTGTGCATGTCGATTGA
This sequence comes from Engraulis encrasicolus, assembly GCF_034702125.1. Classification (NCBI taxonomy): domain Eukaryota; kingdom Metazoa; phylum Chordata; class Actinopteri; order Clupeiformes; family Engraulidae; genus Engraulis; species Engraulis encrasicolus. Next base: position 35,287,291 of record NC_085861.1, read on the forward strand.
TTTTCATCGCTTTTGCACCACAGGATTAAAATATATTGATACATTTGTGGTCAAATATGTACTACAAGTTTAGCTAATGGGTGGAGTCACACTCTGAAGTAGACTAGCGCTGTGTGTTACTTGGGGTGGCTGAGGTGATGTCTGGACTCAATGGATCTACTCCAGCTGTACTTCAACTTCACTGTCGAGATACGGATAGGAGGCGCCTCACTTTCAAAGTCACCACTACTTCAGAGTGCACATTACTCCAAGCAGTATTTACTTTGTGTGCTAACATTCGAGACACAGGAGTTAGCAACTTTTATAGTATCTACTCTGCAAAGTTGCTAACCGACTAGCTACTTCCCCTTTGAGAAATCCACCCCTGACCTGGAAACCCGACCTGCCTTTTGTCCCCGACTACGACTACTCTTCTGCCCTGGTAAATCTGACCAGCCTTCTTCCTACTGACTACGATCTTTCTACCCTGTTGTGTGTGTGTTCCCCCCAGGATTCTTCCATCCGGACTCTTCACCCGTCATCTCCATAGGAGTCACATCTGCCGACGGGGGGGCACACACACACAGGAACCTCTGGAACCCCTGGCATCCCGGTAACCCCACGAACCCTGGAAACCTCCTTCTCCCAACCCCCTTTTCCCCTGAACTTTAATAAACATCCAAAACGTGACGCATTTGTGGTCCACGTCTGTCTGTACCGTGACACCTGTAAAATAATGGTTCATTCCCCAAATTACACAATTTCCAGGTTACATCACTCACAGGAAAGGGATTTTCACCATATAACAAGAAGTAATATACAGTCTTATTTAGCATGGAATTTTGTCATTTTATTGGAATTTTGGGGGTGGTGGTAGAGGGGGAAAAATATTAGTGTGACGCAGAGAGTGCAAGGCACAGAGGGATGCATATTAAGTGAGTTAAAGGGGGGAAGTATATTAGCGTGGCACGGGGAGAGCAAGGTAAAGGGGGAATCATATTAGCGTGGCACGAAGAGGGCAAGGTTAACCGCACAGAGGCACACTGTAGCTCAGCATATCGTAACGTAACACAGTGTTAAGTAGGTAGACAGATTGAGAAATTAGCGTCGCTGCTAGAGTGAGTGCTCTGGGTAGCAGCCTCAGTCTCAGTGGAACTAGCGGCGAGGCCTAGACCCATTATAGGGCACAGCAGCTGCAGACGGCAGGGATGCTAGTAATACCCTATGTGTTTAGCACAGACAATTAACCAGAGCACCATAGAGACTTAGCCAGGGCACCACAGACACTTAACCAGGGTAGCGCAGGGCAGCACACAGAAGCACAGTACACAGAGAGAGAGAGAGAGACAGAAAGACAGACAGAAAGACAGACAGACAGAAAAACAGACAGGACACAAACACTGTCTTTTTTGACTGTCTCTCTTTAACCCTTAACATGGAACAGTCAATAAACCTCTTCTCTTCTCTTCTCTTCTCTTCTCTTCTCTTCTCTTCTCTTCTCTTCTCTTCTCTTCTCTTCTCTTCTCTTCTCCACAAACACAGAGAGAGAGGAGAGAGAGAGAGAGAGAGAGAGAGAGAGAGGGAGAGAGAGAGAGACTTAGATAGAGACACAGAGAGAGAGAGAGACAGACGTAAACAGACAAAGAGGAGGCTGAGACTTTCTGTATCTCTTTAGAATTTGAGATGAACAGATGTATTGATGGATATAAGTATTTTGGTTGTTCTCCTGCATTCCCTACACCCCAACCACAGGATAGCAGAGGAGAGGAGAGATGCCCAGCTCAGTTGGTGCTCGGCCCTCAGGGGGCGAGAAGCAGATGATGCCTGCCTATTACTCGCCAATGATGGGACTGCTTTTGGGGGAGGTGGAGGTGGGAGGTCGTGGCCCAGTACTCACATGCTACTCACCTAGCATACTCCCCATGATAGGACTCTGCTTATGAGGAGGTACGGTAGGAGGGGTGAGTGGTAGTGGTGGCAGAGGTGGAGGAGCAGTTGTGCAGGGTACAGGTGGTATTGATAGAGGATGTGATGGTGAAGGTGTACCTTCCGGCGGAGGTGGCGGTGAGTTAGGTGGGGGAGTTGGGGGAAGGGGACGTGGAAGGAGGGGGTGGAGGTGGAGGTTTGGGTGATAGCGGCTGGTAGAGAGGGAATTGAGGAGAGGAGGTGAGGGAAATAGAGGAGGTGGGGTTGGAGGGGTTGGGTTGGGTGACGGTGACAGTAGTGGGGGTCGTGGAAAGAGAAGTTGGAGGATTGGGGTGGAGTGGGTGATGATCAAGATGAGGAAGGAAGAATGGGTGGTGGTGCGCTGAGGGAATTGGTGGCAGGGACACTAAAGCTACGTTCACACACGTCACTGCTAGTTACTCGATCAGCGAATGAAAATATTTTAACTACGAGCGAGGCGAGTAAGCGAGTAACCAATTGGAATGCAAAGTTCGGTACGTCTCGCCTGTACATTGGCAGTTAAAGCCACGGGAACTTTCAGCGAACGTTCCATGAGAGCGTGGCGAGTAGGCGAGCAAGCGAGAAGCTAGTAAATAGTAGCGATGTGTGTGTGAACGTAGCTTAAGAGTGCATTCCCATATGTGACCTTGTGTCCTCCACTTGGCCTTGTGGCCTCACGTTTTGCTGATGCCCCGCCTCCGTGGAGAAAACAATTACGTTTCGCCGCGGTCAGCCTAGCCAAAACATTTTTGGGGGAAATATTCTTCATTTACCATCCTGTTTGAAAATGAGAAAATGACTTTACAATTGAGCTTTTGCGAGATATTGAAATATAATGCTGTTGTCAGTGATGTCCCAATCTACGCAATAAACTAGTAAGAGCAGACTTACCCCCTGTAAGGCCTACCCATTTCCTCCTTAACACACCTAAAGGAAATTATCCATGTGGGAGATGCCAACAATGTCACTTTACTTATAAGACAAATACATTCAGCCATCCACATACGGGTAAAAAATTCTACATCAAGGATGTCATCCTGTGCTCTACTACCAATGTGATCTACCTGCTAACATGCCCTTGCGGACTATGTTATGTGGGCAAGACCACTAGGGCTTTAAAAACTAGAATTTCAGAGCATCGGAGTGCTATAAGGAATTGTGTCGCTACCAGCCCCGTGGCTCAACATTTCATGAAGGCTAAACACAATGTTTCCAGTTTGAAATTTATAGGGTTGGAAACAGTCAAATACCCACGTAGGGGTGGTGACCTAGACAACTTGCTCTTAAAAAGAGAACTTTTTTGGATTTACACTCTGGAGACTTTGGCCCCTAGAGGGCTGAATGAAGATTTTGACATTAGACCATTTTTGGGCTAACTGGGTTGTTTGTAAAACAGGGATCTACCTTGTGGACTGTGCTTTGTGTATTACTGTATGTGTTTGATTTTTATCATTCGAAGGTCCTAGTGTCTAAACATGTCCAAAACTATTTTGATACTGTCCTCAACACAAAATGAACACTAAAGTTGGACTCTTAATATAGCGAAAAGTAAAGAAAAGAAAACTATTTTAAATATGCATAAAATGTTTGTATTGATCTATGTGAACCACGGACATGACGTGAACTTTGTACTTTGTATTATATGTATATATATGTATGTTGAATCTCTTGCACTTTATATATGGAGAACTTGCACAGATTACACTGTTTAATTTATAAATTTGTAAATATGTAAATATGGCAATGAAAATGATCTGTGATGTCATGCTCACGTGGTATGTAATTTGTAATTTAAGGGTCAGCTGCACAATCACCTGTTTATGTCTGAGGAAGGGCCGGGGTGGCCCGAAACGTCACATTAAAATGAAGTAAATGGGAGCATCGGTGTTGCGGTTTTTCCTTTTTTCATTTTTTCATTTTATGAACTTAACGTCTTTTGAACCTGCACCCGAATAAGCATCTGGATGTGCGTGAGATTGGACTTTGATTTGTTGTCAGTGATGTCACCACAACGTATTACTTCCTGGTACGAGGCCACAAACACAAGTGGAGGACGCAAGGTCGCATATTGGAACGCACTCCAGATGCGAGTTAAAGAGAGAGATATTAGTAGATCCCACACCTACCCCCATCAACCCATATGCACGTATGAAAGTATGCACGTACGCACGCATGCATGCATGCACGTACACACACAAGCACGCACACGCGCCCCATGCGTACACACACACACACACACACACACACACACACACACACACACACACACACACACACACACACACACACACACACACACACACACACACACACACATCTTGACTGCTGGGAAACAGCTGGATCTCACCATCTGCTTCACACGGGTCGGCTGACACACTGCTCCACAGGCACAGAATGAGAGACTCACCATGGCCCCCTGACACACCAACACGCATGCACGCACGCACACGCATGCGCGCACACACACACACACACACACACACACACACACACACACACACACACACACACACACACACACAGGGCCGCTGACAGCTTTGGCTGGGCCCGGGACAAAGTCATCTGAAAGGGCCCCATCACCCAAGACATGCAATGTAATGGGCCCAGGACAACGGACCCCTTTGCCACCCCTTGGACATTTCAGCAACAGCATTTACTGTACTGCAACAGTTTCATGTGCGGTTAATACTTCTCAAATAAGTCAATTGTCATAGCAATACCCGCCACACTTCCAAGACTGTTTTCATTATATAATAGGGTAATACTTGTCATGTAAGTTAATTATGCTTTGGCTCATTCACTGTAACCATTATCAAGGATTATGGTAATGAAGAACATGATTCCTTGTTTGTGTATTTGTTACATGTACTTATGTAGTGCATTCATTACCAGAGACAAGATCTGTCAAAAAGCTGGCTTCACTAAGTGGCAGATCTACCTGTTATGAGAATCAGCTGACAGAAAGCAATGGCAGGCTTTTAAATTGTACTTTTTGGATGTTTACGTTTCTGATGGCTATGCCACACAGTACATGCACACTGAATTCGCCCACTTAGTTGTAAGGTGCTGGGAGTGTTTAATAAGTAATAATAAGTGTTTAATTGTTTAATAATGGGTATAAGTAAGGTTTGATACATAAGGCTAACCACATTTAACTATAATAACAGAGTTTAATTTGAAACTCTAAAAAAATGTCAAGTTGCCTCATAACGCATGCTGTACTAATCTACTTCAACATCTCACAGGAGGTTTAGTAATATATTGCAACTTGGTTATTGCCATTCTGCCATCTTTGCCATAATATCAAAAGATATCAAAATTCATAAGTAAAAAACAAAATAAAACAAAAATGATGCATCAAATAGTACAAAGTAAAGCAGATATGAGGACTTGCTGCAAATCTTGTTTCTCCTGACCTTTCTTGTTGTTACATCATATGTGACCTGTGTGGTATTAAATTAGCAATCACTGAATGCTTTGATGTGTGTGAGTGCATGTGTATGTGACCTCAGGTGCTTATTGTGGTTTGTGTGTGCGTGACACACACTTGCACGCACAAGCATGTGCACGTGCACACACACACACACACACGCAAGCATGCACGCACACACACACACACACACACACACACACACACACACACACACACACACACACACACACACACACACACACACACACACACACACACACACACACACACACACACACACACACACACACACACACACACACACACACACACACACACCAGCCCTTCCTAACCCTTCACACCTTCTCATAGCACGTGAGTTGCTCAGCAAATTGCCTACCACACCTCTTCTCTTTCCACAGTAGCTCTATGGCACCTCGCCCATTCCTAATAGGATATTCACTTTCTGTCTGGGCTCACCTAGTGGGTAATCTGTGATCATGGTTCAGTAGCAAACAACAAAGACCCTGTTTCTCGAAAGCCTCATTGCTAACCAGTGAGCAACTTGTGAGCAACTTGTTTGACGTGTGGAGCATATTTACCTCCGCCAAGGAGGTAATGTTTTCGGTCGCGTTGGTTTGTCTGTCTGTTTGTTTGTTTGTCAGCAGCATAACTAAAAATCGAATCAACAGATTTTGACGAAACTTTATGGAGTTGTTGATAATGACCCAAGGAACAAGTGATTAAATTTTGGTGGTGATTCGGATCACGAACCGGAACCAGGACTTTTAAAAAGATTCTGTCAGTAGGATAACTCAAAAACTTATCAACTGATTTGGACAAAACCTTGTGGAGTCGTTAGTAATGACCCAAGGAACAAATGATTAAATTCTGGTAGTGATCCGGATCAGGAACCGGAACCAGAACTTTTAAAAAGATTCTTCACTGTTGCTGGCCTATCTAGACACCCCTAGTGACCAGAAATTTAGTTGCGGGGACTCCACAAAAAGAAGGCAGAAAGACTTAGGGTGTAACATATTCAAACGTTCTATCAAGCAGCTTCCTTGGTGGAGGTCTGCGCTCTCTGAGTGCTTCTAGTTTACAATTGTATTCAATACCTTCCACATGTAAGCTCGTCTCTTCAATTTCATGTTACGTACAAATTCCATGGTTAGAATGTGTGAGACCCTCAACGTGTACCTTATCTGTAACCATCTCACACAGGAGGGGACAGTCACAAGAGAGGGGGCACCACTGGGAAACCCGCTCCCGACGACATTGTGAAAACCGCTTAATAGTGTTCTTAACAGTCATTGTAGAATCGCCACTGCTCTCAGGTATGCACAGGCCTTTACCTGGGAGTAGTGGTAGGCTACATCAGTTAAAATAACCTATATGGAGTCCTCATTTCTTTAAATAAATGCTAAGTGTTTACATGTTCATTATCTATTGCCATGTGTGCCACTACCTCAGCGTCCACTTATGACTTACAGGATATATCCACTATTTCATTATCGCACTTTCTGAGTTGTCTTCAGTGTAATAGAGTGGTCCTCTCCATTTTTTTCTTCCATCTCCATCATTAGGCTTATTTAGATTTCTTTAGAATAGCTGTCTCTGGACATGCCTGACTATGTCCTTAAAATCACCCTAAACATTTATTTTCAAAAAATGCGCACCACGCCAATTGGTTAATGCTGAGAATTGTAACAATAGCCTGTAATACCTGTAAGTTGCTGTAGATAAAATTGACTGCTAATTGTAATGCAATATGTGGGTGCTATATGTTTACAACAATGTGCAATAATGTGTTTTAGGTCTTTGTGTATGTTTTGCGTTTGTGTTACAGTATGTACTGTAAGCCGTCAGACACCTTAATTTCCCTCCGAATTAATAAATGTGCTCAACTATACTCTACTAATGCACACCTAGCTTAGCTTTATTCCCATAGTAGCTGTGACACCTTATCACCCACATTCTACCCTTACTGTGCCACGACAACCTATCTATCTGGACTTACATTAACTCATTCCAGGGAGTCTACTTGATGTGGGTGAGCTAAACATGAAAGATATTTTGGTTACAAGCAGGAAGTTCTTGGGCGACTAACATGATGGTTCTGGGGAATGACAAAAAAAAGACTCCATAGTGGAGTTCCCTAAAGAGGTGATAGTTTGGTCTGTCTGCCTTGTTTAGAACCGTTCTGTACCGTCAGCAGGTGTTCACTACCATTTCACCCTTTAACCTGTATGCTTCACCTGAGTGGGGCGAAAAAGGGTGGCTGGCCTTCGCCTCTAGAAGGGTTCCGACTGTGGACTGTCCTCAACTACAGTAGTCTTAAGCTGGTACCAGCCACCTGTACTATTTCCCTAATGGACTTTTTAAAATGGTTTGGCTCCAGTGCATGACGTAGCACTAAGATTTCCAGGCAGTGTGTATTTGTTGGTTTGTTTGTATGTAGTGCAGTGTTTATCTTTAAGGAAATCACCACATCACATCTCTTCACAACTCACTGCATCTCTTTAAAGCCCAGAAGTAGCTCTCAGCATACCTTGACATAAATCACCACACCTCTTCAAAGATCATAAACCGCTTCAGACAGTACACCTTTCCACCCGGTTCCTATCTGGGCACCCTGTCATTACCTGGGCAACCCTGCCACAATTCATAGTAGCCTAATAACTCAGCACAGCTCTTCCCACGGTAGCTTAGTGGCACCTTGCCACCCCCTTGGACAAAAGAATCAGCTAAGTGTAGTACAGAGTAATTTAATGTAAAATACTGTAATATACGCTACAGTAATGAAAAACACACTATCATTCCTCCCACAGTAGCCTAGCATCATTAGCCTGGTCTTTCAATACCCTAACATTATTTAACGAAACTGTAACGGCCGAATGGACAAACGTTTATTGGGTGGTGGGGTTCAACTCTGTTGAAATTTGACTTAATTTTAACCAATCACCAACATTTTGTATTGATATTGACACGCAAGTACTGTAGTGGTGGCTGAGGTGAACTGTGTTGAAATGTTATATGTGCGTACTCCCCTCCTACATCCCTATCACACTTGCTGACAGAAAAACAAGACATGGGTAGACAAGCCAACATCTAAATCAGTGTCATAGTATAGGCTACCACCAGTCAAGGTAGCCAGGTTTTGTCGACTACAGTGTACCAATTTAACCCTGGGTTAGTTCTGGTTAGGTTGAACTCTGTTCGTAGTACAGGCCTCTGGTTTAGTAGTAAACCAGTTTAAGTTAATCTTGTGGCAGAGGTAAATCTTCTAGTAAAAAAGCTGGGCGTCCTCAATTTTTTAACTAAATGATGCTGGCAGGTACATCTATTTGCAGGTTTACCATTTCCTGTAGGTGAACTAAACCTGGTTTACCACTTAACGATGTTCTTAGTATACCCCCCTGGTGTGGGAATGTGGGAATGTGTGTATATATTTGAAAGCACTTTGAGTCAACTTCATAGTTATGATACTGTGCTTTAAACATATATCTTGTATTGTATTGCATTGCATTGCATTGCATTGTATTGAATTGTACTGTATTGTATTGTATTGTATTGTATTGTATTGCATTGCATTGCATTGCATTGCATTGCATTGCATTGCATTGCATTGCATTGCATTGTATTGTATTGTATTGTATTGTATTGTATTGTATTGTATTGCATTGTATTGTCTTGTCTTGTCTTGTCTTGTATTGTATTGTATTGTATTGCATTGCATTGCATTGTATTGCATTGCATTGCATTGCATTGCATTGCATTGCATTGCTTGTTTGTTTGTTTGTTTGTTTGTTTGTTTGTTTGTTTGCATTTTCCGCAGTGTATATCTTGAGGGAAGTAATTTTTTTCATATCTCCTCGGAACTCGCTGCACTGATTGATTTCACATGCTAAGTAGCTCTCTGCATACCTCTTGCTACAGTAGCATGACACTCCTTCCTTGTCACGTGGCGCTATCTGGGCACCATGCCATTACCTGGGCAGCTCGACCCTATCAGGACTTAATCTCCCACTTATCTTGGGGAACCTGCTTCATACCTAACTTGCTGTGATTTCCTGGCAGTGGGTTTGCTTGTTTTGCATATCCCAGTAGCTGGTATTTATGCATTGTTTTATAAGGCGAACATTGCTGAACATTGCTGTCATCAGGCAGACAGTCATGACCTTTCTCAGATGTGATGATGCATTACATGACATTAAATGTAAGAGCAAAAACTCTTCAAAGTCATGAGACAGACACGGCCCTTCTCAGATGTAATGATGCATTACATAACTTTGACATTATTACTTGGCACTCCTCCCAGTCATCAGGGCGGGACTCATGATCTGGCATACGACATGGACTTGCCGTTTGTATACCTAAACCATACCTGGACAAAGGAGGTACATCTGTGTGAATCATGTTCTTTGATTTCTGCAGTGACTTGAACACAATCCAGCCTCTCCTTTTGAGAGCCAAGCTTCTGCAGATGGAAGTGGAGATTGGGCTGGTGACCTGGATTACAGACAACCTTATAGAACGGCCCCAGTTCGTCAGAGTGGGTGACCTCACATCAGAAGCACTGGTCAGTAGCGCTGGAGCTCCACAATTAACAGTGCTCTCTTCGGTGTTGTTCACCCTGTACACCACTGACTTCAACTACAACTTCGAGACCTGCCAAATGCAAAAATTCTCCGACGACACAGCCATTGTGGGATGTACAGATGGGCCGAAGGGGGAGTACGGGGGACTGGAGTCAGATGGAGAACCTCGTCAGATGGTGCAGGCCCAACCAGCTGCAGATGAATATCACCAAAATCAAGGAGATGGTGGTTGACTTCAGGCAAAACACCTCACCCCTCGTGCCTGCACCTACAAGTACCAAGGAGTACATCTGGATAATAATCCCAACTGGTCTGAAAACTCACACACACTCTACAACAAAGGCCAGAGCAGGCTCTACTTTCTTAAGAAGCTGAGCTCCTTCAATGTCTGCAACAGACCCCTGCAGATGTTCTACCAGTCTGTCATGGCCAGCATCCTCACCTATGCTGTGGCATGCTGGGAGTACTATATGTTCCTGATATTCTGATGTTGTCTTCTTCCTGATAACAATGTTCTTAAATGCCTTTAATATTGTCATATTAATTTTGTCTCTAAGCTTTGGCTATACAAACAGGCATGCCAATAAAGCAAACTTGAATTGAATATGAGTTGAGAAAGTGCTGCCTTGGCTAAATGTATGTAAGCATGTGCTCTATGTTTAATATACTAATGTACAAACCCCAACTCCGATGAAGTTGGGACGTTTGGTAAACAGTGAATAAAATGCTATCATTTTCAAAACATTCAATCTATTCATTAGATGGAGAATAGTGAAAAGACAACATATTAAGTGTTAAAACTGAGAAAAAATATTGTTTTGGGGGACATATGTACTCATTTCTAATTTGAGAAATCCAACACGTCTCAAAAGAGTTGGGACGGGGACAATAAATGGCAGCAAATGTCGAGGAAGACTAAAAACAAAACAAAAGACAACACTTAACAGTTAAATACATTAACCGATGAGATGATTTTATATAAAAAACAGTGTTAATTCCTATCTTGGACATGATTTCACCAGCTTAAATGGTGGGTGTATTCCTTGTCATGTTTTGCAATGTTTTCCTTTCTGTAGTGCTTACAGTGTGACAGGTCTTGACCAAAAACCCACCATTTTATCACCTGCTGGTCCTTATGATGGAGCCAAACTGTTAAAACATAGTAGAGAATGCAATTTGACCTTACTATGTGGCAGTAATCGAAGATCTCCCTTCAAAATATAATGCATGAGTGGCTTTTCATGCTGTTTAAAACCCATTTATACCATTCAGCACTGTATTTAACTCTACAGATGAGTGAGAACATCTTAACCAATGCACTACTGCACCCGCATGCAATCATGGAGGCTGACTTTTGAAGCTAGCACCAACACAAGTTGGATGGTCCATTTTTACTGTAGCACAGGATGTGCAATGCTCTATTATTGTCAAAAAGAATGGACTTCTACAACTTCTGCTGACTTCTGTAAGCAAAGGACACTTTCCCATGTCTTCTGGGTCTATTTCAAGTGAGCTCAGGTGCTTAGGAGAATGTTACACCCCTGTATCATTTTCATGCATTAAGCATTCTTAATATGGTCAATTTTCAATAGCTCTAATTCCTGGAGTGCTAGAGTGAGACTACAGCCAATATATATTTCATGATGTCATGAACCTATACAATGATTTTATTAACAAAAATATGTCTTATATACACTCAATCGTGGTAAATCAAAGGGAATTCAAAAATCTATGTAATAACTATGGTAATTATTCCCTTTGCATCTTTAATTCTGAGTGACTCAGCCTCTCTGTGATGATCTTATACCTGGACACCTATATTGTCCGTCAGTACAATTCATTTTGAAATGTTCTTCTTTGTTGTTTTATCTTATTTGGATGTTTACTAAATTTCACTGATCCCCGTCCCAACTCTTTTGAGACGTGTTGGATTTATCAAATTAGAAATGAGTACATATGTCCCCCAAAACAATATTTTTTCTCGGTTTTAACACTTAATATGTTGTCTTTTCACTATTCTCCATCTAATGAATAGATTGAATGTTTTGAAAATGATAGCATTTTGATTTTATTCACTGTTTACCAAACGTCCCAACTTCATCGGAGTTGGGGTTTGTATGTGAAATATTGTGTATAATGTCATGTGTATTCTGTATTTATGTTTGACACTTCAAGGTTAATACATGTTACTCTTCTCTACTCTACTGCACTCTACTTTCCTGGTGGTCCAACAGTCCCATTGTGCAGATATTGTTGTTGTTTTGTATTTGTTTTTTGTTTTTTTTGCTTGTTTTATTTAGTCAGGGGGTGATCCACAGTCCAGAGGGGGCAGCCCATTGGTCCATTTTCAATATAGACAGTGGACTGAGTCAAGCAGGACAAAGTATGGAAACAGCGTTGTGTGAGGCACCGACTTAATTTTTTTTTGTGGAAAAATGCCTGGGATTTTTTTTTGACCCAGCCCCAACAATCAGAGACATAGACAGCGACATGTACATCACTAGTTGACAGCCATATGGCACAGCTTGAAGTCACCTCAGCCCTGGAGCTACGCGGAGTGGATAAACCAGATTGAGAGAGAGAAAAAGTCCATGTTAGCTATTCATGTAGGCTGAAGTCCCAAATACCAAGCAAGTAAATGGCCAGGAGTGCTACTTTACTAATCTTCATTTAAGCGTTGGTGTTCAGGTCTATTTGACCTGGTTTCGTTTTTTTTAGTATGACTTATTATTCTTTCTCATTGATGTTCAGTTGTCTTGGCTCATTTTCTGTGAGGAACATGAATTTGGAAAAAGTAGTATAATCCAAGAGCTTGGATTGAGTTTACTCACGTTATTGACTACCTCATTATCTTTCGCTCTCTCTTTATATCTCACCATCAAAAATATACATATATAAATTCACAAACAGTCAAAAGAGCCCCACCCCCCCAGGCCCAGAATTCCAAAAAAGCCCAGTCTGAATAGGGTTAAGTCAATCTGTTAAGTGGCCTATGTTATACAGTGCACTGATGCCAGAATGATGGCAATGATGAAGTCATACTGTGTTACTTAAGACTCTGTGTAATGACTTAGCAGAGTAGTAATGAGAGTAGGAATTCCATTTGTGGAATTCCATTTGTGGAACAGCTCACATAATGGGAGGGGGGGGAGGAGTTACTCTACCATTTCAGTCCCTCTTTACTGTGCTGGGGCAACCCAGGAAGCAGGCAGGCCTTTAGATCTGTGGGGTTACCAAGAGAACTCCATGGCACCCCAGGAGGGGCAGGGGCTTGGATCAGTGGGGTTACCCCAGGACCAGAGGAACAGCTCGGGGTAATAGATGGCTTCCATCAGCCCCCCGAAATCAGATCACGGACGACAAGACTAATGGGGCTGGTGTGTCGGGGTCCCACCGAGTGACAAACTGTACACAAGGCCGAGGAGAAGCTTGTGCACACGCTTTCTGACACACACACACGCAGGCACGCACGCACGCACGCACGCACGCACGCACACACGCACGCACGCACGCACACACACACTCTCCCTCTCTCTCTCTCTCTCTCTCTCTCTCTCTCTCTCTCTCTCTCTCTCTCTCTCTCTCTCTCTCTCTCTCTCTCTCTCTCTCTCTCTCACACACACACACACACACACACACACACACACACACACACACACCCAGTAAGTAAGAGCAAGATTAAGGCTGAGTACAGAAAACGAGGGAAGGGAGAAAAACTGGAAACATACGCACAGATATACACACATTCTCTCTCACACACACATAGGGCGTCCGGTGAGCGCTTTGCTCCTGATGGGGCAAAGGTGCGGAACAAGGCGCTAAGAGTGCAATGGCCCATTACTCTTCTGCAACCCCCTGCCACACACACACACACACACACACACACACACACACACACACACACACACACACACACACACACACACACACACACACACACACACACACACACACACACACACACACCCGCACTTGCAGCCCTACAACAGACAGCATAGAGGAGGGAGGGATTTTCTTTTTTTCTTTTTTTTTCAACATAAAAGTAAACAACGTAGCCTACAGGCACAATTTTGCCGGCACCACAATAAAATGTGCAGTGAATTTATGATGGTCATCCATTAGGCGCTAGCAAGGCCCCATCAGGCTAGCTGTCGTCCATCATGATAATAGAGGGTTAATGCACCACATTTACATAAAAAAGTCATATTGTCTACATGAATTATTTACACCCTCAGATGTTTTTTCTCCCGTTCTTTCTTTTTCGCCTCTCCCTCTCTCTATCTCTCTTGTACACTCTTTCTCTCTCTCTCTCATTCTCCCCCCCCTTTATTTCTTCTCCTTGAGCTGCAAAAACCTTCCATGGGCTGGGTACACTGCCACCCCCCGCACCCCCTTCCACCACCATCTCCACCAACACCACCAATAAGAATATTCTGACAGTAAATTCAGTAGTGCGGTGGTCCTGTCGACAAGCTTCTAATGCGACCACCCCCCCCTCCATGTATCTCACCACCCACCACATTGCTGTTACCACCACACACACATACACCACTGTACGTCCTTACCACCTACGTCTACACTGGGACCCCTCCCAAATGCCACACACACACGCACACACGCACGCAGGCACGCACGCACACACACACAGTCACCACTATTTTCTGGTTCATCCACACTGCCTGCACCTCTCCAAGGTGGGCAGATTTGATCCATGATATTTGCTAATTAAGATACGCATGAGGCATGAAGTGTCACAGCACTGTCAGCTGAGCATATGTACTACATGGATATATGTGAGACGCATAGAGGAAACACCATTAGGCTATTCAGAAAAAATGCATTTCAACCCCCTGGCCCCAATCCAAAAATACCCATATACATGCACACACACACACACACACACACACACACATCACACGCACACACAGATGCACGCTGACACAGACACACATAAATGCATAGTTAGTTATACACACACACACACACACACAAGGGAAGAAAGAGAAAATAAGGCAATGTTATCCTTTGAAACATTATGTAATAAAAAAGGAAAGCGAAAGTACAACATGGCATGACAATAGATTGTGCTACAGAGGCCCTTGTGTATTCTAGTGAAAATATCTGAGATTTGTTGAACTGCAAGCAGCAGGAACGCGACGCCCAAGTTTCGAACCTGATGCCTCCTCAGTCATCATCCAGCCATCTGAAAAGTAAGCTGTCTGACACTAAATGTCTTTACACCCAAAAGTCAATCAGTTTATGTACTTTGTAAAGAAATAGCCTGCATACTTTGGTTAGGATCCGTCCTCCTTTTCAAAATTTATTTCGCAAACAGAATTTCACAGAGACGGGCACACACGTAGTCACGCACTGTATGTTCACATGCACACCCATGGAAGTGTGGCTCTGCAACTGGAGAACAGGTACGCCTCAGCACCGTAGGGCATGGGGTTACAGTTGTTGTCAAAAGTCAACACACAAAAATGTAATGGCACTAATTTTAAACCCTAACCCTCATACTATTTCAAAACTACCTACTGAAACCTAAAACTGAGTCTCATCCATCACACAGTTGTCTTTTACATAGGCTGTCTTTCTGCAGATTCTACTTACAGTTTTTCTCAATTACTTTAACACAATTTTTGAAACTGACTCACACAAAGTCGTCATGACCTCTATTTCAGCAAAGCAAAAGACACGCTGTGCATATGTGTTAACGCATTCTCATTGACTGGACACATTTTCCATTCATGTAACGCAATTTTTGCTGAACAGTTAAAAGCATGTGCCATTTAAGTAGTATACGTTTCATTGTTTAAGCTCTGATAGCCATACAGACAAAATCTTTTCCTGACTTTTAGAAATTACCCCAGTTGTATGAATGCACCAGAGCACCAATTTGACACTGCCTCTCAAAAATCTTAATTTAGCTATTAGTCTATATACGCAGTGTCTTACTTGTTTGTTAGTACATTCTTGAACTGCAACAACATACCTGTAGGCTATATTTGACTTAACACGTATCTTCTGTAATACAGTGATCAGACATATTTTTCAGAAAAAAAAATCTAATAAAAATAAAACAAAACAACAATTACATCAAAGCATCCTGGTTCTCAATCAAATTCTTTGCAAGAAGACATTGTTTACACTGCCTGGCCTACTGTCAATTATTGGTAAGAAAAGACACTCACACACACAAACAACACAATTGTTAGTGCAAATTAATTTAGGCCTACTGGGTCTGCTACCTCTCAGTCACTAGATTCTGATCAAGCAGAGTCACCGGCTAAGTAAATGAAACAGACATGAAAGTTTTGTAATTGACATAAGCATGGGAAAATTGTGTCAAAATGATAACAATATTTTGTATTTCTCTGTCCGTTGTGTAATGGCTGACTGGTAGTGTTCAAACACTGCTATGTAGTGTGTATGGAGTTAAAGACAGAGTTTGCTTTTATTGCATATGTTAAATATTTTGGCATCGTAAGAGCCTTTTGCACACAATATGTTGTGTTTGCAAAATTGGTTGCTCTGGTTAGCCCGGTGCGTTAACTGTTATGAAAGTGTGCTTTTTGGAGTGATAACTGTGTCAAAGCAATCAAGAAAAACTGTAATTGGCTAATTGGTGCAGTCGATACATAAGAAGGAAAATACATGATATTGTCACATGGTTACACGACAAATAGACTCTGAAGAATCCACAATCATTGGGAGGATACTGAATGCAATAATAACTAATAAATCAATTACAGTAAAAGATGTAGGCC
>NC_085861.1:35313999-35328999 GCF_034702125.1 Engraulis encrasicolus
ACCAACTCAAGACCGACTTAAGACGGTTAGCAACGACAAGAATCGAGAAACGGAGTCCAGCATAGACTAGGCCTACGTCTGTAACTCTCCCAGGTTATGCACACTTGATGGATTCCAGCAAGCACTACCAATTTAGTACAGTAAACAAAAGCAGTCACTCGTTTGCGACGCTAAAAAAAGTTTTGACTGTATACAAAAAAGCTCACTGCGACATAATTTAACCCTTCTGTTGTGTTCGGGTCATTTTTGAGCCGTTTTCAAGTTTAAGTGTGAAAAAATACACTTTCCTTTTTTGTCCTGGAATGAGGCTTCATCTATCCCTCAGTCACAATCATTTCAACACACAAAAATATTTTTTTTTACCATTTTGGTAAATTTTAAAGGTGTACAAAAAAAAAAGTTACATATGTGGTGTTCGGGTCAAAATTGATCCGGCAGAGACTTTTGGCTGTTGCATGCATTTCTGAAAAGCTGTTGGCAGAGGCGCATCTTGTCACCAAGCTAGGCAGGCAGCCGCTTGGGGCCCCAGAGCCTATAGGTGGTGAATAACTGCTAAACTTTAAACTAAAATAGTGGAGATTAGCTTCGACAGTAGATTCCTTTCGTTTTTTGCTTGGGGCCCCCACTGACACTAGAATCGCCTCTGGCTGTTGGATGCCCTTTGTCCTCAGTTTGGTAATTTATAGTGAGAAAAATATATTTCTTGCCTTACAATTTATTACCCAGCTTTTTCATCATGGAAATCCAAGATGGCCGCCGGCCAGTTCCAGGCAGGGCCGGATTAAGGCAATGTGATGCCCTGGGCACTAAACCTCAAGTGCCCCCCCCCTCCCAAAAAAAAACATGTGCGCGCGCCCGCACAGACGCACACAGACACACACACCTTGTGCGTGCCTTCAGTAACCTATAGCATGTAGGTCTAAGCATAAGCAAATGTACACATAAACAGTGTCTTTCTTCCTCGCATATTGAAGTGTCTTGAAAACGTGCAATAGGCCTATATGAGTGTCTCAATAAAAATCTTAAATGCATGCCATACTCAATTATGTCCATATTCAAGTGTATCCATTTAAACAGGACCCAGCATATTCAAATATGTATTCAAAATGTTTTGATTGATCCTTAGAAATGTGTAGGAACCACTGTGGGGCATCTAAAATAGGCCTACTGGCATGATACTGTAGGCCTACAAGTCCAAAATATTGAATTTTGTGGAGTTCACAGTTGGGAGGTTATGGGCTATGAGCTTCACAGCTGTAAACTACTTGTAATTGTAATGAGGGATGTTGTTATTGTGACTTCAGTTGTGGTTTCTATAAAGTAAAAAACAAACAAACAAAAAAACACTACCCCTTAAACGTAGCCTAGGCTATGATTGCATGCAACATAATGGAAAAATCATAGCTAATCAGGGGCAACACTAACACATGGGAAATGGCTAACTAGACACTGTAGGCCTACATGAAATTACTAAATAGACACATGACATGTAGCCTACTCATACGTGGTATCGCCTAGGCCTACTACACTATAATAGACACCAACCTGCTAATTAGAAGCTCTCGTTTCACACACGGCAGGAATGTATCAATTGTAGGCTAAGTTAACATGCGATTATAGCGCATCAAGCGCATTAGACGCAATTAAACGAAACGTCTGCAAAATCTGGACATTATTCATAACCTTCTACAACCTAATATTAAACAGGTCACACACAACCAAGAAATATCCAAGACTTACAGTTTCTGTGCAAACCAAAAACACCCAGCACGTCCACAAGGAGTTCCTCCCTGATCTCTTCCTCTCCATCATCCAGCGCACTCGGACAATTATCTACACACTCACAAGGCTAAAAACCTTCGGTCTTTCTCTTGTTAAACGTTTCTCTTCACACAACCACTCAACTGATGTCTGTCCATTTTTCTTTTCTACAACCGCTGGCTTTTCAAAAACATGATACATTTCACGACAGGTGGACCGGCTCAACTGACGGGTTGACGAAGGGGGGTTGATTGTCACACTTGCTCAGAATGATGATATCGTTGCTCTTGTGACATTAGTTTTAATAATGAATTTTATATGAATACGGTATATAACAGTGTCAAATTTAACAAATTTAAGTGTACAAACATTAATGAAAAAGTTTCTTCTCCTGTGATGCCCCCCACCAGCTGGAAATGCTTGATGCCCTGGGCACTGTGCCGTGTGCCCATATGGTTAATCCGGGCATGGTTCCATACACTACAATGTGTCATATCTCCTGTGAGGAGTACAGCTGAATTTCTGGTGTCTCCGCATATGTTTTCATGGTCAGAGAATCCATTTCTGCTGTATATCATGAGGAATTTTGCATATTTCTTGTGCAAAATTCATTGTAGCACATTGTTTTGTCCAAAAACTGTATCAAAAATCCATAATGGTGCCGAAACATGTAGAACTGGTCTTGCACTTTCTATAGAGTTGATGTTGCAATATGATAATGGTCCAGGTTCATAGCATAGTGGATTCAATTGAATAGTATTCTTTTTTTCATGTTATTTGAGCAGCTCATTTCCCATTTCTTTGCATTAGATTGGCGTAATATCTGTGACTCATACAGAATTGGCACTTCCTATATTTACCACTCTAAAATCATAGAAATAGTAACACCAAGTCAACATATGTAAACATTCATTTCATGCACTAAAAAACTAGCTAAGTTGAGATTTTGTTTTTATCCTGCTATAAATATCTTTGGGTTGGGTTGGACCCAAATAGCACATATTACACTTTTGATGATATTTTCTAATATTAGAGAAAAAATATTAAAGATTTTTGGGGGGGTGTTGTACTATAATATCAGCTGTAATACATGGACAACATAACCACTAATTGTATCACTTTAGGAAATATAAATAGTGAATGTATACAGGTTTTGATAGTTTTGGTCATCAAAAATGATTTGCTTACTGTAAGATACAATACCTGTAAAGTAAAAAAAAAAAAAAAGGATTAAATAAAGCAGTCTTTCCATGGATATGAATGATGAGAATGATGAGATATTTGATGAGAAATTGTGTTTAACCATGTGAACAGCAGACCACTGTTGGGAATGTAACTTACTTACTTACACTTTGATTTTTTTCTAGCTACACCACTGATGACAGAGCAGTTTCCACCACAGTTTGGCATTATAAGAATATTTTGAGGCATGGGAGAGACACTGAAGGAAGGACACCCACCCACACATGCACACGCACACACAGGGGCAAGGCACAGAGATAGGAGGGCCACTGAGAGATTTACAACTCGTGCATTTCAACATTTTCAACATTTTGCTGCAGGCATTGGTTCAAATTCTTCCCGGTTTACTTACAGATGCATATATATCACATCAGCTTACTCATGTTGGGAACAGGGGGATCAAGGAACAAGGAAGTCAGACAGAACCTTATGACAGTTTATTTACGGCCTCATTTCAAACCTGAATGAAAATGAAAGACATGTCATTTTAGTGCGGGGTGTTTCATGTCGAAAGTGGAGCAGCCTGGTGGCCAAACTTGATTAATTGTACATTGAACCAGTAAGAGCAGAGTGTGAAGGTTCAATTAGCAGGGTAAGAACTAGCCTAATTATCATCGACTTTCAAATCTCTTCGAGACTTGGTCTGACCAAGAGCATAACAATTAACATTTTCCAAACAGCATGGTTGTCCCGCCTCCCTTGGTTTGCTAGTTGTTTGCTTCCTGTCAAAGTGGGAGCAGGAGTTCCCGATTTTTCTGGAGTTCAGAAACAATATTTGTATTGCTCCTGGCCTGACTAGAAGCAACGCTGAAGGTGTTGCGTCACTTGGGGGGCGCTGCCTGGCTAGGTAAGAACACAGTTTTGCTCAAAATATTGCCATGCACACACCATTACGGGTGACATATCAGAGTTCAAAAGTAGACAAATTGTTGGTGCATGTCTTGCTGGCGCATCTGTGACCAAGACAGCAAGTCTTTGTGATGTATCAAGAGCCATGGTATCCAGGGTAATGTCTGAACGGGATATTTGGGTGCTAACCCGGACTGGACCAAAAAACCAAAAAAACGTAAAACCACAGCTGCCCAAATTACGGTATTAAATGTACGCCTCAACTCAACTCCGTCGGGAGCTCCACAGGGTCAATATACACGGCCGTGCTCCTATAACCTGTGTAAAACCTGGTGTTTCAGCTTCATTGTCTAACCCGTATCTAAACATTCATGGCTTATTTCCTCATAATCTTACTTGGTACGAACTACAAAGAAACTAAACCAGTATTTCTCGAAAGCATCACCCAGATGTACACACGTTCCGATGTCAGTAAGGACATTTTGTCAACTAATTGATAAAACAGCTTAAGAATCTGTAATTCCAGGCAGTGGAAAGGAAAACCAATTCCATCCCCCTGGATCTCTCCCACCTTTTGCCTTTGGCCAAAAAATAATAAGAAAATATAGAAGAATTTCTCCATCCCTAATGCTATACAAACAGAGACAATTAATTTCTCAAATGACTCAAACTAAACTCACACACACGCGCACACACACACACACACACACACACACACACACACACACACACACACACACACACACACACACACACACACACACACACACACACACACACACACACACACACACACACACACACACACACACACACACACACAGGTGTTTACATCAGCAGGGCGGTTACAGCTGTTTTAGTCAGATGCCTAAGTTAACAAGGCATTAGTTTCTCGAAAGCAAAGTTGGGAGGGAGCGTACTACAGAATGTTTTTATTAGCATGGTTAACTCGTTCCCCGTTGTTTTGGATAGCATGTCACTCTTGCTCATGAGTTTTTAGTGTTTTGGGGCGGGTTCAGGTGAGATTTCTATCGTACAATGTCAAGTCATGTAAAACAAATAGGATAGAAAAAACACACACACACACATTGTTCAGTGATAGAAACAATTTTACTCAATTACATTACATTGCATTTGGCAGACGCTTTATAACCAAAGCGACTTTCAAAAGAGGACATAATCAAGCCAATATCACAAGCAAATACAAAGTGCACAGAAAATATACAGAACAACAAGTGCAGTTGCAAAGAGGGGTTAGTTTTTTTTTTTTAATTAATAAAGAGTACACACACAGCACACACACACACACACACACACACACACACACAAACAAACACACACACACACACACACACACACACACACACACACACACACACACACACACACACACACACACACACACAGACTAAACTAAACTAAACTAAACTAAATACACTAAACTAAACTAAACTAAACTAAACTAGTCAAGAGTCTGCCCTGGGGCTAGGCCAACTCAAGCATTAGTTTAGTATCTCCTCTCGAAAGAGGAAGGTCTTTACTTGTTTCTTGAAGGCTGCAAGATATGTGCTTAGTCTTGCTGCCTCTGGGAGACCGTTCCACCACTTGGGTACAACTACGGAGAACAGTCTTGACTGGGAGTACCTAGAGCGACTGGATGGCAGAGCCAGACGGCTTGAGATGACTCAATGATAGACAGAAATTATATGTTCTACAATCCCTGATCAATCAAGGGTGTACAAGACATATATCAGCTACTTGTTTTAGCCGGAAAACACAGTTACTTGTGTGTGTGTGTGCGTGTGTGTGTGTGTGAGTGTGAGTGTGTGTGTGTGCGTGTGTGTGTGTGTGAGTGTGAGTGTGTGTGTGTGTGTGCGTGACCTGTATTCTCAAGTGTGCATTCCGTTTTGACTGCCTTTCTGAATGACCCACATCTTGTATCGCAGGCATACACTCCATGCAAACACACTCACTCATTTCACCACATACACACTCACTATGCAAAACACGTTCATTTTGCTCTTTGACAAACTGTGGCCCATTGAAAACATGTGTGTGTGTGTGTGTGTGTGTGTGTGTGTGTGTGTGTGTGTGTGTGTGTGTGTGTGAGCGTGTGTGCGTGTGTGCGTGCATGTGTGCGTGCGTGTCTGTGTGTGAGACTTCTCCAGACCAGCCGCAGGAAATATTACTACTGTACTGTAGCGTGCTGTCTGGTGTGTGCTTCTGTGCAGGTTTTACCACATGCCAACTGTCTCATGTGCCTCCGTAGAGTTAGAACACTGAGAAAGGTAGAGGGGGAGGGAGAAAGGGGGACCTAGGAGTGAAGATATCAATGCGCCAAAGTCAAAGGGCTCCAAAAAGTCACCTTTCATTACAGTGCCATTTCTTAATCTTCCTGTAAAATCGCAACTTTTCATTTGGTGAAACTATTTTTGGATCGGTTAACTAGTCATGCAAGAGTGTTTCAATACGGAACGCGTGGTACAATTCAGTCACTTCCAATTTAAAGCACCCAATGCTCCCCAAGAAGGACATACTTTATTATTGAAACATGGTGGACTGGACTGCAGAGTAGCCTCTTTATGCAAATATGTAGACCCGCTGACGGGCCCATTCATACTTCGCTTGAAAAACTCAACTATATCATAACAACAATGCTATGACTGTGAGCTCTGAGTAACAGATAAATAAGACTTTGGTCATTACCATTTTGAGGACCATATACTACGTTTATAACATAGTGTCTGTTCCAAGGGGGTTTAAGACTTGGTCATTACAATTTTGGTCACAGTAAAGTTATGACTCAGGCTCTGCGCAAAGTGGTTAATTAATCTCAATTAGTTAAAAAATACTTTCCTCTAAATCAACATTCGGTAACACTTTACTTTACGGATCGCTAATAAGGTGTTAATTTCATACTAATTTCTCAGTAATTTCAGTCTAATTTCATGGTAATAACTGCTTGTTATTAGTAATAACAGCAAAATAACCATATGGTTTCCAGTGCAATTACACTATAATTTCTCATTAACAACAGCAGAAATAACCATACAGTTTCCAGTGCAATGATGCTGTAGTTTCTAGTTAATAGTAGGCTAATGGAAACAGCTACTGTGTCATCATAGTAGTTAGGTGGTAGGTATGCCAGTAACTAAACAGTATCAGCCGAAGTAGTTTCATACTAATTACGCTACATCAGGGCCGTAATGTGCATTATTTCCTCTTCCTATGTTATTGCATAGAAACGACCACCCAAGCATCCTTGTATTATTTCTGCTTAATTACCTTGTAAACAATTGAGTAGTTATATGGAAATAAGATAGAATCAGGGCCGTAAAATGCATTATCACCTATTCCACTCAATTTTATGGAAATTACATATTTTCATGGTCTTAAAATGTCTTATTTCTTATTTCCACTCAATTACTTAGTTATTATCATTTTTAATACAATATAGACTAGCCTACTATGAAGTGATTCAAGTACACAGACAAACACATTGTGTGCAAAACTTTATTTATTTTTCCAATCAGTTATGAGATTCATGTTCACTGATGTGAGGTTGTCAATCTGCCACCATCCAGAGGAAGTCCTGTGAACACAAACAAACAAACAGAGAAGTCAACTGCAAGACCGGTTTCACCACGTTTATTTTTTTATGTTATCAATTCACCATCGCTAAATTTGCTTCTGAAATGCAGTACCATGTTAAATGCACGTTGTAAACCTTCCTCAGGCTGACAACATAGCTGATTTACAAAGGCAAACTCTAGCTAGCACCTAGCTTCAGTCATTGAAAACATGGTGGGCAGAGCTAGCTAGTGGTTTCCATTGTAAAGGTACTTCTGTATGCCGTTTCATTTCCAGAACAAACATAAACCTAACACTAACTCATAAAACATGTTTGCATAAGGCTAAAGTAATTCGACGATTGAAGGTGGATGAAGTCAACATCAAGACCATTTTAGCTCACCTTGAAAGTTACCCTGGTTGCTGCCTGCGTGCGAAAGCACTGTGTGGTGCGTCTCAAACTCCACCCTTGTGTGTCAGGGTACTCAATTAAACAACGTCAGCGTCTCTGAGCCATACTGCAAGCAGAGCGGGCAGCGTACAACTAGAACGAGTGTGCTTGAAGTACAGAAGTATACTGATTGGGACGCTCCTGTTCTGCAGTAACCAAACTTTCGTTGCCTAGCAACAACAGGACTCGCCGCCGCCACCGCGAGCTAGTTCAACTTCAGTGCAGCAGAGCCAGGCAAGGTAAGCTTCCTGACAACGAACTAGTAGTTCTAGCTTTAACCTGCTTTCATTTTGTCTCTGAGCATTGAAGGATTTTAACTGTATACATTGCAAACACGTCTTATCAGCTGTGTTTGTGCTGAAATGGCATAGCCTACAGAGGTACATGGAAACCACTAGTTCTAGCTAGCTCTGCCCACCATGTTTTCAATGACTGAAGCTAGGTGCTAGCTAGAGTTTGCCTTTGTAAATCAGCAACGATGTCAGCCTGAGGAAGGTTTACAACGTGCATTTAACATGGTACTGCATTTCAGAAGCAAATTTAGCGATGGTGAATTGATAACATAAAAAAATAAACGTGGTGAAACCGGTCTTGCAGTTGACTTCTCTGTTTGTTTGTTTGTGTTCACAGGACTTCCTCTGGATGGTGGCAGATTGACAACCTCACATCAGTGAACATGAATCTCATAACTGATTGGAAAAATAAATAAAGTTTTGCACACAATGTGTTTGTCTGTGTACTTGAATCACTTCATAGTAGGCTAGTCTATATTGTATTAAAAATGATAATAACTAAGTAATTGAGTGGAAATAAGAAATAAGACATTTTAAGACCATGAAAATATGTAATTTCCATAAAATTGAGTGGAATATGTGATAATGCATTTTACGGCCCTGATTCTATCTTATTTCCATATAACTACTCAATTGTTTACAAGGTAATTAAGCAGAAATAATACAAGGATGCTTGGGTGGTCGTTTCTATGCAATAACATAGGAAGAGGAAATATTGCACATTACGACCCTGATGTAGCCTAATTAGTATGAAACTACTTCGGCTGATACCGTTTAGTTACTGGCATACCTACCACCTAACTACTATGATGACACAGTAGCTGTTTCCATTAGCCTACTATTAACTAGAAACTACAGCATAATTGCACTGCAAACTGTATGGTTATTTTTGCTGTTATTAATGAGAAATTATAGTGTAATTGCACTGGAAACCATATGGTTATTTTGCTGTTATTACTAATAACAAGCAGTTATTACCATGAAATTAGACTGAAATTACTGAGAAATTAGTATGAAATTAACACCTTATTAGCGATCCGTAAAGTAAAGTGTTACCCAACATTCATTATGTGTGGTATGATTAAAATCATCAAATGTTATCAAAGAGGAGTGCTACCACCAATGTTTTCCAGCAGTACCTGTGCTTGCTGTTACTTGCTTTGGATTTTGATGGTACCAGCTGGTGTGCATCAATGGTGTGCAAACTTTCTGTTTGCACAATTTGCAATGCATATTAAAATGGTAACGGTGATTAATGTTAATTAAATTCATTAACATTTTAATCAATTAATTTCCTGGTGGGTAATTAATCATAATTAATTGATTAACGAATGCTGTGAAGAAGTTTTTTTCCTGACAGAACTGTGTGTTCAAGTTGTACAACAATGCAAGGTTTCTTGTCTTTTGAATAGACATACAGTATCTCATTGATGTGTCTATTGTAAATCCCAAATGTGTCAATACTTAACATTGATTAGGATCATTATATAACAGCATTAAAATTAATTGTAATACTATACAGACACACACACACACACACACACACACACACACACACACACACACACACACACACACACACACACACACACACACACACACACACACACACACACACACACACACACACACACTTCCTTCCTGTGCCAAGTTGGCATGTGTTCCAGAAGTCTCGTCTCTCAGCCAGCATCCAGCGTTGTCCCAGCAAGCTCTGGGCCTGGCACTGATCCATTTCCGGAGCGCGTGCACAAACACACACACACACACACACACACACACACACAGTGACACACACACACACACACACACACACACACACACACACACACACACACACACACACACACACACACACACACACACACACACACACACACACACACACACACACACACACACACACACAGGCACTTGGGGTCTCATGCTCCTTAAACGCTCCCATTAAGACACAGCTTCCCCCCACCCGAGAGAGGAGACAACACATCCGGCACGCCACACGCCAGAGTGGTAGAACACACACACATGCTCACAAACCCACGCACACACACAGGGAAATGACATCCACACGCCATAGACACACGCACAGAAACACACAGACACAGACACAGACACAGACACAGACACACACACACACACACACACACACACACACACACACACACACACACACACACACACACACACACACACACACACACACACACACACACAGTCCCCAAGGTATGGCAGCATTACCACATGATGGCATGAGAATGTGTGTATATGGAGGGCAGGATATGAGAAGAGAAGGGTAGAGTAGAGAAGAGAAGAGAAGAGAAAAGAAGAGAAGAGAAGAGAAGAGAAGAGAAGAGAAGAGAAGAGAAGATAGGAGGAGATGAGAAGAGAAGAGAAGAGAAGAGAAGAGAAGATAGGAGGAGATGAGAAGAGAAGAGAAGAGAAGAGAAGAGAAGAGAAGAGAAGAGAAGAGAAGACAAGACAAGACAAGACAAGACAAGACAAGACAAGACAAGACAAGACAAGACAAGACAAGAGAAGAGAAGAGAAGAGAAGAGAAGAGAAGAGAAGAGAAGAGAAGAGAAGAGAAGGGAGGAGAGGAGAGGACAATTGAGGACGGGAGAAGACACCTGAGGAGATGAGAAGAAAAGAGAGATGAAGAGATCAGATGGAGAGGGCAAAAGAGGAGAGGGCAAGACATGACATGAGAGGAGACATGATGAAAACATACCAGCGTTACTGCGTGCTTGCCCATATTTCACCCTCTTGTACTCCGAGCATCCAGAGTGCCGCGATGCAAGCAGGAATGGAATAAGAAGGATGCACTCAAGTTCAACTCTGCTTTACTTTGGGGCATGTTCACAATGGACAAGCATGTTGTCAATGGGCCGCAGTTTTGCAAAAAGCAAAATGAACGTGTTTTGCATAGCCAGTGTGTATGTGGTGAAATGAGTGAGTGTGTTTGCATGGAGGGAGTGTATGCCCGTGAAACAAGATGTGGGTCATTCAGAAACCGGGAAAGGCAGAGTCACAACAGAATAGAAAGCAGCATGCACACTTGAGAATACAGGTCACACGCACGCGCACGCACACGCACACGCACACACACACACACACACACACACACACACACACACACACACACACACACACACACACACACACACACATACACGCACACACACACACACGCACATTGGAGAGAGCAAAGCCTCCATCATATTTGTAGGCACGGAAAACAAAATTGTGTTGTTTTCACCCAAACTGTGCTCCCTGAATATGTATGACCTCTCTTTTATTCTCTCTCTCTCTCTCTCTCTCTCTCTCTCTCTCTCTCTCTCTCTCTCTCTCTCTCTCTCTCTCTCTCTCTCTCTCTCTCTCTCTCTCTCTCTCCTCTCCCCCAGGGTTGCCGTTCTCCCTGCTGACCTCAGTGCCCTCTGCTTAGTAGGGCTGCTCCTGCATCTGCTCTCCTGCTCTGTTCCAGTATGGGTGCGGTGTAGGTGCTCTGAGGTGGCTGGGTTGGAGTGGGAGTGGGTGGTGAGAGAGGGTAAAGGGGTGGGGGTTGGCCAGGGATGGTCGTGTGTGTGTGTGTGTGTGTGTGTGTGTGTGTGTGTGTGTGTGTGTGTGTGTGTGTGTGTGTGTGTGTGTGTGTGTGTGTGTGTGTGTGTGTGTGTGTGTGTGTGTGTGTGTGTGTGTGTGTGTGCGTGCGTGTGTGTGTGTGTGTGTGGAAAGGTGAAATCGTGATTTGGAATGGAGAGAAAGGGAAGGGACAAGAGAGGACAATTGGGGAAAAGAGAACTAAGAAAGGGAGAAGAAGTTTTTTTTAATCCTTGTAAGGTGGTTGGGTCTTGTTTGACCTGGGCATGTAAAACAATAATTTAAAAAGGTAAAAAAACATAGCTCATATTCAACCTCATGTTCTCTTCACCTTACTCTTGAATTTCTGTTTATATGTTGATGAGGGTGAGTGATACAAAGAGAAAGATAAGGAGACAGCGAAAAAAGTGAGAAAACTCAATCCAAGCTCTTGGATTGAGCCACTAGTGCTCTTCTTTATGCACAACTGGAAGACGAACAATATCTGCACGCCTTTTCCCACAATTGTACCCCCTGCCTTGTGTACTCATCATTTGATATTGTATCACATATTTTGTGATATTCTATCAGTATTGTATCAAAGAGTTTAGAAAATATTGACGTATACGCACCCCCAAACTGATTCATGTTCCTCACAGAAAATGAGGCAAAGCCAGTGAATGTGAGTGCGAAACAATAATAACTGATACAATTTTTCTCAAGCAAAAATTTGAAAATGGGTCAAAAACACCCAAACACCTTACAAGGGTTAAAATGGAGGGCAAAGAGAGGAATAATGATGGTATTGTTGTTCTTCTTCTTTTTTTTCGCTGGGGCAGATTTGTGGAGACTACAACATCACTACAATGGAATACAGATCCATATATAAAATCAATACTCTCTTTCCATTGAACAGGAATGCCTTTTGCAGTTCCTTCAGAACTGGTTATACACATAAGCAACAATACATTTCACATTTTCTACCAGTCCTCACAAAGACATAGAGAAGCATCACACAGCTCCTGTAAAATAAATCGCCTTGATGGCAAACTCAGTAACCTTTTTTTTTTCAAAACGTAACCTTTGTGTCAAACTATGGTTTGCTACTAAAAGCTGAAAATGTCTGTATCTTGCCTGAAGTGGGCTTGATAGCTGTATAGCGGCAGTGGTTTGATAAACCTGAAAAAAAGAGTCTAGAACAAACACCTGCAAGCATACGTTGATTGTTTCAATGTTTTTTTTCCTTTCCTTTTCTTCTGGTTGCAAAGAAATCACTTTATGCTTTGCAGTAATATAACATCTTTTTTTATCACCCACATAAATGCTGGCGCATGTATGATTTGGAAAGGGCCACAACACAAAATCTAGTGCAGTGCTTTATTGTAGCACTGCTTTGCGAAAAAGCAATATTTCAAAGCATACCATGTAGACAGACACAAAGTGCAGTAATTTATGGGAAGCTGGCGAGAAGAAGGGTAGAATATATACACAATTGACCCTTTTTTACATACAACATAAAAACAGAGTATGTGGCCCAGAGACCCAGCCCTGTGTCTTTGTCAAAATACACAATCAGCAACACAACAGAGGTGTGTGTGTGTGTGTGTGTGTGTGTGTGTGTGTGTGTGTGTGTGTGTGTGTGTGTGTGTGTGTGTGTGTGTGTGTGTGTGTGTGTGTGTGTGTGTGTGTGCGTGTGCGTGCGTGCGTGTGCGTGCGCGTGCGTGCGTGCTCATATGTTTATGTGTTCTGTGTGTGTGAATGCACATATGCATCATACATGTGTGTGTGTGATCTTTCTGTGTGTCTCACAGTTTGGATGAAAACACTACGGAAAGACATAAAAGCTCGCCTTTGCTCACCGGCCATACAGCTGTGAACTGCCATACACTACAAGAAGAATTAGTGTATAGAAAGGGCACACAGTATAAAAGATGTACTGTTGAATGTATGGATGGGTGGGGGTGAATTACCTATGGTGTGGGATAGGTCCACAAGCAGCACAGTCCAATAAAAAAAAAAAAAAAAAACCTTGAATGTTCCTGGTGTGTGTAGAGTAATATTGAATGACGTATGTATTCCACGTGTGTGAGTGTCATTTTATACTCCTTTGTTTGAGCAGTGATTTAGAATGAGGGAGAAAAGAGTGTTCAAATTTGTTTCTCAACCTACTAGGCGTTCTGAAACATCTTCCAGAGGGGAGGAGCCCGTACTCCAGATTTAACACACAGGGAGGGTCCAGAGCTACCAGTTTGGAGCAGGTATTCTGGAGTCTGAGTAACCCGTTTTTTAGTTGGAATGCTGGAATGTTGGAATAATGTAGAATGCTTTGTAGCATGTAATTTGCATATTTAAAATGCAAAATTTTATTAAATATGCAAATCACCCTTCATTGTAGCCTGAGGCGCTATGGACACACCTTTGAGATAGCATCAGGTGTTTAGTCACATCAAGGAATTAATCAATAGTGTTACATTACATTCTCAAACACCTGTGTACTAGTAGGCACATGTGCACACACACACACGCACACCAGAGACACACTCCCCAGCACACAGATGTACACACTCTTAGACTCACACATGCACATACTCCGATACACACACAAACCTGCATGAGCATGTACACACTCTGTGTACCTGGTGCCTCTGACGCACTCTGACGCACCTGTGCCTTCTCCTGCATCGCTGTAGGGTACAGTAGGAAGCTTCATACAAGCAACAGATGGTCGCTCACCTTACCTGACTCTTCTTCACACACACACACACGCGCGCGTGCACGCACACACACACACACACACACACACACACGTACACGTACACACACACACACACACACACACACACACGCACACGTACGTACACACACACACACACACACACACACACACACACACACACACACACACACACACACACACACACACACACACACACACACACACACACACACACACACACACACACACACACACACACGTACACATACACACACACACACATACACACGTACACGTACACACACAAACGAGAGAGAGAGAGAGAGAGAGACTGTGTGAGCATGCATGTGCATGAGTGTGAGTTTGTGTCTTCATTGACTCTGTATAATTCATTCAAATGGCTTCAACCAGTAATAGAGTGTCTAGAATTTCCATAGCCTCTTACTGAAGGTGGGCCCGTCGTCAGGCCTATTCACTCTTTGCTGAAAACACTCTACTACAACATAACTATGACAATGCAGAGAGTCTTAAGCGACCGATTAAGACTT
>NC_085861.1:35333999-35338999 GCF_034702125.1 Engraulis encrasicolus
GGAGAGAGAGAGAATTGAGCGGAGAGAGAGAGAGAGAGAGAGGGGCGGGGGAATAAAGAGAGTGAAGGAGGGGAGATAGGGAGAGAGAGAGATGAATTGACAGAAAACACTTTGAGATGTGACAAGGAGAAGAGGAGAAAATGAGAGAGAAATGGCAAGAAAGCATAGAGGAAAGAAAACATGAAGGAAAGAAAGAAGGAGGGGGGGTGTGGACTGGTGGTTGCGAGATGTACAGACCACAGCGACCACAATCTTTAAACACTTTCAAGTAGCCTCCCGCTGCTCTCTTCCATCACCTTCATTTTTTTCTCCTTTTAAATCTCTCGCTCTTTTTATGCATCGCTTTATCCTTTTCACTTCCTCTCTTAGCCCTCTCTTCTCGACATGCTTCTGTCTCTCCCTCTGTCATTCCCTACTCTCTGTCTTCTTTGTCCGCGACGTTTGTGTGTGTGTGTGTGTTTGTGTGTGTGTGTGTGTGTGTGTGTGTGTGTGTGTGTGTGTGTGTGTGTGTGTGTGTGTGTGTGTGTGTGTGTGTGTGTGTGTGTGTGTGTGTGTGTGTGTGTGTGTGTGTGTGTGTGTTGGTGTTGATAGTATGGTGTCGTATCACCTGGACATGTTCATGAGAGAGTACAATAAGATGTTCTCACCACACGCACGCACGCACGCACACACGCACGCAGACAGACAGACAGACAGACAGAGAGACAGACAGACAGACAGACAGACAGACAGACAGACAGACAGACAGACAGACAGACAGACGCACGCACGCACGCACGCACGCACGCACGCACGCACGCACGCACACACGCACACACGCACACACACACCAGGCAGGTTGGTTGTGAATGTGGAGGTCAAAAGGCACCAGTGTGGCCAGTATAGGCCCTAATGGATTCAGCGTCATTAGAGGCAGAGCTAAGTGAAGGTCACAACATTAGTCACTACGTCACTACTTCACTACGGAGACGACTAAATAGGCGAAGTGGGCAGGGGATGGAGGGGTTGCGAATGATAAAGGGAGTGGTGAGAGCAGAGGGCTGGAGAGACAGCGTAGGGGGGTGGCGATTTAGAAGGATGGAGCGTTAGAGTAGCTGATTGAAGAGAAGGAGGGATAGAGTAGCTGGATGGAGAGATGGAGCTCTATAGGGGGTGGAGGTGTAGAGTAGCTGGATGGAGGCACAGAGTAGAGGACTAGAGGGTTAGAGTAGCGCAATGGAGGAATGGAGACATGAAGGCAGCTGGAGGGGTGGAGAGATGTTGAGAACATGAGAATGGAAGGTTGGAAAGATAGAGCAGCTGAATGGAGGGATAGAATAGAGGGGGTGGAGGAATGGAGAGATGGTGGAGTGGAGGATTGCGCAGGCAATGTAGGAAAGGATGAGAGATTATAGGGGTGGAGGTATAGACATAGGGTGCTGGATGTGATGGAGGGAAAGAGTTGTGGGTTGGAGGGATGGAGGGACAGTGACGGAGAGTAATAGAATAGGGGGTTGGAGGGATGGAGCTGTAAAGTAAGGAGCTGGAAGGGTGGAGAGATGGAGAAGGGGATGGAGAGATGGATGGACAGAGAGGGATTGGGTGGTAGAGTACGAGGGTGGAGATATATACTGTAGTTCCATGGTACGGGATGGACAGATATCACACACTACACAGTGGAAATGATATCAGTGATAAGTCAATTCATTCTGCTATATACACTGTCAAGAAACAGCATGGTTTAACTTGAAATCACAAGTTTACCAGCTGTCTCAGAATTGCAAGTTAATTTAAATCTTTATTGTGAAACTGCAATTCAAAGCATCACACAACATTTGCTAATGGCACAAAAGACCGTAGATGCACAAAGAGTGTAATATTGTTCATACCACACTCAAACTACTAGTGTAGTCAGCAGGTAACACTTTTTTTCTCCAGTAGTTTAGTTCCATTTCTCTGGCCTTGAGTAAAAATGCACTACTGTTGCTAATGTTGAGATTTATTTGGGTAGTATAACTACACAATTACACAAGTCATGAAGGGTATCGAGGACAATAGTTTTCCTTTCTGCATTGCATTTATTATTTTGCTTAAATTCCTTCTTTCTTCTTTTTCAAGCCATTTTTTATTTGTGTTTGGCATTCATATATTATTGTTAGTTTCATACTTACTTCTTATACTTTTCCTATTCCATACTTTCTTCTTCTACGTGTATACTTCCTACTTGTCTACTCCGAATCCTCTCCTATCCTGCCATTCTATGCTTTTATGCCAGCAGTCATTCTATCAGCTCGAACGTTTTTGGACGGTTTGTTCACAATTTAAGTTGTTGAGCCTGTTTTACTCAAAGCCCAAGTTTATATGTGTGTTTAAAATACTGGACATGCATTCTAGATGTTGCAGGCATCTTTTGTTCTACTCTAAAATTGTATAGCCCACATACAGTTGTCACATTCAGCTATAAAAACCATTATGTTGGACGGTTGGTAGGTTTGCTTTTGGGATGGGTTACACACATAGATATGTGTATGTTGACTTTGTTTTTTGTTTAAAGCCCAAGATCTTATGTGTGCCCATATACCGAAGGTGCTTTTGTTTTGTCCTGCTTTTTAATTGTATGCAGACACCCTGGCTGTGTGTTGAGGGGTGGCCTGGCATGTAGGCTGCTCCTGATTGAGCATGGGGCTTGAAAGGGGTTCTTGTCAGTATAATGCATCAACGGAGACACAAGAGGGTTATTCTTGAAGCAAGGTGTTTGTCATATGCTGTGTTTTTATGTGTGTGTGTGTGTGTGTGTGTGTGCGTGTGTGTGTGCGCGCGTGTGTGTGTGTGTGTGTGTGTGTGTGTGTGTGTGTGTGTGTGTGTGTGTGTGTGTGTGTGTGTGTGTGTGTGTGTGTGTGTGTGTGTGTGTGTGTGTGTGTGTGTGTGCAGTATACTCCTCTCTGATCTATTCATCACTTTACCCCTTTGCCATTAGATATGCAAATACTCACACACACTCAAGCTCACACACCCCAGTGAAGATTTATATAGAAGCATTCAGAGGTGATTGCAGCTAATTGCCAAGGCGATGAGTCTTTCTTCGTCCTTACGAACAACAATCAATGCTCCTGTTCCTTTAATGTCCCACACACTCCATCTATAGTACATCACATATTATCTCACACACACACACGCACACGCACACGCACACTCACACGCACACACACACAAACACTTTTTGTTACATTACATTACGCTCAGTTGATGTCCAAAACGACAGTTATTTAGATACAGTGTCATTGGTACAGTCCCTGAAGCAGTATGAGGTAAGGTGCCCTGCTCAAGGGCACTTCAGCCATGGCTGGAGGGATATGAGTGGGATAGGAACCTGCAACCCTCTGATCTGAAGACCACCTCCCTACGACTGCTCTCCTCTGAAGTGGAGGTGGCTTGATCTCCTCTCCTCTACTGACCAGGCCAACCTCTATA
Organism: Engraulis encrasicolus; assembly: GCF_034702125.1. Classification (NCBI taxonomy): domain Eukaryota; kingdom Metazoa; phylum Chordata; class Actinopteri; order Clupeiformes; family Engraulidae; genus Engraulis; species Engraulis encrasicolus. Next base: position 35,337,450 of record NC_085861.1, read on the forward strand.
GAGAATCTCCCTTTCCGTAGGTATAGGACTCCTCTCCCTTCAAGGCCTAATTTAATACAGAATCTCCCTTTCGTCAGCTATATGATTCCTCTCCTCTCTCCAGACCTGGACAGTTTAATATATATCTCTTTCAGTGGCTATGACTCCTCTCCTCTCATGGACCAGGTTTGTAGAGGAGGTTCGTTTTTTTCGGCTATATGCCTCCTCTTCTCTCTTCAGACCATGGCATACTTACAGACAACATCCCTTTCTTTAGCTACACGACCTCTCCTCTCCTCTCCTCTCCTCTCCTCTCCTCTCCTCTCCTCTCCTCTCCTCTCCTATCCTCTCCTCTCCTCTCCTCTCCTCTCCTCTCCTCTCCTCTCCTCTCCTCTCCTCTCCTCTCCTCTCCTCTCTCCAGGCCATGGAGGCCATATACCGTAGAACTCCTCCAGTATGCAAACTATAGCCAGCCTGGTAGAAGGAGGCTTTTATGCCTTACTTTGATGAGGCAGTGTGGTGACAGGAAGCAAGTGGGAGAGAGAGTTAGGGTAGGATCAGGAAATAACCTCGGGCCAGAATCGAACCTGCGTTCCATTCACTCTTCAGACCCTGCCCAGCTTTGTAGAGGAGGCCCCTTTCTTCAAGTATACGACTCCTCCCTCTCCTCTCTGCACCAGACCCAGCTTTGTAGACGACCTCCTTTTAACCACGGCTCTTCTCCTGCCTCCGGACCAGGTGTAACTGGAGGCTACTTTCTTCCGCTATATGACTCACTCCTCTCTCTCCTCTTCAGACGAGGCAGGCCAGCCTTGTAGAGGACCTCCTTTGATAGCGACCCCTCTCCTCTCTCCACGCCATGGGCAGCCTTGTAGAGAAGATCCCTCTCTTCTCTCTCCAGACAGACCAGGGCCCAGCCTTGGAGGTTCCTTTCTTTAGCAACGTCTACGGCTGCGCACAATTAGCGTAGAGTTCATTTCCATATGAAAACCTGCACTAAAGAGCAGGCAGGAGCCGAGTGGTGATATATCACACGCCTAATGCCTCTACTGGGACTCGGCGCTCAAGACCCAAGCAGATTGCTGATAATTGTCCTCTATTGAATTCATTAATACGTGGCAGAGAATTTTTTTGCCTCTTTTCTTTCTTTTTTCTTTCTTTTTCTTGTGTGATATTCTTTTGCTGAAGAATGTAAAGGAATAACATCTAAGGACAATGCATGGTCACCACAGCAATATAGAAAGAGCACATGTACGAGATTTGCATATTGTGGAACATTTATATCATTACAGCACATTGTCATCTTCCACCGCCTCCTCTTCTTTCTCCTCTGTTCAACCTATCTCTCCCTAATCCACATTCTTCTTCCTTCACCTTCTTCTTTCTATCTCTTCTAATACTTTCTATAAGTCCTCAGTCTTACTGTGTGACAAAAAGAAAAAAGAAGAACAAACAAAATGAGTTGCAGGGCAGCCTATTCCATATGTCAAAAGCACCCACTCCCAATGACTCATGTAATGGCTTGGTGTGCGTGACAAGAGGGAGACATACATGAAGAACTGCCCTCAGCC
>NC_085861.1:35343999-35346499 GCF_034702125.1 Engraulis encrasicolus
TATTTCACATTAATGTGGGTAATGTGGGTAAGTGGTTAGGGCATCAGACTTTTAGCCCAAAGGTTGTCGATTTGACTCCCGACCCGCAAGGATGGTGGGCGGAGTAATTAACCAGTGCTCTCCTCCATCCTCCTCCATGACTGAGGTACCCGGAACATGGTACCGTCCCGCCGCACTGCTCCCTTTCGGGTGCCATTGGGGGATGCCCCTTGCGCGGGTGAGGCATAAATGCAATTTTGTTGTGTGATGTGAACACTGTGTGCTGTGGAGTGCTGTGACACAATGACAATGGGAGTTGGAGTTTTCACAGTTGGGCTTTCACTTTCAATATAGCAATATTTCTAATTTGATATTCAAAGGAAAAGAAAGAATATTACGTATTGGCTTTATACGAAGTACCAACTAATTTATGGCGTTATGTTAAATATTAACCTCAGCGACCTCCCTAGGGGTCCCTATCCCCAGTTTTAGAACCTCCCTCATGGCATTCAGCACCACACCACCCTCATTTACGTGGCGATATAGTTTTTTTTGCGATCGCTAAAGCTAATTTCTGTAATATAAGTTGTTTTTGCATATGAAGAGTTCAGATGCAAAACCCCCTAACTCCATTTCTGAAGACCTGCACTTCTATATTTTTAGAGAACCCTGTTGTTGGTTTGGTTTACATTCATGTACTTGATAATACATATACATAGTTATATTACATAAATACATTTTAAAAATATGCAATTTTGATAGCTTTGTATTAAATAATAATGAATTATGATTATTTTCTGAAAGTGCACTTAGGGGGTTTTGCATCTGAACTCTTCATATATCCTCACACCAAATCTTTAACACGCCTATCTCATTACAAGCACACACTGCAGCAACTACGCTGATAGTAAAAATTAAAAACACACTTTACCTTTTGGTTCTATTCAAAAGGTATGTCATATAAAGAACATTATAGATGTCTAGGAGTTTGTTCATCATTATATCCCCGAAACGCGGAGCGTCGGGGATGTAATGGTTTTGCGTGCACCGCCGCCGCCGCGTCCGCCGCGTCCGCCGCCGCGTAAGGTATTTCGCGTTAACGCGATAACTTTTGAACGGATGTTTGGATTTGTCCCAGATTTGGTGTGTGAATGCTCTAGGGCAGGTTCATGAACTGATTCGAGTTTGGAGGTCAACAATTTCAAGATGGCCGAATTCAAGATAGCCGAATTTTTTCTTTGGCCCATTACTTCTGACCGGGTGGATGGATTTGTCCCAGATTTGGTGTGTGAATGTTCTAGGGTAGGTTCATGAACTGATTCGAGTTTGGAGGTCAACAATTTCAAGATGGCCGAATTCAAGATGGCCGAATTTTTGTTTGGCCCATTACTTCTGACCGGGTGGATGGATTTGTCCCAGATTTGGTGTGTGAATGCTCTAGGGTGGGTTCATGAACTGATTACAGTTTGGAGGTTAACACTTTCAAGATGGCCGAATTCAAGATGGCCGAATTTTTGTTTGGTCCATAACTTCTGACCGGGTGGATGGATTTGTCCCAGATTTGGTGTGTGAATGTTCTAGGGTAGGTTCATGAACCGATTCGAGTTTGGAGGTCAACAATTTCAAGATGGCCGAATTCAAGATGGCCGAATTTTTGTTTGGCCCATTACTTCTGACCGGGTGGATGGATTTGTCCCAGATTTGGTGTGTGAATGCTCTAGGGTGGGTTCATGAACTGATTACAGTTTGGAGGTTAACACTTTCAAGATGGCCGAATTCAAGATGGCCGAATTTTTGTTTGGTCCATAACTTCTGACCGGGTGGATGGATTTGTCCCAGATTTGGTGTGTGAATGTTCTAGGGTAGGTTCATGAACCGATTCGAGTTTGGAGGTCAACAATTTCAAGATGGCCGAATTCAAGATGGCCGAATTTTTGTTTGGCCCATTACTTCTGACCGGGTGGATGGATTTGTCCCAGATTTGGTGTGTGAATGCTCTAGGGTGGGTTCATGAACTGATTCGAGTTTGGAGGTCAACAATTTCAAGATGGCCGAATTCAAGATGGCCGAATTTTTGTTTGGCCCATTACTTCTGACCGGGTGGATGGATTTGTCCCAGATTTGGTGTGTGAATGCTGCAGGGTAGGTTCATGAACTGATTCGAGTTTGGAGGTCAACTCTTTCAAAATGGTGGAATTTTTATTTGGCCCATAACTTCTGACTGGGTGGATTGATTTACCCGGTAACTCCTTAATTTAATGGTTCACCATTTCAGTGAATCTACCATATCAGGTAGGCCTACAGTGTAATAACCAGTGTAACAATATTTAATACCATGTAATACTAGTGTAATACCAGTGTACAAATATGCAATACCACATGCAATATTACATGGTAATACCATGTAATACCGCTTACACACAAATAGCCTACATGATATAAGTACAAAATTGGTACATGGTGTCACACTGGTATGACGTGGTATTAAATATTGTTACACTGGTTATTATACTGTACCTAA
>NC_085861.1:35358999-35361499 GCF_034702125.1 Engraulis encrasicolus
TGTGTGTGTGTGTGTGTGTGTGTGTGTGTGTGTGTGCGTGCGTATGTGTGTGTGTGTGTGTGTGTGTGTGTGTGTGTGTGTGTGTGTGTGTGTGTGTGCGTGTGTGTGTGTGTGTGTGTGTGAGTGTGTGTGTGTCTGCGTGTGTGCGTGTGTATGTGTGTGTGTGTGCGTGCATGTTTGTGTGCGTGTGCGTGTGTGTGTGTGTGTGTGTGCTGTTGTGTCTTAAACGGGAGCCTGTCATGAGTTTGACCACCATGCCAACAGTGGAGACGTGAAAAGGACAGAGTGACACCCGCTTACGATTACCCACAAAAATCCTCCTCGCCCGCCTCATAGTCCTCACAATTCAAGTGTCCACAACCAACTTAGTTACCCATTACCTCCCCCCAGGGAAGCTGATGGGGGGCAAAGGGGTCAGTTGTCCCGGGGCCTGGGAGAGAGGGGGCCCATAAAAGGGTTCTCATTACATTGTATGTATTGGATGGGGGGGGTCACTCAGATGACTTTGCTCTGGGCCCGGCCAAAGCTGTCAGCGGCCCTGCCTCCCCCTCCCACCAACACCCTATCCATCCAGTCCTTACAAGTACCACCGCCCCCCACCACACCCCTCGACCAACTCAATGACCCCTTACACTCCCATCTCAACCCTAACTGGCCCTGGGAGTGTAGCCCCCCACTACACAAACAAACACACACACACACGCACGCACATACACACACGCACGCACTTACGCACGCACGCACGCACGCACGCAAGCACACATACACGCATGCACGCACGGGCACGCTCGCACACAAACATAGACACACATACGCAGCCACGCACACAAACACACACACACACAGACACATACACACACTCAGAGGGAGAGTTTGGGATCTGAGAGAGGGAGAGTGTATTGCAGAAAGGGGATTTTAGGTCTAAATTGGAGAGAGGATGTACATTGGGAGTGAGAGATGGAGAGTGGAGTGAGAAGTTGGGGATGGGGATGTAGTGGGCCTGCATTGGGAAAGCACAAGGAGAGTGGAGCAGGAGAGAGTGGAGTGGGGAGTGGATGGTATGGATCTGAAGAACTGGAGGGTGGCAGGGTATGTGTGTGCGTGCGTATCGGGGAGGGGGTGGGGGGGGTGTTTTTGGAGAGAGGAGGTTACGGGTGTGCATTGGACAGAGAGGGAAGGAAAGAGAGAGAGGGTTACAGGTCGGCGTTGTGGAGAGAGTGGTGAAGGGAGGGTGGGAAAGAGTAAGGGAGACAGGGTTACGGGTCTGTATTTGGGGGGAGGTGGGGAGGGGGGAGCTGAATTCGGAGAGAGGGGTGCACACTCAGGGAAAGAGGGGGACAGCAGGGGGGGTTAGGGGTCTGCATTGGGGTGTGTGTGTGTGTGGGGGGGGGGTGTTACGGGTCTGCATTGTTGTCTCATCCTGGTGACCCAGGGTGCCCCTATTCAGCCCTCTCTAAAGCACCATCTGTAACTGCAACAGTCAGAGGGGCTGGAGGGAGGCAGGCAGGCAGGCAGGCAGGCAGGCAGGAAGAGAAGAGAGGAGAGGGAGGGGGGAGGAGGAGAGATGGAGAGAGAGGAGCAGAAGAGGAGAGAGGAGAAAGGAAAGAGAGGGGGGAGACAGGCAGCAGAAGGGGGAGGGGGGCAGGGGGAGAAGGAGAAGGAGAGAGGAGAGAGGGGGGGGGGCAAAACCGATGGAGAGATGGACACAGACAGGCAGCAGCCGGGGAGGAGGGAGAGGAAGAAGAGGGATGGGAGGCAGAGAAAGATACAAGAGGAGAAGGGAAAGAGGTGGGGTGGGGGTTGAAAAATGATGGGTGGAAGGAGAGCGAAAGTGGGAAGGGGGGAGGTGAAGATGGAGGGAACGATGATTTGAAGGGAGAAAGTGAGAAGGAAAACAGATCAATACACTAGCAGAAGGAGGAGTGAGAGCAGAATGGAGTAACAGGCGTCTGTACTGGGACTGGGCCACCGGATGTATACACATGAAAGTTTAGAGGATATCCGCTGCAGACACGCACGCACGCACGCACGCACGCACGCACGCACGCACGCACGCACGCACGCACGCACACACGCATGCACACACGCACGCACAGACATATTTGCCATTTTTGGTCAGATTTTTTTTTTGTTGCAATCAATATTTGTTCAAATCAAATGTAAAACAAGTCTAAATAGTCTATTAGGTGATTTTAGTATGTGACTGGACTGTAGGTGGTCCCTGAATTTTTTTCACTCTTTTTTTTGTATGTCAAATACAAAATGAGGGGGTGTCGTCCAAGTTCAGCCCCGCAGCCGAGGTTGGGACTTCTTCTATTTACCCCAAGAGATTTTACAGAATTCTAAATGAAGAACTTCAATTTGGCTTATGTCCCAATTTTCTTTATTTTTGGCTTCCCAATTCTCACTTTCGTATAAAAAGTATGTGTTTTATAAGCGTGTCGAAAATCTTTAGCCATATACATATCTCCCTCTCTCCCTCTCTCCCTCTGTCTCTCTG
>NC_085861.1:35366499-35368999 GCF_034702125.1 Engraulis encrasicolus
GAGAGAGAGAGAGAGAGAGAGAGAGAGAGAGAGAGAGAGAGAGAGAGAGAGAGAGAGAGAGAGAGTGTGTTGTGATGTGGGGGGTTGAGGGTGGGAGTTTTGGGGGCAGTGGCGACTAGCGATGGGGTAGCAGGGAAAGGGAAGGCGGGAGGGGGAAGGGGGAGAGTGCAGGACAAGGAGGTGGGCCCCTCCCTTCTTTTTTCACTTAACCCCCCCCCGCAAAAAAAGTGATTGTTTGACCCAAAAAAACAATCCAATGACATATAAGAAGAAGTGGAATATGTGCAAAGGGTCACATAGTCTTGAGGTGTCCAAGGGTTCATGCACTGTGCAGAAAACAAGTTGACGAAAGCAAACAGAACGAAACTTCAGTATGTCACTGTGTGGAAAGCAAACAATGTCAGCTGTCTAACTAAATTAAGGCTTACAGCTATAAAAAACATGCATGATCACATTCTTGGAAAAGTAAATAGTTGAACATACTTTGTATTTCTATTAAAAATTGTCTGGGTTGCCAATAACTCTTTTTGTAGGTTAGGCCCAGCATTGGTAAGTTGATTTTAATACACTACGTCATTTCATACAAAGTGCAAAACAATAATAAAGTTTTGAAAGATATTTTACACAAGTGATTTCCAAAATGTGCACAGAGTAAGGTTAATACAACATTTGTTGAGCTTACAGAAACAGAAAATCTTTATATAAATGTAGTTCAGGAGGAAGTCTGCTGGGTGATTGACAGCTGTCACCTGCTCATGTATTCGCTGAGATTTAACGATCTATTCACCTGTCTCGCACAAAGGCTCTAGAATTCTCCCACCTCCTCCATTTCTAGTGGTCAGAGTCGTCCATCCCTCCACACATGGGAGGTGTGAGCGGATCTCATCCCACATGATCTCTGCTTACTGTGTAAAGCATCCTAGGACTGAGGCCAGCTACCATATGTCTAACATGCTGTATACCAATCATTCAAAGGTGAACTAGTGAAAGGAAGGTTAAAAATAACTTAAATGAAAATGTTTCTATGTTTGTGAAATAATGGTGCTGCAAAGGTGAGTACACATTTCCACAGAGAGGATCATTATCTGCTTCAGAAGTCACAGATGTTGTCATGCATGTTTATTTTGGGGAAATTCAGCTTCCCGATGTTTGATGGCATTCATGCAACCCCCATTCATGTCAGTCCCATGACCATGCTTGCCTGTAAGACACTTTTCTTTGTGCTACATTCTTAGTTACCATCACACATGCTTGACACCATCTAAAACAAATGTGTTAATCTTGGTGTCATCAGACCCCTGGACATTGTTCCAGCAATCCATACCCTTAGTAGGTTTGCCTCTGGTGAGACCAGGATAAACACATTTTAACAACATTAAACTTCATGCAAGATTGCCTTTGAACATGAGGATGGGTGGACTTCGAAAGCGTGACACTGGCTGTATGAGAGAGAGAGAGAGAGAGAGAGAGAGAGAGAGAGAGAGAGAGAGAGAGAGAGAGAGAGAGAGAGAGAGTGTGTGTGAGAGAGAGAGTGGTTATCAAGAGTTGCCGTAGGCTGCCGAAAACCTGAGTGACTTAATACCAACGGCATGACTCACTCACAAACTCACTCACTCACCCAGCCACTTACACATGTGAGTCAGATGAAGTCAGGTGAAGTCAGCTGTGAAGGGCTCGTAACAGACAATGTTGCTGAATTTGTTGTGTTGACATGAACCTAAGTGTGGGTTACTACACACTTCGGCAAATCTAGAGTTCAAAAAGACATACTTAGCCTGCCTATATCCAGACAATATCAGAAGAGATATAGTCTGGGAACCATCTCTTCATTTTCTCATATATAGGTCAACCAAATATACTGAAAATGTGGAGGGTGTGTAAACGAACCACTAGCCTCCTTTTGTCTAAATATATGTTTTAAAATCCCTACCTGTCATTTGATTTAGATCCCAAACCAAGGCGAAGATTTCAGCCAAGGTTTCCATGCTGTCTTTCAGACTGGAATGACGCGCCCAAGGCCGCATTGACATTCCCAGTCTATATTCCACATAGACATAAAAACTAATTAAAATCCACTTCTTAGGAACTAATGAAAGTCCACGGCATACAAATACACATAAAATCTGCTTGACGTTTGGGAAAAAAGATAAGCACCTCCATTAGAGTCATCATGCATTTCTAATGCAGCATGAAAACTTTCATTTTTAAGTGTAGCTAACTTGAAATAGAAGTCTCTTCGTGCAGATGGGCCTGTCAGTTGGATTCACTACATCAGAACATATTAACACTTGGTGGGCAGTAGAAATGTAAAATTAGTTACGTGAGTATACTGTACTTAAGCACAGTTTATCTTGAATATTATTATACTTCAATTCAGTTGTTTTCTTAATATACAAAAACAACAACTTTCACTTCTCTACATTTTAAAATCAAAGAGCATACTTTTGATTTGAATTTCGATTCAGGCTGATGTGACTCATTATTTTATAATAGCTTATTC
>NC_085861.1:35373999-35378999 GCF_034702125.1 Engraulis encrasicolus
TATATAAACAAATAAAGGGATGTCGCGATCAACTTGGACACGGCCACATGGAGACCTTTGGATTGATGGTTAGAGATAGCCTACCTTAGCCAGCTCCAGGCCTCTCTTCTCGAACATGCTCTTAGTCAGCTGTAAATGCAGCACGTTTAAATGTTTCTCTAACTGCTCAATTAAAGCTATGGCCTCCAGGTCTCAGGACGTGAGTAATGTGTGTGTGTGTGTGTGTGTGTGTGTGTGTGTGTGTGTGTGTGTGTGTGTGTGTGTGTGTGTGTGTGTGTGTGTGTGTGTGTGTGTGTGTGTGTGTGTGTGTGTGTGTGTGTGTGTGTGTGTGTGTGTGTGTGTGTGTGTGTGTGTGAGTAATGTGTGTGTGTGTGTGTGTGTGTGTGTGTGTGTGTGTGTGTGTGTGTGTGTGTGTGTGTGTGTGTGTGTGTGTGTGTGTGTGTGTGTGTGTGTGTGTGAGTAATGTGTGTGAGTAATGTGTGTGTGTGTGTGTGTGTGTGTGTGTGTGTGTGTGTGTGTGTGTGTGTGTGTGTGTGTGTGTGTGTGTGTGTGTGTGTGTGTGTGTGTGTGTGTGTGTGTGTCTTGGGCTATTCTCTTGGCTCCTCTCCTCCCGTAGTAGACTGTTCAGTTTAGATGCTAAGCTGCTGGCATCTTGAAAACGCATGTTGAGCACTCAAGGGTCTACTCAGTCCCTATTTCAACTTTATCAGCAATAACAACGCGTTTTGCCCAGTGTGTCTTCAGGTTCGCACTGGGCGAAACAGTTTGAACGCTCAAGAAAATAAATAATGTTCAACTTTTTTGCAGTGGATCCCTTCGCCAATTAGGGCATGTGTATAAATGTAACACAAGAAAAGACAACACCCATTCTGTCAGACACACCTTCCACCAACCATTGACGGTCAGTGGCAGAGGCATGGATGTAAAGGTTAGGCTAAACCCATTGACCTCCGTGTTCGATTTTTAAACAAAGATGGTGGCTAAGCCTTTCAAACACAAATCGCCATTGACATAGTTCCAAAATAGTTCCAGGAAGTGATTTTTACTAAGTCATTTTTACTTAATTTTTGCTTCTTATGTAGTAACTGTGTGTTGTGGGGTTTCTCTCAGAAATAAAGCTGCTGTCTAGAATTATTTGAATATAAGCGAATCATGTCCGACTTGTTGTACCTCTGGTTGTCACAACTCTGAATTCCATTGGAAATGTAAACGTCCAGTTAGGGCTTCTGTCTTCCTCATCCAGCCTCCTAGTCTCCTCCACCTCCTCCTCCTCCTCCTCTTTCTCCTCCTCCTCCTCCCTGTCTCATCCCGCCAGATCCCCATCTGTGTGTCCATCCATCTCCGCTGCATTAACCCCTGGCGAGCTGTGAAATCCCCATTAGACACACACACACACACACACACACACACACACACACACACACACACACACACACACACACACACACACACACACACACACACACACACACACACACACACACACACACACACACACACACACACACACACACACAAACACACACACCATTATATGTGTGCAGGCATGTGGGGAGAGAGAAAGCCCTGGTGTCATCTCTCCCTCTGTCTCTTTCAGCCTTTTCTTTCTTTCAGCCACTTTCTTTCTTTCACTCGCTCCCTAACCCCTACTGTCCTCCTCCTCCTCCCTCCCTCCTTCTGTCTCTGATGTGCTGTGGTATCTCTTCCTCTGTGTCTTTCACTCGTTCAACCCCACCCCATCCCCCTCGATCCCTCTCTCTTTCACTCTCTCTGATGTGCCATCTATCCTGGGCCCCTCGTAGACAATTGCACACACACACACACACACACACACACACACACACACACACACACACACACACACACACACACACACACACACACACACACACACACACACACACACACACACACACACACACACATACACACACACACACACACACACACCCTGAGCCCCATGGGTGCCTGCCCGGCCGGCCTGCCGTTAAAGGCTGGAGGGATGATTGAGCAGGCCCAGAAGAATGGCAGACGAGCATTCCGTCCACCCACAATACCCACAATACACACATACACACACACACACACACACACACACACACACACACACACACACACACACACACACACACACACACAAACACACACACACACGCACGCACGCACACACAGCATCTTGTCCACCCACAGCATTCACACACGCATGCACACCCACGTATGCAAGCACGCCGCACACGCACGTGCACGCACGCACACACGTACATGCACACACACACATACATACACACACAGCATCTTGTCCACCCACAGCATTCAAACACACACACACACACACACACACACACACACACACACACACACACACACACACACACACACACACACACACACACACACACACACACACACACACACACACACACACACTCTTAATTTATAGAAGAAGAGTGAGAGTGAGAGTGAGTGAGTGAGTGAGTGAGCGTCTGTGCTTGCGTGCATGTGTGTGCATGTGTGTGTTCATAAAGAGTGAGGTAGCTGCATTAAGTGAACATTGTTTTATCTGCTAATGAGAGGCTCTCCATGGGGAAAAGACATCAATGGAAGCCCCTGGCCTCTCTCTCTCTCTCTCTCTCTCTCTCTCTCTCTCTCTCTCTCTCTCTCTCTCTCTCTCTCTCTCTCTCTCTCTCTCTCTCTCTCTCTCTCTCTCTCTCTCTCTCTCTCTCTCTCTCTCCACTATGTTCATGACATGCAGCCTCTTCATCACTACCCACAATGCATTGCTATACTCCGTAATGCAGGTTCAGTGTACACACCTCCTCCTTACTCCTCTTTCTCCTTTCTCCTCTTCCTCTCTTCTCTCCATCCCTCAAGACCTTCTTTAATGCAGTTAACATATAGAACTCCTTACTTGTCTTCCTCGTCCTCCTCTTCTTGCTCTCTCCTCCTTCTCCCCATCACCCTACATCATGCATATTTACTATTTAGGCCTCCTCCTCCTATCGGTCTCCTCTCCTCTCCTCTCCTCTCCTCTCCTCTCCTCTCCTCTCCTCTCCTCTCCTCTCCTCTCCTCTCCTCTCCTCTCCTCTCCTCTCCTCTCCTCTCCTCTGAAGTGAAAGCAGAAAGCCCACCTGGGAAACTCCCATTGTCATTGTGACACAACACTCCAAAGCACACAAGTGCACACTTTACACAACAAAATTGCGTATGTGCCTCACCCGTGCAAGGCGACAGCCCCCAATGGCACCCCATGGGAGCAGTGTGGCGGGACGGTTCCATGCATGGCTCAGGGTACCTCAGTGAACCTCAGGGTACCTCAGAAGATGGGGGAGAGCACTGGTTTATTACTCCACCCACCAACCTGGTGGGTCGGGAGTCGAACCGGCAACCTTTGGGCTACAAGTCTGACACCCCAACCCATAACTGACTCCTCTCCTCTCCTCTCCTCTCCTCTCCTCTCCTCTCCTCTCCTCTCCTCTCCTCTCCTCTCCTCTCCTCTCCTCTCCTCTCCCCTCCTCTCCTCTCCTCTCCTCTCCTCTCCTCTCCTCTTCTTCTCTCCTCTCCCCTCGTCTCGCCTCAACTCTTCATCATCACTCTTCATCACCCTCCGAAACTAATGTTTAGTGTGTAGGGGTAGTTGCGTTTGGATTTACTCCTAATGCGACTATACCAGGAATTGAAGGCAAAAATATCTCGTTTGGGAATTTAATTAATGATGAATTAATTATAATTAATAAACCGATTAATTAAAGGTAATTAAAGGACCGTCTCATAAAATCCTTAAGATTATCAATCACAATATTCAACAATAAATTGCTAAACACAGAATTAATAACAAGTTTGTACTGGGATACTCAACAGGGCACAGTGAACAGTAAGGCCTATTCTCTGTGATCAGCTGGGTATGCAAGCACAAAGGTAGATCTGAAGGCAAAATTCTGATAATAGGTTGGTTGGTTGTACAAAGCAACAAGGACAACAAAATGCAATCAAATGATTTACTTTTATTAACTACTAGGATAACTAATAAAACATTACATTCAAAGTCGGATCAATGGGTTAACACAATAAGGCACAAGTATAAAAACAAGAAAGAAATAAAAGGGGAATTGTGCGTGTAGGGGAAGTGTGTGTGTGTGTGTGTGTGTGTGTGTGTGTAGGTGCGTGAGCGTGAACAAAGGAGGAGCGTTAGCCCCGGTTGCTATGGTAGCAAGATGGCGTCCACCACGTGGGCTAGGTTGCTATAGCAATGTAAACAACACGGTAATATTAGCGTTAGCCTCAGAACCAAGAACAATGGGGGTAGCTAGCAGCTACTTAGCAAATAACCGGCGGGGGTTTTCAAGCATTAAAAGTCCCGTGAAGGGCACAAACATGTATCAAAGGTTCTGAAATTAACACTAACAGTTCCGGGTATGATGTATATGGAATGTGAGCACAAAAGAAATAAAAGAGAGAGAATAGAACACGAATGAAACAGCGAGCTTGAATGTTTGTCACTACAAAGATGGCTGTACACTCGTGTACTCAAAGCAATTAGATTCAGCGTGGCTACAGCTGAGCAGCAGTGTTAGCTAGCAGAAATGTCCGGACAAAGGAGGCTATTCAATGAACAGTCTATTATCAGTTATGTGCAAAGTTGTACCGGAAAGGTACCAAAAGGTCCGGAGAAATCTACAAGTCTAACACTCAGAGAGAGAGATAGAGAGAGGGAGATACAAGAGGGAGAGAGAGAGAGAGATGTGGGTGTAACGTGTGTGTGTGTGGGTGTGTGTGTCGTGCGTCTTGGCTAGCAGGCCGCTGTTACACAGGGGCTACTAGCGATTGTCCTTAGCTAACCCGTTAGCAAAGAGAATCTTTCGAATACGGACGATACTGTATGAACGCTTGCGAATGCGGTTCATACAAATAATCGCGGCGTACAGAAGGGATTCACGTTGTTAAGGAGTATGCGAGGTAGAAGTTAGAAGCATGCAAACTAACTAAGCAAGAGAGAGAGAAAA
>NC_085861.1:35386499-35391499 GCF_034702125.1 Engraulis encrasicolus
ACTAGTACTCGCAGATCGCTAACCTGGCAGCACCAGGTGCTGTTTGTGGTGGGAGATGGACGTGCTAACATAGCCTAGGCTACGGAGCGTCAGTTTATGACAGATTTTCGAGTTAGCAAATATCTGTTTCAAGAGAGGCTATGTGTGCTTGTAGAGCCACATATGAGGCCTGACCCTGCGAGCAGGGAGAGCAGAGGTGTCGTTGGGGAAACGGGTGGCAAAAGCACTTTTTAAGTTAGCTTTAGGCACTACAAAACAATTGCAATTTTACAAACAGCCCCTGGCAAAAAAGTATGGAATCACCTGTCGTGGAGGATGTTCATTCAGTGATTTTAGGGTTTATTTTTTTTTTTTAAAGAAAAATGATGAATCACAGACCCGACCCAAAACTGCCTAGTCAGACAGACACAGAGCAGCATACAGGCCATCATACTACAGTAGGCCTAGACCCGTGAGAGCAACACCTCCCCGCCCTCCATGGCCAACCCCTGTACCTGTCCTGTCTGAAAAGGACTAGCTAACATCAACTGAATGAACATCCTACATGACAGGTGATTTTTTATTTTGTCTGATGTTGTATGCCTATCACATGGTAAAATTTGCAGTCTCAAGTCAACACTGCTTAGAGCATATGGTCCTACTCATTTAAAAAAAAGGCATGAATAACATGACATTCAAAAGCATGATGATCCTGACTTACCAGCACCCTCTTCTTCCTCATCATCCCCTTCATCCTCTTTCTCGTCTTCCACACCAGATTGGTCATCAGGGGGAACTATTTGTACAGAGCCAGACGAACAATGTAAACAGTGAGAAATCGTTTATCAGATCCATAGCTTCATTAGCAAAAGTCAGTCCTCGTCTTTCTGTTTACTTAGCTACTGCGCTATGTCTGTCTGAGTATCGTGTCCTGTTTGATACAAACATATCAGTACTTGTGCGAGCGATATACGAGGGGGGAAGATTACAAAGTAGACCTAGAAGACATTTATGTAAACAGCTGTACTACCTGGAGTCTTTTATGTGACACCTGAGGAGGGCTATCTATTAGCAAGTTTACAGTAGCAAGTTCCCCTTCGGATAAAGTAGCCAGGTTAACACTAGCCTACATCAACAACAATTAATCCACTCACCGGTGCTGTCAACAGCAGAGGACCTCGCAACCACGACCGGCATGGCACCCAGTAGCTAGCTGGTCCATTTCTTCGAAAAAATCAAAACAGCGTTTCCCCCCAGCCCCATTCCTTGACGCCTGCCTTTTCTCGACCAAACTTAGCTTTCAAATTCTCGCGCATATAATAACAGCACTGCGCATGTACGAACTTCCTACGTCGCTTTAACGCTTTTCCATCAATTTTATGTCGACTTATCTCTAGCCAATCCACCTTTTTAGAGCGATATAAATTAGGTCGACAAAGCTGGCGTTGAAGCGACTTAAAGGATAGTTCCGGCGTAAAATGAAAGTTTCACCATCGCTTTCCCATGCCACATAATGTATCTAATGATGAGCCATTCCGGGCAATGCTGCGCCGTTATGGAGTTAGCTAATTTTAAGCTTTTTGGTGAAAAACGCAGCCAATGCATCACGGCGGGGCCAATTGTAAGCCTATTATTTTCTGATGTTTCCCCACTATAAACAACTTCAAAAACGCTACACACTTCATCACAAAGGTCTCGTCAATCAAACCGAGGCACAGAGAATGTCATCGGACCACACAGTCTTTCACTGGCCAGTGTTTTCAGAGGTGTCTCACTGTTGCAACTCTCTGACCCGGATGCAGGCTACTCAATCAGGTGGCTAGGTAGGCTAAACATGGTCCGCGGTTCTTACACGACCGTAAAATGAAAAGCTGGAACCCCGACCGTTTTCACCGACTGCCACTGTCTAAACCAGCCATATTACGGGAATGGCTAATAGCATTGGAAGTGGACGAAACTGATGTAAAAACCCAGAGGGATCGCTACTACCGTGTGTGCAGGCAGCAGATTTGAAGAGTTGCATGGAGAGTACAGGTAGGCAGACTACTCTTACAAAGTAATTGCAACACGGTATAATATAACATGGATTCAGCTTTGTAATAACACACCACTGGTGGTGTACTTACATCTGTAAGAGCACTTCTAGTACGACTTTATAAAATTCCTCCAGCCCTCCTCCGTTGCGTAATGGTCCATCTGACCTCGCGCACCCTCGTCAATTAGAGTCTACTTCACTGAAACTACTCTAGCATGCTTGACATCAACCACATCGAATGCCTCAGGTCGCACAATTTCACAATTTCACTTGCCATCCCGCGCTACTTTGTTTTGACAGTGTATTTATCTCCTGTAGTGGGCTACATTTACTGCACCTGTAGGTTGTGCCTTCCCAAAACAGAGTGCTTGCTGGCAAAGACGCGCGGTGTTGCAACCAGTCTCACAAATTCACAGACAGTCGAGATTCATGAGCCAGACACATTTACACATGTTTCTCTCTCTTCAAACATACCTCCATAGCCATGCGCCTTTTTGGCACAGCATTCCTCTTTAGACGGTTTCGTTTAGGTGTTCCATCTCCCTTACTCTTCTTGTAGCCATCATCCTCAAAATGCTCCCTCCACACACGGTAGTAGCGATCCCTCAGGGTTTTTATGTCAGTTTCGTCCACTTCTAATGCTATTAGCCATTCCCGTAATATGGCTGGTTTAGACAGTGGCAGTCGGTGAAAACGGTCGGGGTTCCAGCTTTTCATTTTACGGTCGCAGCCGGTGTAAGAACCGCGGACCATGTTTAGCCTACCTAGCCACTTGATTGAGTAGCCTGCATCCGGGTCAGAGAGTTGCAACAGTGAGACACCTCTGAAAACACTGGCCAGTCAAAGACTGTGTGGTCCGATGACATTCTCTGTGCCTCGGTTTGATTGACGAGACCTTTGTGATGAAGTGTGTAGCGTTTTTGAAGTTGTTTATAGCGGGGAAACATCAGAACATAATAGGCCTATAATTGGCCCCGCCGTGATGCATTGGCTGCGTTTTTCACCAAAAAGCTTAAAATGAGCTAACTCCATAACGGCGCGGCATTGCCCGGAATGGCTCATCATTAGATACATTATGTGGCATGGGAAAGCGATGGTGAAACTTTCATTTTACGCCGGAACTATCCTTTAACCGCTTTTCCATCACTTGTGTCGCATCAACTTTTTAATGCGCATTATTTTAAAGCGACTTTATGTTGGATGGAAAAAGGATTAATGACACTTACCCTCCACCAACACTAACTCATCCCCTGCAACCCACCACCAGCTCAACCGAGAGCACCTCCATCCATGGATGCACCACCCACACACACGGTGGAGGAGTAACACCACTACCTCACGGTGGATTACTAGTAGGCCTACGCTATAGAGAGTAGCAGCCACTGTCACTCACCCCCCATACACACACACACACACACACACACACACACACACACACACACACACACACACACACACACACACACACACACACACACACACACACACACACACACACACACACACACACACACACACACACACACACACACACACAGTATATAGCAACTCCTCTCTTGCCACTACCACCACCACCCAGCATCAGCACTATCCTCCACCCTCCACCATCACCACTGCTCCTCCACCCTCCAACAGCCTCACCAAATGCTCCCCTCCACCCCCACCTCCACCTCCACCACCACCACTGTTCCCCACAGACCTCACCCATACCCCTACTCCCACCAGCCCACTGTGGAGCATTAACATTTACACATCTCACCACTGCTATCACCCACTGTGTGTGTGTGTGTGTGTGCGCGTGCACGCGCGCGTGTGTGTGTAACTTGAAACTCACATGGGGTGGCATGGAAGGAAGAATACTGATGAAATCTATTTTTGCAACTGAAATGATTAATGAGCACATATGATAGGCCTATTCACATGTTGATAGATAGGAATAGGTCGCCTACAGGTTAAAGGTTAGCTCAAGTAAATTGGTCCAGAAGTGACATCTAAACATTGAACAAGCTCTCAGTCACTCTTGGTCCAATTGTACGCAATTATGACAAAATGTGATGCAATAATAATTTATTGTCAGTTTTCGCAAAAAATAATTTGGCATCCCTGAACAAGACCCATTTAAGAAAGGACAAGGTATACATGGGTAGTCATGGGTGAGCGGTTAGGGCATCAGACTTGCATCCCAGAGGTTGCCGGTTCGACTCCCGACCCGCCAGGTTGGTGGGGGGAGTAATCAACCAGTGCTTTCCCCCATCCTCCTCCATGACTGAGGTACCCTGAGCATGGTACCGTCCCACCGCACTGCTCCCCATGGGGCGCCACTGAGGGCTGCCCCCTTGCACGGGTGAGGCATAAATGCAATTTCGTTGTGTGCAGTGTTCACTTGTGTGCTGTGGAGTGCTGTGTCACAATGACAATGGGAGTTGGAGTTTCCCAATGGGCTTTCACTTTTCACTTTTTCACATGTAACATCACAGGACTTCTATATTAGTGCCATGCATGTGGATCAAACAAACAAAACATGGAGAACACAGTAAACCACACCCACAGTCACAGATAGGCAAGAGAGGTGACACAGATATACACAGATATACATACCTCACATAGGCCTATACAGAACATAATTCATAACATGGGGACATTTTATTCCAGGGGGTGATTGTGCTACATACAGCTGTGCAGCCATCATGTTATATGCTGAACAAATTATGTCCACTTCCAATCCATATTTAACATCCTCTCCAAATGGAAACAACATAAGTGTACAAACAAAAAACAAACACTGAAAACACACTTGCCTGGTTATCACAAGTGAGTATGAGTGTCTTTCACATCGGAAAGATTCTGCAAAGCATCATTGGATTTCCAGAGCCACAAACACACCGCTTGAGGAAGTTATCTTCTAAATAAACAAATGCAAATTAGAACAAATACATTCCCTGTCCCTGTCAAAAGGACAACAAAGAGTGACACAAGCGATGAGAAG
>NC_085861.1:35408999-35413999 GCF_034702125.1 Engraulis encrasicolus
TGTGTGTGTGTGTGTGTGTGTTTGTGTGTGTGTGTGTGTGTGTGTTTGTGTGTGTGTGTGTGTGTGTGTGTGTGTGTGTGTGTGTGTGTGTGTGTGTGTGTGTGTGTGTGTGTGTGTGTGTGTGTGTGTGTGTTTGCCTGCGTGTGTGTTTGCCTGCGTGTATGTTAACTGAGTGATCATGGTACTGTTTCGCCTAGCTGAGCGGACGTCACTACACCCATGCATGCACAAATGAGCCATTATCAGTGTTTATCCCATATTACTTTACTTTCCCTTCTTTTTACACTACATCCTGCCTAGAAACACACACACACACACACGCATGCATGCACGTGCACACACACACACACACAGATGAATAAATAAGTAAGCATGGTTATATCCATCTCTCTCTCTCTCTCTCTCTCTCTCTCTCTCTCTCTCTCTCTCTCTCTCTCTCTCTCTCTCTCTCTCTCTCTCTCTCTCTCCTATCTTTAAGGTGATGCTGCGGGCCTTTACAGAGCAATGGCTCAATGGTGTGTGTGTGTGTGTGTGTGTGTGTGTGTGTGTCTGATGACTCAGTGGCGTGGGGAGGATCGTTTATAACATAACGCCATCGCTAATGCAAGAAGCACTCGCCTTACTGCATCGCACTGCTCCTCCTCTCTCCTCTTCTCTTTCTCTTTCTCTCTCTCTCTCTCTCTCTCTCTCTCTCTCTCTCTCTCTCTCTCTCTCTCTCTCTCTCTCTCTCTCTCTCTCTCTCCTCTCTCTTCTCTTTTCGCCGCAGCCTGTGCCTCCATGTTTTATTCATGTTTTATTATTAGGCCTCTACTTAAAAAGGTGAACGGCTCTCTCTCCTCTCTCCTCCCCTCTGTATTCTCCCTACCCCTCTAATCTCTCCTCCACAGTCCTACCCTCACTATCCCTCCTCTCTACTCCGCTCTGCTCTCCTCTCTTCTGTTCTTTAGGCCTTCACTTGAAAAGGTAGGCGGATGGCTCTCTCTCTCCTCTTCTCCTCTCCTTTCTCTTCTCTACCCCTCCTCTTTCTCCTCTTCTATCCCTCTCTTCTTCTACTCTATTTACAATGGTTTGACACTCTCTCTTTCTCCTCTCCTCCTCTTTGTCCTTTCTTCCCTTCACCTCCTCTTTCCTCCTTTCTCACCTTGTTCCCTCACCTCCCCTATGCCCCTCTACTTCATCTCCACTTTAAAAGGTGAGCTGAACCACTCTCTCTCTCCTCCCTACCCCTTCTCTGGTCTCCCCTCTTTTCTGTTCTCTACAGTATGTCTCTCCCCAACACAAACATAAGCCTCCAGGCTTCTTTTCTTCCCTCTCCTCTCCACGTTTCACTGTTCCCTCTTACTCTTCGCTCCTCTTTTCCCCTCCATCCTCCTCCTCTCCTTTCTGTCCTTTCTACTGTTCTCTATGCCCTTTCACTCACTCCCCCCCCCCCCATCTCTCCAATCTCGTCTCTCCCCTCCTCTCTTTTCTTCCCTTTTCCTTTCCCGCTTTATCTATCGCTCTGGCAAGAGCTTGTTGCCCAGGAAGTCTTTCAGAAAACTTCAAACAACCCCACTATTGATTTCTCCCCCTCTCCCCTCTCCCCTCTCCCCTCTCGCATCTCTCCTCTCCTCTCCTCTCCTCTCCTCTCCTCTCCTCTCCTCTCCTCTCCTCTCCTCTCCTCTCCTCTCCTCCTTTTTCCTTCTAGATCCTCTTCTCCCACCTGCACACCAACATTATTATAGAGGCAGATTGAAAGGGAACATCAGAGAGAGGGGGGGGGGGGGGCAGAGCCAGAGAGACAGAGACAGAGATGGAAGATAGAAAAAAAGATAGAAAAAGAGTGAAAAATGTTGACCACACCATGGGAAGAAGACAAAGAGGTCTCAGTGTGTTATTCTGAGGTCTTGAGACATATACTGTACATCTGTGGAAAATCTGAAGTTGAAAACAATTTCAATTGGCCCTACATCCCTGATTCCACAGTACAATATTTAACTCTCCATTTGAGTCCGGCCAGGTTGACTTGAGTAGGTCACACCTATTCTTCCATATGACAACTCGCAAGAGTTGACAAAGAGTAAAATAAACAGTTATTTGAGAATGCGCAGTTGTACAGTTTTCTACTGCAGTATTGGTGATTTTATTTTACTTCATAGACAGATCTCCGTATCGGTCGACTGATCTGTAATTTTACGGGAATGTCATTACCTCCGCCAAGGGGGTTATGTGATCGCCTGGGTTTGTGTATTGTCTGTGTTTGTTCGTTCGTTCGTTCGTGCGCTGCTATTTCACTGCCTGCCACAAGGTGCGCACGGTGAGCACTGAGCACCTTGCCTGATTATCATAGACTTGCCGCCGAAGGTGTTGCTTCACTAGGAGGGCGCAGCCTGGCTACTGAGCACCGGCGTGCCTGCGCCTTTCTGAGCAACAATAAGGAACAGGGAGAGAGTCTCCTTTGCCGCGCCAGCTCCAACGCAAAGTGCATTTGATTTCACCTAAAAAGTTGTTCATCCACATGCAGGAAACAATCCTGTCAAATTAATTACCACCGCTGCCAAAAAATATGGAATTTGTGATTGTGTTGGCCCATATGTTATCATTGCTGTTGCGAGATGGACAGTGACCACCCCCGCAGATCGTTCAGGTTCACAATGCTGTCGAATTAAGTACGTTGTCAAAAATATGGAATGTGATTGTGTAAGTTCACAATGCTGTTGTGGACTGTGACTGAGGTTCGCAATGCTGTCAAATTAATTAGGCTACCGTTGCCAAAATAATTTATGACTGTACGTTCACAATGCTGGTAAAATTCATTACATCCCCTTCGCTACATTTAAAGTTAACCCCAAGTTGTTTGCGAGATGGACAAAGATCAGAAAGCCCAACAGTCTGCATAATGGCCGAGCACCGGCGAATATTCCAATCGGGTGTGCCGCCACAGCAAGAAGGAAAAGGACTGTCTCCTTTGATGCCAGCTCCAAAACCATTGCTATCAACCTAAAAAAATTGCTCATCAGCAGGCACCCTTTTGGCTACACCCTCGTTGAAGTTAACAAACAGTCCTGTGAAATGAATTACCGCTGCCTGCCTAAAATATGTGTGAAGTGGAAGTGCACTGCTGTGAGATGGACAGTGACCACCGCAGATCATTTCGGTTGACAATAATGTCGAATTAATTAGGTAGGCTACCATCGCCAAAACAATATGGAATGTGTGGCTGTGCAAGTTCACAATGCTGGTCAAATGCATTACACTTCACTCAATTTATCCCCAGTTGCGAGATGGACCACAAAGCCCGACAGCAATGCCTATACTGATTAACAACGGTGATAGTGATTTAGAAGGAAATGCCGCTTCACGCTTCAGCCGACAGCGCTAAGGCCAACCAGTGGCCCATGAGAATAATGCATACCATCGTAGGCAAAAAACAGGCCTAACCATACGGTTGTCTGTGGTTGTTTCAGTTTTGTTGGTCAAAATCATTACATTCCCTTCACTAATCATAGGCCTACAGTCGTGTGATCACAAGTTTTCAAAGCAGGATGATTTTTTATCTTGTAGTAAGCACAAGGCTGGATTAGGCTGATACAATTGGTATAATTCCACTTAGTCTTTAACGTGTGATATGAAATAGCTGTGAATTTTTAAATGGTAATAAGGGCATGCTGCCAATCATCAAAACTGTTTATAACAATGTGACCAGCAACTTCTGACCTTCAATAAGTGCATTTATAGGACAGTGCATAGTAAGTTCACAATATAGCATGTAGCACTTTGCCAATACCACAATCACACAGGTGAACAAAACAGACCACAGTTAATCAAGGACATGGTAATTATAAAAAAAATACAGATATAATCTAGTTACAACTTGACTGTTTAATTCTCTGAACACACTAATGGTGTGTATAAACCTGCATAAATGACACAAATATCCCACTGTATGTGTCTAAAAACAAACTTAACTTCCTTGGCGGAGGTCTGCAAACTCTGGGTGCATTTCTAGTTGTTATTGCACGGCCGCCCGCCCGCCCGCACACACACACACACACACACACACACACACACACCAAATTCTATCCTCCTGACCTCGCAATAACCTCACAGTGACATCAGCTCTTATCTTGCAAGTACGCATGAGATCTGTAGTTTACCGTACGGCTGAACACGCTTCCCACATGGCATGACGTACTCATACCCAACACAGCCAGATACTGCATTTCCTGGAGGGGAAAGGAATGGTCAAATGTACTTTTCACTGGAGCATTCCGTAGATGGGTCACACCAGATTGGCACTAGCAACATGTTGGCACAAATCAATTGACGGTAAAGCCAGCTATCAGATAGAGATTGTGTGTGTGTGTGTGTGTGTGTGTGTGTGTGTGTGTGTGTGTGTGTGTGTGTGTGTGTGTGTGTGTGTGTGTGTGTGTGTGTGTGTGTGTGTGTGTGTGTGTGTGTCTGTCTGTCTGTCTGTCTGTGTCTGTCTGTGTGTGTGTGTGTGTCTGTCTGTGTGTGTGTGTGTGTGTGTGTCTGTGTCTGTGTCTGTGTCTGAGTCTGTGTGTGTGTCTGTGTCTGAGTCTGTGTCTGTGTCTGTGCATTTATCGATGTAAAACAGTGTGGAGGAATTTTGAAAAGGAAAGAAAAATTATTTTTGATTGTTAAACTTTGGGATAGGATTATTCAATTTGCTTAGTCTATTTTTTTTCTTTTACACTCAGTGACATTAAATCATTTTGCTTTGTAATGAACAACAGTTAATTATTTCAATAACTAATTGAAATAATCAGTCTTTCATAGAAACAGATGAGTTGAGGTTAGTGGGGGTGAGAATGCGATGTTGCTTTGTAGTTCTGCTGGCTGCTGTAAATAGCACATCTTAATACCATTATCAAGAACGCATCACACAGATCCTCATTCTCTCAGTAGCTCTCCGTGTGTGCGTGCATGCCTTTGTGTGAGTGTGTGTGTGTGTTGTGAAGAATGTCTTGCATGTACAACTTAATTAAAATGCATCATGA
>NC_085861.1:35418999-35423999 GCF_034702125.1 Engraulis encrasicolus
GTAACATTAGTGAATGGCCTGCATGAATTCTGGAAATAAACAACTAAAAATCTCACACAGTGTCCCTTTAAAGTGCAAAATTATAGTGGAAATGAATCCCATGCTAAAAATTCTGCCTTATCACGATCCAGTCGTTTCTCAAGGTAGTGGTCTCACGAAGGCGGCGTGACACCACTGTGCCAGGAAGATGTTGCGATAGGGCACCGTTGGCTCTGCGATGTTGAACGTGGAAGGGGGCTTGCAACCTTCATATCGTTGACCTGCTGGCTGTAGCCTAGAAGCCGCCTCTTCTGGACCCACAGTCCCTGGCGCAATGTTTTGCCACTCTGGCCACAGAGAACATCATTTCCCACATCACATTCTTGTGACCAGCCGCACTCATTTTAATATTAATACAATATCATATTATGTCCCATGTGTCAAGGTCTGCTTGTTGAAGAGGCTAACAAGTGGAATGTGCCTCATGTGTGAATGCAGAGCAGCAAGGGGGGGGGTATTATTGGGTAGGCCTTTGTCTAAGATGATCTTGTAACCAGCACCACACCCGTAATATCTTTCTGTATGAGGTCATATCTAAAGTAATGATTAATTAATGTATTATTTAGCAACATCTTATGAGTCATAATATAAGTCATGATGACTATGGCATTAGCTAATGTGTAAAGAGGAGATATTCCGAGTGTGTTAATATATACTCACAAAAGATGTTATGCTTAACTAATCATGCTTTGCCCCTTATTCTGCGGTCATGACATTATAATGAGTACTATACCATTAGCTAATGCATGAAGAAGTGATATTCAGAATGTGTTACTATGTACTCAGAGAAGAACTTCTGATTTACTAACGTTATCAATAAAAACACCAGATTGTGTACAAGTTTTAATAAGCAAAAATTTAAAACAAGGGATCACACAATAACATACCACAGGGTTACATACATTTATCCATAGGGAGAGAGAGCGAGAGCGAGAGCGAGCGAGAGAGAGAGAGAGAGAGAGAGAGAGAGAGAGAGAGAGAGAGAGAGAGAGAGAGAGAGAGAGAGAGAGAGAGAAAGCGACAGACAGACCGACCAACCGACACACACACACACACACACACACACACACACAGCCATTGTCCTGAAAACGTCCAAAAGGTTAAGTCCATGGTTTACAGATGCATAGCAAGATGCATTGTCCTGTATGACACTCCTGTATGACATACTGGGGAGCGCACAAGGTGTTTGGATCCGCAAACCACTGAGTGGTTCACTGTGAAGTGCCTGTAGTCTGTCGCAGCCAATGCACTCCTGTAAGCGCCCCATTGGTCACTGATGACGGTGGTTCCCGCCGTCTTCTCCTCACCAGCCACAAGACAGGACGTTTCTGGCGGTCACCTACTCCTAATATTCTTAATACCCAAGAGTAAAGTAAAGCAAGTGAGTAAGTAAGTACATTTTACTTATAAAGCACATAAAACAGTACAAAGCTGACCAAAGTGATGTACAGATATTAAAAGGAGAAGGGAACAATGTCAGATCAAATTCATGGAGCTTGGCCTGCAAGTGTTTTGAAAATATGCAGCACCATGGGTGACATCATCAAAGTTAAAGGTGGTCCAACAACTGCTGTACTGCTTCTCAGTGGGACCTCTCCAGCCCCCCAGGGGAGGTTGAGATGACTGCTGTGCTTAGTTGCCATTAGGGGGCATTAGTGTACTTTACCTTTTTAATACTAAGGGGGGCTTTGACAGGCCTATGATGAGGTCAAGTAGGTGTTGGGAGACTCATGGTGAAGAGAAGGGGGCGTTGGGAGGCTCACCTTGCTATTATTACAACAACTTTCATCAATAGCTGCAAACTCTCAACGATCTCCAACCATTTGACCACGGCGTCTCAGGTGGGCCTTTATTGCATGATTGCAAATCCACCTGACTGTTCCAGCCATCTTAGACAGTGTCCGGGAACTCCTCACAACTCCATCCTGCATCATGTCACTCTGCCTAAAGCACAAAACCTGAAAGAAACTGACCATGGTGAAGAGAAGGGGGCGTTGGGAGGCTCACCTTGCTATTATTACAACTTTCATCAATAGCTGCAAACTCTCAACGATCTCCAACCATTTGACCACGGCGTCTCAGGTGGGCCTTTATTGCATGATTGCAAATCCACCTGACTGTTCCAGCCATCTTAGACAGTGTCCGGGAACTCCTCGCAACTCCATCCTGCATCTAAAGCACAAAACCTGAAAGAAACTGACCAAAGGCAGAATAGAAAAAATAATGAAACATATAGTCAGTAGACAACACAGCACTGTAGTCTAAAATTCCCTCGAAAAGACAGTATAACCCCTTCACATTAAACTATTAGAGGCAATTTCTGGCAATATCATTTCTAAAGAAAAAGTGTATGGAGTTTAGGACGCTACATCTACATCTTGAGAAATGGCCGCCATACTGATTTTTTTTGTGGCGAGTTTTTTTTTTCCTGAAGTGTGACCCTTAGAGAGTATTTCAGCTAAATTCCATGTCTTTTTACCAAAGTACGTGGCTTTTACAGTAACCATTAGTAGAAGAGACGACCATCTTGAAAAATGGGCGCCATATTGACTTTAAGTGAGGCCAGCATTTTTTTTTAAAAAAGTGACCCTTAGTGAGTATTTCAGCCATTTGCATTTTAAACAGAAGTAAAAGGGTTTTATAACCATTTAATAGCAGTGGCAGCCATCTTGAAAAAGGCCGGCTATATTGTGTGGCCAGATTTTTTATTTTAAAAAAGTGACCCTTAGAGAGTTTGCCAAATTCCATTCACACATTGTGAATATCACTTCTTCATGCATTAGCTAATGGTATAGTACTCATTATAATGTCATGACCGCAGGGCAAAGCATGATTAATTAAGCATAACATCTTTTGTGAGTATATATTAACACACTTAGAATATCTCTTCTTTATACATTAGCTAATGCCATAGTCATCATGACTTATATTATGACTCATAAGATGTTGCTAAATAATACATTAATTAATCATTACTTTAGATATGACCTCATACAGAAAGATATTACGGGTGTGGTGCTGGTTACAAGATCATCTTAGACGAAGGCCTACCCAATAATACCCACCCCACCCCACCCCCCTTGTTGCTCTGCACATGAGGCACATTCCACTTGTAAGCCTCTTCAACAAGCAGACCTTGACACATGGGACATAATATGATATTGTATTAATATTAAAAATGGGTGCGGCTGGTCACAAGAATGTGATTTGGGAAATAATGTTCTCTGTGGCCAGAGTGGCTAAACATTGCGCCAGGGACTGTGGGTCCCGAAGAGGCGGCTTCTAGGCTACAGCCAGCAGGTCAATGATATGAAGGTTGCAAGCCCCCCTCCACGTTCAAACACCGCAGAGCCAACGGTGCCCTATCGCAACGTCTTCCTGGCACAGTGGTGTCACGCCGCCTTCGTGAGACAACTACCTTGAGAAACGACTGGATCGTGATAAGGCAGGATTTTTAACATGGGATTCATTTCCACTATAATTTTGCACTTTAAATTTATCTTTCATCTACCATGTTAACTTTACTTCTACACTCAACATCTGCTGCATGCATAAGGTAGGCCAACTCTGTCAATTAATTCCACCCCTTAACTAAGGTCGAATTCATATATGATGAGGATCAATCTGGTAGTGTTAATACATGATATATGAACAGCAGTGTTAATACACAATATATTAACACTTGGACACATGATATATTAACAGCAGTGTTATCAGCAGTGTTAACACATGGTATATTAACACTTGGAACTCACACCATGAATTCACCTGTGACTTGCACAATTAGTTAATAGTCGGTCATTATGATTCCAAGCAGGACTCCCTTCTCATTACTAGTATATTAACCATCAATGCATATATAAGTATTAACCATAAATCATACATTAATTCCAACATAATTCCAATATAATCAATGTACCCTTATTGTAAAGTGTTACCGAGAGAGAGAGAGTGTGTGTGTGTGTGTGTGTGTGTGTTGTGCGGTATGCTGTGTCAAGTCCTGAAGTATGCTTAAGTTTGCCAGTAGGGTGAACTGTAAGCTGGTAGTATGGCAAGTTGTCTTGCACATTGCACATAGTGTGGTAGAGAGGGGTAATGTTCACTAATAAGGGCCATGGTATCATGATATTATGCTTCACGTATTTAAGGGATTTATCGTAAGGTCGCTAAATTCTGCCTACTTCAATGTAAACGTGATAATACTCCTACTTCGAATACTATTTTCGTTGTGCTACCTTACATTTTTGGGTAGAGGCAACTGTGTAGATCAGGTAATAAACAATATTAGCTAACATTGGCAGCACTTTCTATCGTAATTTGTTGTTTAACGTCCAGCATGTCCAAAATCTAGACTGAGCACAATTGACCGGCGATAGGCTCCCAACTCCTGCTGTTGTGTTGATTTCGTTCACACTCTTACGGTAAATCCCATTACACCCCTTAGCCCTACGCCTTACCCCTTCCCCTCCGTTTTGCGCGTCCATGTGTAGGGGTAGTGGCATCTCTATTAAGACAGAGGGGTAGGGGTACGGCGAAGGGCTTTCCACTCCTCCGCATGGAGACTTTCCGACACCACACTCCTACGACAGATTTACCTAAATGCATTGCAAGCCGCGGCATGCACAACAGCACACATGTTTAAGTATTTTCGCCGCAATTTATGGTTTTAAAGTTATAATAATTATTCCATTGAACTAAGTTTAACATTGTCCTAATGTGTGATGGCCCTTTCCTCCATGAAACGCACATGAAAAAAATCACTATTAACGTTAACCTAGTGCATGGAATTTGTGACAGCTGTGAGTGTCATTCCGTGATTGTTGAAGGGGAATCTCAATTCATAGGGGTTGCGTTTCAAACCCTACACCTTACAGCTTTGTTTGAAATCACGAGGGGCATGGGGAAGGCGTAGGGGTATGGGTAGAGATCAGTAATCTGAAAGGCCCTTAGTCCTGGCTTTA
>NC_085861.1:35436499-35438999 GCF_034702125.1 Engraulis encrasicolus
AGTGTTCGTGTGTGGGTGGGTGTATGGGTACGTGTGTGATTTTAGGCGGTATAATCTCCGAAAACTCCAATCCTGCTGAATTATGGAGTAGAGCAGAGGTGGTCCAGAGCCAATACAATGTGTGTTTGTGTGTGTGTGTGTGAGAGAGAGAGAGAGAAGCTAAGTTTGGCCTCATATAGTAGGCTAGTAGGCTACAAAAGAGTGGGAAGACACTCCGGGCAAATACAAACTGAAGGAGAGAGAGAGGAGAGGATCAATATACCATTTGTGTGTGTGTGTGTGTGTGTGTGTGTGTGTGTGTGTGTGTGTGTGTGTGTGTGTGTGTGTGTGTGTGTGTGTGTGTGTGTGTGTGTGTGTGTGTGTGTGTGTGTGTGTGTGTGTGTGTGTGTGTGGTGGGGGGGGGATGGGGGGTTGGAGAGGAGAGAGAGTTAGAGAGAGAGATTGGGGACAGCAGTGAGGACAGCAGTGAAGTTGTTTATTATTATTATTAATATTATACTTTGCTGCTGGTGAGTTTAGTTAGCGGTCAATATTGAGTTCCCTCACTGTATTTCTAAGTAAAACTCACAAGTTAACATCAATGAAGATATTGAGTGGTCGTCAAGTGTTTTTGTTAAACTGTGCTGGGTATACAACTCCCCTCGCTGCTCTGTAAGACTGTAGATACAAATACAGGACTGATTCATTGATAAGTGTATATAAATTATAGTGGATATACATACTTTAGCCTTTGACTCCTGTATTTCCCTCTCAAAATAAAACAGTTCATGATCTAATGTACACAAACAAAGTTAAGTCTCAGAGTTCCTACAAAGACAAATAGGGTGTGATGACACAAATGTTTGTGTTTGTGTTAGAGTGTGTGTGCATGCGTGCGTGCGTGTGTGCGTGCGTGTTTGTGTGCGTGTGTGTTTGTTTATTTTGAGACCTCTTGGTCTTACCTGACAACACTAGGCGATGTGGTGACATGTCCAGTGCATAGAAGCGAGAGAACGAGAAACACTGGAAACAGAGATGGCAAACAAGAGAGAGAGAGAGAGAGAGAGAGAGGGAGAGAGAGAGAGGGAGAGAGAGAGAGAGAGAAGAGAGAACGGAAAGGGGGAGAGGGAAGGAGGGAGAGGGAAGGAGAGAGAGAGAGAGAGAGAGAGAGAGAGAGAGAGAGAGAGAGAGCATGAAGGGTAAGGCAAACAAACAAGTGAAGCAAGCCTCTGCCAATAGGGGGTGAGGCCAGAGAGAGAGAGAGAGAGAGAGAGAGAGAGAGAGAGAGAGAGAGAGAGAGAGAGAGAGAGAGAGAGAGAGAGAGAGAGAGAGAGAGAGCGGGTCAGGCAGGCGAAGGAATATTTATTGGGTTATTAGTGGCCCTCTCTCCATTCCTCCCTCAAGGTCAGACCAGCAACTTTGCATACAACCTTGCAAACACCCCAACACCATGCTGCCCCTCTCTAATCGCTGGCTCTCTGTGTGTGTGTGTGTGTGTGTGTGTGTGTGTGTGTGTGTGTGTGTGTGTGTGTGTGTGTGTGTGTGTGTGTGTGTGTGTGTGTGTGTGTGTATGTGTGTGTGTGTGTGTGTGTGTATGTGTGTGTGTGCGTGCACGTGTTTGTGTGTGTGTGCGTGTGCGTGTGCATGTGTGCGTGTGTGCATGTGTACGTTCGTGCGTTCGTGCGTTCGTGTGTGTATGTGTGTATGTGTGTGTGTGTGTGTGTGTGTGTGTGGTTGCATGTGTGTGTGTGAGAGAGAGAGTGTATGGTTATGTGTGTGTGTGTGTATGCATGAACTTGTATGGTGTAAACAATGCTGTTTGTGTTGCTTGTTTGTGCCTGTGACGTGGGCCATGAGAACATCCGAGGGGACACAAGAATGAATATGAGGTGCCCTGACCTAAGTAGGAGTGTGTGTGTGTGTGTGTGTGTGTGTGTGTGTGTGTGTGTGTGTGTGTGTGTGTGTGTGTGTGTGTGTGTGTGTGTGTGTGTGTGTGTGTGTGTGTGTGTGTGTGTGTGTGTGTGTGTGTGTGTGTGTGTGTGTGTGTGTGTGCTTACGGGCATGCGTGCGTGTGTGTGTGTGCACGCAAGTCGCCAAGAGTGCAGCCAAAGTTAGCATGTGCCAGAGCAGACATCAGATCAGCTCCTGACAACATATTGGCTCCATTCCACTCAGAAAACAAACTACTGGTGGATGTGCGACTGATGCAGCCCTCACACTCTCGCATGCACGCACAAGCAAACATGCATGCAAGCACCTACAAGAGCACACACACACGCACGCACACACGTAGGCTACACGCACGCACTCAAGCGCACACGGACGCACACACACACACGCACAAGCATTCATAGGCACAAGTGCATGCACAGAAACACACACACACACGCATGCACACACATACAAATGCACACACACACACACACACATCCACGTACGCACAGTTCAGATAAGAAATGAGGGTGATCTTCCTCCTTTAATGAGATGTGTGGAGGGGTCTGAGGTGGAGCACAAGAGCCTA
>NC_085861.1:35456499-35458999 GCF_034702125.1 Engraulis encrasicolus
GTGTGTGTGTGTGTGTGTGTGTGTGTGCGTGTGCGCGTGTGCGTGTGCGTGTGTGTGTGTGTGTGTGTGTGTGTGTGTGTGTGTGTGTGTGTGTGTGCGTGTGCGTGCGGTTATAAGTGGTCATGTGTACTGACGGATACCTCTGGAGGGCACAGGCCAGTGCCATCTTGAGTTGCACACACACACGACCCAAACACACTCCTGTGCCCTGACAGGGGCCTGCGCCCCTGCTTCTGCCTCATTTAACACACACACACACACACACACACACACACACACACACACACACACACACACACACACACACACACACACACACACACACACACACACACACACACACACACACACACACACACGCACGCATGCCTGCACACACACAGTCCATTTGTCTTCTTCTTTCAATACATCATCTCTCTTCCTCCCCCTGTACATACTGTACATACTGCACAGTACCAACAATCGACCATCCCTTCATACGTCTTGGTCTATTCCCTCCATCCCTGCTCTCGTCTCCAGTATTCCCTGTCGGCCTCCTCTCTTTGCTCCCTCGCTCTTAGAGGTTAAGCCACTGGAGCTGGTCAGTGTGACTGCCCTGGCCTGGCCTGGCCTGGCCCGAGAGGTTAAGTCAGTGAAGCCCCAGACAGTTTGACCCGCTGCCCTCTCGACATGTCTTGCCTGCCCTCACGCTCTGCATGATTCTGGGCTCCATTACTCTCCCTTGTCATAACATATTTATGTTGTTTTTTAGTTGTTGTGTTTTTTTGTTCTCTTTTTTTTATTAGTGGACTACCAACAGAGTATGAGTCTAAATTTGTATTCCCCTTTCTCTCCTGGCCGTGCCCTGCCCAACCCTAAGCACAATAAATACAGCAGTGGTCATCGCAGAACTAGCCTGGTAAACTTGACTCATCCTACTGACAGAATATGTCATTTTCCTATCATGCTGGCCTCACACCAAAGGGGATAGTGGTAGCTGGGCCATGAATCTGGCCTGGCTCTGTCCTCTAATTACAACGCTCTGTGTAGTTTGGAATATGTCTAGAGAGCCATTGGGATGGGCTTAGCACAGTAGTGGGGGAAAACTGGACCATCACTAACAATGAATGCATGTTTAAAGGTGATAGTAGGTATGTAAGACACTTGTGAATGGACGCAGGTATAAAATGGCAAACCAATCTTACCTTCCAGGCCCTGGGGCACAGCAAACAGCTGACTTCCTTTGACAGGCCAGCATAGTCCTGAGGCCTCTACCTGACCGTCTCTCTTCCTAGACCGCAGTTGTGAGCAAAAATCACACAAATCAAATCAAATATAAAACCCCAAAGTACATCCGCAAAGTGGCCACGTAAGTTCACAGTCCTAACAGGGCTTTAACACTGGACCGCCCTCTGCTAGCCATGGGCCCAGCATGTTACATAGTAGCCAGTGCATCAAGGTTCACAGGTGGCTATTCCCCAAGTGGCTCTCCAGTCCTCTGACCTATGATCCCTTCGGCCCAGAGGTAAGACAGCGCCCCCTGGTGGAATACTGAAA
This sequence comes from Engraulis encrasicolus, assembly GCF_034702125.1. NCBI lineage: Eukaryota > Metazoa > Chordata > Actinopteri > Clupeiformes > Engraulidae > Engraulis > Engraulis encrasicolus. The sequence continues at coordinate 35,458,036 of NC_085861.1, forward strand.
TGGATATTATGGACTTGATGGACTTGATGTGGACATTTCCTGCATTTTTGCCTCCTCTTCCTGCTCCTTCTGCTCCTACTTTCTTTTCTATACTTGTCTTTTCTTTTCTTTTTTTCTTTTCTTTTCTATTAACCCTTGTAAGGTGTTCTTTTTGACCCGTTTTCAGTTTTATTTTTCCAATTATTATTCTTTCATACTGATATACAGTGGCCCTGGCTCATTTTCTGTGAGGAACATGAATCTAAAAAAAAAAGAGTGCCCCCCCCCCAAACTGAAGACATGTCTGAGATATTGAGTGTGTGAGTGGGTGCTTGCATACATGCATGTCTGCCTGTGTGTGTATGAGTGAACACATGCATTATGTGCATACACGCATATGTCTATAAAGGTTTGTGTGTGTGTGTGTGTGTGTGTGTGTGTGTGTGTGTGTGTGTGTGTGTGTGTGTGTGTGTGTGTGTGTGTGTGTGTGTGTGTGTGTGTGTGTGTGTGTGTGTGTGTGTGTGTGTGTGTGTGTGTGTGTGTGTGTTCATCCATGTGCTTAGCATTGGTTCCGTGCGTGTGAATGTTGGTGCATGATTAGGATAGACGGACAAACAGAGAAACAGAGGGAGAGCAGGATAGGCCAGGAGATGTGTGTGTGAGCCCTGTGTGACTGTGTGTGTGTGTGTGTGTGTGTGTGTGTGTGTGAGCCCTGTGTGACTGTGTGTGTGTGTGTGTGTGTGGGGGGGGGGGGGGAGGTGGTAGGTAAGGGTAGTGTTGTCGCCTCCTAATCTGGATAAGCAAGAGGTGGGGGCCGAAAACTAGTGGGGCCCTTTGTCTAGTGTCTCAATCGCCTGCCCACTCCCCACCCCCCGGCGTCTCTCTCTCTCTCTCTCTGTTTTTCATCTCACCATCTTTCCAACACTTCTTCTCCTCACTCTTCCACTCCACTACTGCATTTCCTTCTTCTTCTCTACTCTTCCAT
>NC_085861.1:35466499-35471499 GCF_034702125.1 Engraulis encrasicolus
GATTTCATCAGTCATGTCATATTCATCTCTGTCCTCCTCTGCCAAGACATCAATTAGAGCTTTTGGGATTACATCGCCCTCAAACCATAGTGGTTCAAGCTTCCCATATGTGTTTAGGTGAAACCCATAGTCAAGTGCACTTGGGATCTCTGGGTAATGCTCATGGCCTCTCTTCCAGGTGCATTGCACACATGAAAGTTTGTAGTATGAAGTGTTGTTTGAGTAGAGTAGAGTATCATTTAGTAATCCCAGGGGGAAATGAAAGTGTCACATACATAACATTGTTACATATTAACCATAAGTTATAGCTCACTCTTACATACATACATTCAGCCCAAGGCAGATGTCACTTCCTCTCTCTCTCGCTCTCTCTCTCACACACACACACACACACACACACACACACACACACACACACACACACACACACACACACACACACACACACACACACACACACACACACACACAGACAGGTAAATCTCTCTCTCTCTCTCTCTGGTAAAAAAAAAAACATTTAGTCATTTAGTGTCCAAAAAAAGTGTACCATGGATTTATCACATGTGCCTTAGCTAAGTGGCACAGAGGAGCTGTCCTGGAGTGTCAGACGTCACTGTGCATAGTCCCAAAAAATTGTCCTGGAGTGTCAGACGTCACTGTGCATAGTCCAAGTAAAAATGCCAGTGTCAAGTATCCATCATATCCACTGAAAAAAGATGGGGGATCAAAAGTTTCAAACTCTGTTGCTCTCTCTCTCTCTCTCTCTCACAAACACAAACACACACACACACACAAAGTGATTGTCCTGTATGGCTTTATTGGAGAATGCCTCTGTGCAGTACAGTAAAAAAAATCCTAGTGCAGAGTGTAGATTCCTAGTGCAGAAAAGTTTTTCCTGATTGTTGGGGGAGGGCATCGGTTACACCCAGGCGTAGGATAGGAGTTCAGGTAGAAGCACGGAGGCATAAATATAATGATAATAATGATTATAATAATAATAATACTTTCGTTTTATATATAGTGACTTTCAAAACACCCAAGGTCGCTTCACAAGGTATTGTATAAGTGTGAGTGTGTGCGTGTCAGGGCGTGATTGTGTGTGTGAGTGCATGTAATGAATGTGCTTGTGGAACTAGCAGCCATAAGCCTCCAGGAAGAGATGTGTCTTAAGGCGTTGCTTAAACATGGTCAGTGAGGGGGTATTCTGGATGTGGTCGGGCAGATTGTTCCAATGAATAGGAGCAGCTACATGGAAGGCTCTGTCACTGGTGGCCTTGAGCCTGGTACAAGGGACGACCAGCTGGCCCTTGGAAGAGGACTGCAGGGATCTTGAGGGGTCATAGGGATGGAGGAGGTCAATGAGGTAGTGGGGTGTCAGACCATGGAGGGACTTGAAGGTTAGGAGGACTTTATAGGTAATGCGTGACTTGATGGGGAGCCAGTGAAGCTGCTTGAGTATGGGGGTGATGTGCTGCCAGGGTCTAGTGCCTGTGAGGATCCTGGCAGCAGTGTTCTGGACATAAAGATAAGATCCTGGCAGCAGAGCTCTGGACATAAAGATAAAATGTGCAGGTTGGTTTATGCGGTCCAGTCACCTATGATGATCTCTGTGAGTCTGTCTGTGTGGTGTTGAATATTTGGATGGCCCTGGGGACAAAGGACCTCCGTAGCCTGTCTGTCCTGCAGGAGATGGTGCGAAATCTGTAACTGAACAGGCTTCTCTGGTGGTCAAAGACTGGGTACAGGGGGTGATTGTCCATTTGTCCATTATAGAGTAGAGTCTGCTTAGTGTCCTATCCTCAGCTGTGATAGTGAGAGCCTCCATTTCTGTGCCTACAACAGACACAGCTTTCCTCACCAGCCTGTCAAGGCGCCCAGCATCTGCTCTCCTAATGCTACCTCCTCAGCATGCCACAGCATAGGAGAGCACACTGTCCATGACAGGCTGATAGAACATCTGCTGGCGTCTGTTGCTCTGTTTCCTGTACAGTGCTTTTGAGTTAGCAGACCAGTCCAGTTTCTTGTCCAGGTGTACACCCAGGTACTTATATGTGCTGACTGTCGCTTCTGTCTCCCCTCGATAGAGACAGGTACCAGGGGCGGGGTGTTTTGCCTGAGGTCAACCACCATTTATTTGGTTTTGGTGGTGTTCAGCTGCAGCTGGTTGATTCTTCACCATCGGACAAAGTTCTCCTCCTGGCCTCTGTACTTCCCCCCCTGTCCATCTTTAATGCATCCAACAATGGCGGAGGTTTCTGAGAACTTTTGCATATGGCAGGTCTTTGAGTTGTAGTTGAAGTCTGTGGTTTACAGGGTGAACAGCACCAGGGAAAGCACCGTTGAGGGACCTTCTTGCACGGTGGGAAAGTTGATAGGTCAATTAAGAGACCCTGGTGAGCTTGAAGATTTGACCCAGACATCTTCTTTAGTTTAATTTCTCTTGCTTCAATCAATGCTTTTAACTTGCCGACTAAATCCATACAGTAAGTAGGTGAACTCCTTAACACCATTGAGGAGCTGTTCATCAAGATCAAATGAGTTTCCTCCTTCTGCAAAAACTTTGAGGAAATTTGATGTTTGATTCAATAACTTCATTGGTCACACCTTTCCTTTGCTTTTGAATGCTGACATGCAATCAACACCATTGAAGGTATGTAGTAGCCTCGCGACGCCATCCTCTATACTCCACCCAAAGATTTTGGCTCCGCACATTGTCTGGCAAAAGCCTCCAGCTCGGTTCTCTCAGTGTTTCGCCAATCAGCAAACAGTTGAGAGTGGTGACGTAGAACTCACCCGCGAGCTCCGTTACTAATTGGTTAAGGTAACTATATTCACACTTTCGTTTTGTTATTTGTATGCTTTTGCGACGCAATAACGTAACAGGCATGCTAATAAAGCACAATATGGGTTTTAATTTGAGTTTGGAACTTCAAATAATTTAAATGATAGAGTAAGATCAGACCATCTCCCATCGTCCACGGAGACGGATTCCTCATGGCTTTTGCCGGACTGATTGACGGAGTCAACAGTTGGCTATGCGCCCAGGCTAGGTATGTAGGGCCAGAACAGCGGCAATGTGTTCCTGCAAAAAATCTGGCGAGTACCAACAAGTAGAGCACGATACCATTTACCGATGATTGTATGACACTTGAACGCAGTCTTGAACTTCACACTTTAACACAAATGAACACAATTAATTTTGAGTAAGTATACGTTCGTAAACTGCCACACCTAAAGCTCTTTCAACCAGCTCCAGGGAAACCGCTGCTCACTACATTCAGACAAAGTATTCATCAAGTGCATGTGGCTTCTTTCTCTTGTTCTCATTCGCTGAGTGGTATCGGTATGTTATTGGTCGATACTTCAAAGCCAGGTATCAGATATCGGTATTGGGGCCAAAACATGGTATCAGTGCAACACTTAACAGTAGTAAATGAATGAGTGCCTTCTTGTTTTCATCGTTTGTGAGAAAGGCTTTCAGCCCGTTCATAATAAAACGTTCACCACAACGTCTGCGATCTGTCAGTTGATTTTGGTTAATGAAGACAGTTCACGTACGCGTGTGTGCTAAATATTGTTTCTGCTGATGCGGGTAGACTTGTAAATGTTCTCTCTGTTTCCATCCTGAATGAGAGCATATTGGCCTGGAGGAGGAAGTTGCACATTCTCAGCATCTTTGATCATGGTTCATGCCTTTCACTTTGTTGTCGTTTTTTATGCACCACTAAACATCAATTTTTGAGATGGAGTATGGTGTCAGAATTAGGGGATAGGTCAGGGGATAGGGCCCATGAGCATTACCCAGAGATCCCAAGTCCACTTGACCATGGGTTTTCGCATAAACACAGATACTGGGAAGCTTGAACCACTATGGTTTGACGGTGATGTAATCCCAAAAGCTCTGATTGATGTTGGCAGAGGACACGGATGAACAAGACATGACATTTGAAAGTCAAGTCAAGTCAAGTAGGTTTTATTGTCAATTTCTTTACATGCACTGGTCATACAAAGAATTTGAAATTACATTTCTTGCTTTCCCATACAGACATAGACTAATCTAGGTAAGGACATAGACAGTATAGACATAGACAGTACTTATACATGGACTTAAGACAGTATGGACATAGACAGTGCTCATACAGACATTTAAAGTGCAAGACTGGACAACAGAAGACTTGTAGAGGACATACATTAAGAGGTATTGTTGTGCTTTTGTGCTTTTCCTAAAAAGTCCTTTATAGCGTTCTGACATGGTAATAGTAGCATTTTGAAGAAAAATAAATATTAAAAAGGTCTGTCAAGTACACCAGCAGCAGTGTGTGTGTGTGTGTGTGTGTGTTCGTGTGTCTGTGTGTGTGTGTGTGTGTGTGTGTGTGTGTGTGTGTGTGTGTGTGTGTGTATTTAGTGCAGGTAGAAGGTGCGGTGTGCGTCTGTGTGTGTGTTCGTGTGTCTGTGTGTGTGTGTGTGTGTGTTGTGTGTGTGTGTGTGTGTGTGTGTGTGTGTGTGTGTGTGTGTGTGTGTGTGTGTGTGTGTGTGTGTGTGTGTATGTTTATATCATACAAATGTGGATTTATTAGGAACAGGATGATGGGGATTATTAAATGATCGTTAAAAGTTATTTTTCACATTCTAAACTACTGCTGTACAAACCATTCCTTAAATAGATTTGTAATTTTATTCATTCCTTTTGTGTGATAGTACCATGTGTTGCATCCTGTTCACAGTCCACCAATAGTTGGTGCTATTCACTTAATACTTTCATTCCTGCAATTCCCAAGTCAAGGTCAAGCACTTTAAAAATATGGTTTATGTAATATTGTTGTTCAAAGTCCCATACAAATTGGTAATGAAAGTGACCTGCCAGGCCTGCCAGTAGGCTACTATTTTCGGATAGGCTATTGTGAATAACTTTGGACATAGCAGCTGTTGTACTCTAGCTAGAAAGGTCCTCTTGGACTTAAATTGAAGCTCATGAACATGGGTAGTTTTTCATTTACATT
>NC_085861.1:35476499-35478999 GCF_034702125.1 Engraulis encrasicolus
CCAATGCCTTTTTCTAAGGAATTCTGTAGCATCCTCTCCTCCTCCTCCTCCTCGTCCTCCCCACCTCTATCCTCTTTAACCTCTCCTCCTCCTTTTCTTCTTCCTCCTCCTCTTCCTGCCAATTCATCTTCTTCATCATCCTCTTTCTCCTCCACCTCTCCGCGGCTCAATTACTTCCTGCGGCGCAGAAGGGCAGAGTATGTTAGGACTATGAAAATCTTTGATAAGGGGGGTTGTCCCATCTTCTCCTCACCTCCTCCACTCTTTTCCTTTCCTTCCTCTCCTCCTCCTCACTCTCCACACCTCCGGTCTCATCATCCCTCTCTGTTCTCTATTCTTTCATTATTTCTACTTCTATTCCCCACATTAATTCTCTCCTCTCCTCAACAATAACACCAAGCTCCTCTTTCCAAAAGAGCGGAGCGGAACATCATTCACATTTAGGAGTGTGTGTGTGTTTCATCTCCTCCTCTTCTCTCCTCCTCTCCTCTCCTTTCCTCTCAACGGCTCTACTCTCCTCTCCCCTCCTCTCCTCCAGAGGCAGATCTAGGCATTTTGGGGCCCTCGGCAAAGTATAATCATGGGGCCGTCAAAAGTCAGTCTTTTAACACATACAAATAAGGGGCACAAAGTCATGGAAGGAGTGAGGGTGCTATTTTAATATTTTGTCTTGTATATCTTTGATTACTTTACACAAGTGACAAATTAAGATCAGGCCAACTATGGAGGGCAGATTTGGTCGAGGCCCTAGGCAATTGCCTAGATCTGCCTCTCCTCTCCTCTCCTCTCCTCTCCTCTGCTGTGCTCTCCTCCCCTCCCCTCCCCTCCCCTCTCCTCTCCTCTCCTCTCCTCTCCTCTCCTCTCCTCTGCTCTCCTCTCCTCTCCCCTCCCCTCCCCTCCCCTCTCCTCTCCTCTCCTCTCCTCTCCTCTCCTCTCCTCTCCTCTCCTCTCCTCTCCTCTCCTCTCCTCTCTCTCTGGTCTCCTCCCCTCTCCTCTGCTCGGCTCTGCTCTGCTCTCCTCTCCTCTCCTCTTCACTCCTCTCCTATGCTCTCCTCTCCTCTCCTCTCCTCTCCTCTCCTCTCCTCTCCTCTCCTCCCCCCTACCCTCCCCTCCCCTCTCCTCTCTCTCTGGTCTCATCTCCTCTCCTCTCCTCCCCCCTCCCCTCCCCTCCCGTCCCCTCCCCTCTCCTCTGCTCTGCTCTGCTCTGCTCTGCTCTGCTCTCCTCTCCTCTCCTCTCCTCTCCTCTCCTCTCCTCTGTGGGTACTGTACCTCCTCTGCTTCCTGCTTACTTCCTCCTCTGCACACCACTAACTCTCCCCTCGGGGCACAGGGGGCGCACACACATACACATACACACTCCCTCTCTTCTCTTCATGCCTTTTTCTTTTCTTTTTCTGACACACACACACACACGCACGCACGCATGCAGACACGCACTGCATGCACGCATGCATGAATGCAGGCGCTCTAGCACACAGACAGGCACACAGGCACAAAACACACCTCCTCCGTTCGATGCCATACAGCTGGCTTGAATCCAGCAGGGTGGCAGGTGTTCAGGCCTCTGGATCGAATGTGGCTCATGTGAGGCTCACGTGTGGCTGACTCGCGGGCCAGACCTGTGCATGATCACAAAACACACACACAAACACACGTGCACACACACATACCGACACACACAAACACACATGCACACACGATAGAGAGCGAGAGAGAGAGAGAGAGAGAGAGAGAGAGAGAGAGAGAGAGTGAGAGAAAGAGAGAGAGAGAGAGAGAGAGAGAGAGAGAGAGAGAGAGAGAGAGAGAAAGAGGGGAAGATAAGGCAACACACAAGCACACAAACACAAATTAAAAGGCAACACACACACACACACACACACACACGCACTTACGCGCACACACACACACACACACACACACACACACACACACACACACACACACACACACACACACGGACACAGACACACACACACACACACACACACACACACACACACACACACACACACACACACACACACACACACACACACACACACACACACACACACACACACACACACACACACACACACGGTATGATTTGGGGCCAGATCTGGGCGTATTCAGTGGCAGTGACAGCAGCTAAACTGGGTCAACACTTTTGGCCCACCAGCGACAAACAGACAAACAAATAGGCAAACAAACAGAGGCAAACACAAGCAAACACACTAAGCACGTTAGCAGCATCGCCATACATACATGCTTGGCTGCAGACAACATGCCCCAGGTTAAGGAGAGAGAGAGAGAGAGGGTGAGTCAGGCAGGGAAAGAAGGCGGTGAAGACAAGGAGAGAAGGAGAGGTGGCTAGAGTGAGAGAGAGAGAGTGAGGGAGAGAGAGAGAAAATGTGGCAGAGAGTGAGAGGAGGTAGAGTGAGTAAGAGAAAAAGAAAGAGAAAGACTATGAGAGAGAGAGAGGGAAAGAGAGAGAGAAAGAGAGGGAGAAAGGGGGGGAGAG
>NC_085861.1:35488999-35496499 GCF_034702125.1 Engraulis encrasicolus
GGAAATCACAGTGGTCTTTCTGACAGCTTTGTCATATTGTGATGATTACTGTGAATCAACATTTGCAATCGTCTTGGGCAGAACAAGTTTCTTTACATGCTAATATGAAGACTGAATCTGACATTTGAAAAACAGGACGGCATGAAAATGCCTAAAACCAGTATTAAATATTCATTCTTGCTGAGGGAAATAATGCTATGTCTACACTTTCTGTATTATATGAAAGATAAATGTGTGCTTATGTCCAAAACATCATTGGATGCAGTTACGTAATAGTTAGTGGAATTGGCAAATAAAATCCATGGACTTAAAACGCAGCCGAATCGTAGAATCACCCATATCCTGGGTGCTCATGGAAAACCAGCGGACTGCTCTGAAAAGAGCCATACCGCCAAATCTAAATCATAAATAATCAATAAAAAATGTGTTCAGAATGTATTGTGTTGTGTTGCCTTGACTCTAATGGACCTGATATAAATGTGACTTTCAGCATCACTGTCAGAGCAAAGGTGTCAGTCTGACTCTCCACTTCTACCTGTTCACCAAGTGATTGTGAAGATTCTGATTCATCTCACTGCTTTCATGTTCACTTCAGATAATAACACCACCTTCTCTCCTCTTCTCCCACACGGAGAGAGAGAGAGAGAGAGAGAGAGAGAGAGAGAGAGAGAGAGAGAGAGAGAGAGAGAGAGAGAGAGAGAGAGAGAGAGAGAAAGGTGTTGTGCCGCCTGTGGCTCATTCATCACGGTGGTTGTAGAGGAAGATGTAGACCCTCCCCAGGAAGTAATTAAACCAAAGCATCATTAAGACCCCCTCATCACACACACACACACACACACACACACACACACACACACACACACACACACACACACACACACACACACACACACACACACACACACACACACACACACACACACACTGAGATCATTGCCCCCACATTACTCCCCTGCCTACCATAAGCCAACAAGGCACCAGAGACAAACTATCTACGTAATTCAGTCAAACACACACACACACACACACACACACACACACACACACACACACACACACACACACACACACACACACACACACACACACACACACACACACACACACACACACACACATTCAGCCAACAAGTCACCTTTATCATTTTCATCTTTTGTAATTAGTGAATAAACGTCCCTTGAGTAAGTGGCGAGTCTCCTCGGTGTGTGTGTGTGTGTGTGTGTGTGTGTGTGTGTGTGTGTGTGTGTGTGTGTGTGTGTGTGTGTGTGTGTGTGTGTGTGTGTGTGTGTGTGTGTGTGTGTGTGTGTGTGCAGCGTGCGTTTGTCTGTCTTGATCTGCCTGGAAGCATAGGATTATAAGAGCAAAGGTAGTCCAGTTACTTACCTTTACTGGATGCATGATCCCACAGATAGCCTATATATGCCTAACTACCTAACTATCATGCCAATTCCCAGGTCAGACTCAGGTCATATCTTGACCATGTTGGGGCAAGTCCCTGGCTACTCCGAGGCCAGAGCAAAGAATAGTTTCAGGTCAGGCTGGTTTCTGGATCAAAATGATCTTCAATTTCACTGGGGATCCATTGGTTCTTGGCTGTTTCACTGGAGTACATTAAATCATTAAGGGAGAAAGAAAGAAAAAATAATAATGACCCTAGGAGTTTAGGGTCCCAACCTGCACACAAGAAGCAAAACTGACATTTGAATCAGAGTTTGTAATCTAAACCACGGCATTTGAGATGTCTACTTGATTCAGTAGAATGCATACTAAATGAAAAGACATATACATATTTTTTTTATGTCAGTTAAGGAATTAAGTTGGGCTCAAATTACACATCTTTCAAATAGTATCTGATTTTGACCTCAGATTTTGTCATTCACATAAAGAGAATCAGAACCGTCTCTAATTGCAGAAAACGCACACACTACTCAACTTTCCAGTTCCCAATCATGAATGCAAACATGTTTGATATCTATGATTTATGGTTGGCTACTCTTTGAACTGGTAAAATTCTATTTTAATTCAATACTCCTGAGTAACCGTCGACTGATTTTCATAAGGGGGTGGAAAGGCTATCACTAGGGTTATGGGTGTGTTCTGTCACGTCAACAAGCCTGGCTTTTTGGTGTAGCGGTCAGAGCCCCGGTATGGTACCCTGGAAGGTCCAAATTCGAGTCCTGGTGGGGCAACTCTACTCCCCTTTGCTACAGGGGGTTTCGGCTAAGAACCTAGCCAATAGTCGGGCTGATAGTTATATAGTTTTAAGCCTGCACTGCAAGCACTACTATTATTCTAGAAGACCACAGTGCTGTAAGACTGAAAATGATTCTAGAATGCCTCAGCGGTGTCACTGCTGTTAGACTGCAAATGAGTCTAGAAAGCCACTGTTAAATGGTGTCGATGCTTTGAGACTCTTAGGGACCTTGGCCTTGATCGCAGTCACAGGGCAAACACACCTCCAGAGGTAAACACAGCACAGTGTGTGTGTGTGTGTGTGTGTGTGTGTGTGTGTGTGTGTGTGTGTGTGTGTGTGTGTGTGTGTGTGTGTGTGTGTGTGTGTGTGTACAGCACCGATAGCAGTGTGTGCAAGCCATTATTGATTGTGTAAGGCTTTTACGCATAAATCTGTGTGTACCCAGTTTGCAGTGTTTGGGGGAGGAGAAATGCGTGCGTGCGTGCGTGCGTGCGTGCGTGCGTGCGTGCGTGCGTGCGTACATGCTTCCGTGTGTGCATGTGTCTGCTTTTGAGTGCAGAAGGGGGGTTGCTGGAGAGAGAGTCTCCATTTCCATATCCGTATTGTTAATCCTGACCCCATAAGATTCCTGTGATAACTGTAATAATTCAATTCAATTCAATAAAGTCCTGATTGTGTTTAAGCTTTATAAAGCCTTTGAGGAATAGGGTATTATCTGCTTTATCTCCACATGTTCTCATTAGTACCACTCAATACACAACGATGACCAGAACATGGCAGCACACCTCACAAAGCCAGGAAGACCACATCACTCATTTCAGACAAATAATTCTTAAAATATCTCCTACTGCAAAGAAATAGTCCTTTTCTGATTAGAATTATTTCAGGACAGGGGAAGATCGCATACAGTAGAGTGAAAGAGGACAAAATGTAAACACACACACACACACACACACACACACACACACACACACACACACACACACACACACACACACACACACACACACACACACACACACACACACACACACACACACACACACACACACGCACACACACCAAGGCATTTCAGTCTGACTAATTAAACAAACAAGCGCTTTCTCATTCTAATAATTGATTGGCTATCGACTCTCAGGAGATCCCTTCTCTACGATTGGCCCGTCCCGCCTCACTCATTAGGGTGGTGTAATGTGTGTGTGTGTGTGTGTGTGTGTGTGTGTGTGTGTGTGTGTGTGTGTGTGTGTGTGTGTGTGTGTGTGTGTGTGTGTGTGTGTGTGTGTGTGTGTGTGTGTGTGTGTGTGTGTGTGTGTGAGTGTGTGTGGTTAAGTGGCTGGCGAGGAGCTCAAAAGCAATGGGCCGAGCATGAATGAAAACCTGAGAGAGCATATTGAACCGTACAGAGCAAAGACCAAAATAAATCTTGTTGATGTTTGATGAAAGTCCACCTGGGACACTCCCAATGTCATTTTTGACGCAGCACTCCACAGCACACAGGGCCCTAGGGCAAATTGAGTTGGTGGTACCATAATCAGGGTACCTCATCATGGAGGATGGGGCACTGGTTATTTACTTATTTACTTCGAATTTCCAGTAATATGTAATTTTAGCGGCAAAACTTATTGCACTTTGGTCATACAAGTAAATATAAATAGTTGCAATACCTTCTCTGGCCACCACCCTATACATTTAATCTCACCCATGTTTTAGGCCTTTACAAAATGCTGTGCCAATTTCCTTTTCTGCCTTTGGCATCAACAGTTTCGATGACCATGCCAGTGACAGTGAAGACGTCTGTGTTGGCACCACAACACCGCGGCACCTGTGTTCTTAAAAATAATTTTCAGTCCACTATTAATTATATGATTGCAAAAATAAACTAACTGTATGGCACTGATACTGCTGTGTTGTACATTATGTGGTGTATGTGGTGATAGCATTAGCATAAATGGTGGTCATGTTTGTGGTCATGTTATATGTGATAATAATGGTAGCATTAGTGACAAGACAGCAGTGTTTGGCTGTAAACACCCATTATCCATAAACATCACCCATTAGCCGTTAGCCATTAGCCATTAGCGGCTAGGTCCAGCTCATTATTCCCTCGCTGGCTTGCCGAGCTCATTAGAGGGAGAATGCCCTGACAGGTAAACACAGCGAATGGGAATGGCCTATCAATAAACACACTGGAAGTGCTAGGGTGTTGGGCCAGAGGTAAACAAGGGAGAGGGTGGCGGGGATCGGGCGAAGGTAAATTAGGACTTTTCACAGAGGGAGTGCAACAGAGGGTGGGGGTGAACAAGGGTGGGAGAGAGGGATAGGACTGGGGAAGAGGGCAGTGGGGAACTAGAGTATAAAGACAGTGAGCGGGGGGACACTGGGGGCTGTCCTCAAAGGGAGGTACAGGCAGTCACACAGAGTGAGTGAGAGGGTGTGTGTTAAGGGGTGGTACTACTAGTCAGACACAGGGAGGGGAAAATGATGGGTGCCATCTATGGAGGAAATCAAAGAGAGAGGGTGGTGTGGTTGTCGTGCAAGTGTGTGTGTATGTATGTGTGTAGGGGTGAAGGTACCTACCGCAGCCACACTGAGGATGGTGCATGCAGGTAGGTGTACAGAGGGAGGCATAATAATAAAGGTGACAGAGAGGGAGAGGTTGGATGGGGTGTCACATACTGTAGGGACTGTATGATGACAGTCAGGCAGAGCGAGAAGCAGTCAGAGAGAGGGACTGTGTGTTGGGTGCTGAACAGACACAGTTAGACAGAGGATGGAAGAAAGTGGTACGCGGGCCGGAGAGGGCAGGGAGTATATATAAGTACTCTACAGAGGCAGTCACATACAGGATTATGGGTGGACAGGCTGATGGGTGGAACTAGTGGCTGGACAGTGGCAGTTAAGCTGCGTGTACATCAAAAGTACCTGAGTAGCTGAGGTTGCTGAAGACTTTAGCTCCATGAATTTGCTTTATTCACTCTGGGCATGACATAGACATGTCTGATTAAGCACATTGATTTATCACATAACGGCTCAGTGTTGTCAGTCTGGGACATTCAGAGATATGAACATTCTAATTTGGTATTTGCTGAACCTCATCATAGCTCGTTACCATAATATTAGTTTATAATAAATATATTAGTTAGGGTTCGGGTTAGGGTAACCGAAATTCGCTCTGGTCGCTCAGGTTGCATCACTCCCGGAATTGGTCGCTTTATTCGCAGACCCTCAGTAGAGAAATAATGACTTTCGTCGCTCAGGTAGCATAGGTCTCTCTTGGTGTACACATAGCTTTAGACGACAGAGGGAAAAGGAGGCAGTGAGCTACGCTGGGGGTTGGAGGGAGGTTTCGTAAGGACTCTATAAAATCATTCAGGCAGTGGGTATATTGGAGGGAGGAGGGTGGAGGACTGTAAAAACAGACTCAGAGGGAGGGAGGAAGTGCTACCTATGGGCAGGCCCGCCGACGGGGGGTGGGTGGGTGTTATGTTGTCCCAGGCCAAGGGAGATAGAGGGCCCAGAATTGGGTCCCTGTTACATTGCATTTATTTGGTAGGGGGCCCTTTCAGATGATTTTGTCCTGGGCCCACCGAAAGCTGTCAGCGGCTCTGCCTATGGGCACTATTGAGGAAGACAGACGGAGGGTGGTGGTGGAGTTGGAGGATGGGGGACTGTAAAAAAGGCAGACAGACAGGGAGGGAGAGGGTGGGTGGGGAACCCTCTGTACCAATGGGCTGTACAAAGGCAAGGCATGGGCTTGGGAAACGGCCTCACCCCTGACAGAGGTCACTAATGGCAAGTGCTAGAGGACGCTGTTGACAATAACAATGTCTCTGAGAGAGAGAGAGAGAGAGAGAGAGAGAGAGAGAGAGAGAGAGAGAGAGAGCGCTTGTAACCTGTTTACCTTTTTTCATTTTTGTATCTTTTTCTCTCCCATGTCTTTGGTGGTTTTCTCCACTCGGTGGTGTGTTACGAGAAACCATTGTTATGGTGTGTGATCTTCTAACTTGTGTCTGTGTGTGTGCATTTGTGTGTGTGCATGCGTGAGTGTGTGTTCGTGTAGCGCATGTTCATAAACATGCAAGCATCTGTGTGCGTGCGTGTGTGCGTATGTGCACTCGTGCGTGCGTGCACGTGTCTGTGTCTGTGTTGTGTGACTACAAGTAAGATTGTTTATGGCTGTCTCGTGCATAGCAATAAAGCAAACTTGCAAAGCGACCAGGGAGAAGGATAAAGGGAACCAGGCAGACAGAGACGGAGGGAGGTAGGGAAGGAGGGATGGAGGGGTAGAACTCACAGGAGGGGAGAGGGGTCCAAAAGAGAAGAGAAGGGAAGGGGAGCTGTGGGGGGAAGGAGGAGGAGAAGAGTGGAGAACCAGAGGAGATGAGGGGGAAAGAGAGGAGGAGGAGGGGGTGAGATGGGCAGGTGAGGAGATGAGAGAAGAAAGAGGTGGAGAGGAACAGAAAACAAGTGTAAGGTAGTAGTAGTAAGTTGTGAAGGATGAAAAGAGGAGTAGGAGGAGATAAAGAGTAGGAGAGGAGAGGGGAGGAGATGAGAGGAGAGGAGAGGAGAGAAGAGTAGTGGTGAGGAGAGAAGAGAAGAGGAGAGACTAGAAAGAGGAGAGGAGAAGATGGATTAAGAGAAAGAGGAAGTGTGGGGAGAGAAATAGTGGTAAGGGAGTAGTACAGAGAGAAGGAGGGGGAGAATGGAGGGGAGGAGAGGGAAAAGAGGGAGAAGAGTGAAGAGGAGGAGGGGGTGATGCGAGCAGAGAGAGAGGAGAGGTGTTATTTATGTTTTGAGGGGGGTTCATGCGGAGTTCATGTTACCATGAGATGTCCCTGGGGCGGGGACCAGGGGACAGTCACTCCGGGGTGTGAGTGCGTGTGCGTGTGTGTGTGTGTGTGTGTGTGTGTGTGTGTGTGTGTGTGTGTGTGTGTGTGTGTGTGTGTGTGTGTGTGTGTGTGTGTGTGTGTGTGTGTGTGTGTGTGTGTGTGTGTGTGTGTGTGTGTGCACGCGCGCATGTATGTGTGTGTGTGCTCTCGCGTGCCTGCGTATGAGTGTGTGTGCATGTGCGTGTCGGTGTACGTGTGTGTGTGTGTGTGTGCGCGCGCAAATGTTCTTGGGTGTGTGTGTGAAACCGCTAGTCTGAATGTGTGATTCCAGGCTTGGTAAAGGCCATATCATCTCTTTGATAGACTTCAACTCCCACAGTCAAAATCACTATCACATAACAGAGAGAAACAGACAGACAGACAGAAAGGCAGGGAGGCAGACAGGCAGATAGGCAGACAGTGAAAGTGAAAGCTGTG
>NC_085861.1:35541499-35543999 GCF_034702125.1 Engraulis encrasicolus
TGCATATTTCAGTCGTGATTTTTTTTATTTGAAATCCTCGCCTTGAGTAGCAGCGCTTTATTTGTGTTTCATTCACATTCAACCATGGATATATGATGCTTTTTTAACTTAATCGATCACAAACAGAGCTACTGAAATGCAAACAAAAACTTGAAAAACATGAAAAGTGAAATCAAAAGCCGTTTCTGATGTTTTAAGGAAAATTTCATTATTTAACGTACGCCAAATGTTTAGTTCAAAATAAAATGCATCCAAGAGACAAAGATTTATAAGAAAGCAAGAAAGAGATATTTTCTTTGTTCAATGAAATTTGTTTTATTTTTTAGAACACAAATGATATCCCCATGTTGAAACATTTTTCCGTATGGTTATGTTGTAATGCTGTAATAAATATTTTATTCGTTCCACTGTGAACTGTGACACACACACACACACACACACACACACACACACACACACACACACACACACACACACACACACACACACACACACACACACACACACACACACACACACACACACACACACACACAGTGAGAGTGACACTCAACACACACTGTGATCACACTGTTTGGAAGTGTATGTGTGTCTTGTGCAATCCGGTAACCAGTGGACAACTGAGCTACATCACACTTTACACCTGCGTTTGACAACACGCCTCCCAGGTGTCCAACTGGTGTTCAGAATGTATTACTGCCTACATCACTTCCAGCAGAAACACCACATCCGAAAAGCAGGACAGGCAGTGTCACTGCTGTTGTTGTTGTTGTTGACAAACACATTGCTTGTTGTTGCTGTTGTTTACAGTGTTATAGTAAAGATTTGAGCTTGGTCCCAAACTACATGGCAGAGTAGTTACCCTCTTTGGAGCGCACATTGAGATTCACAAAAGATGAATAATTCTTAACACTTGCATTTAATGCCATCGAGTCCACAATGAAGGATATGTTTTAAATGAGATTTAAATGACAGATTTAAATGACAACAGCTAATAAAACTATAATATTCACCATGTGTTTTACATGTGAACAGTGAATAAAATGTTTTAAATGTGAGCCGTGAACAGCATATGTTTTAAATGTGAACCATTGAATAACACATGTTTTAAATGTGATCCATTGAATAACACATGTTTTAAATGTGATCCATTGAATAACACGTTTTAAATATGGACATTGAATGATGCTAAAAACATTCATGAACCAGATGGCTACCTTCATGCAAAAAATGTCCTGAATTTCACCACCCTTCAAAAAAGAGAGAGTGAGAAATACAGACCACACACACACACACACACACACACACACACACACACACACACACACACACACACACACACACACACACACACACACACACACGTGCTGAAATCAGCATAGTGGCCATAAGTGTGTGTGCGTGCATGTGTGCATGTGCGTGTGTGTGTGTGTGTGTGTGTGTGTGTGTGTGTGTGTGTGTGCGTGCATCTGTGGAGCTGTTGCTGTGGTGCAATATCTTGGCTCAGTGTGTTTAATGCTGTGGTTATAGATTTCATTGTGTGATGTGATGGCAAGTCTGTGAGTGTTTACTGTGGTTGGTGGGGTTTGTGTGGCTTGTTCCCGAGGTCGTTTCATCTGTGTCTGGTCTGGAGAGCTTTTTTTAGTCTAGTGTAGCATAGCGTAGTATACAGTAGTGTAGTGTGGTGTGATGTAATGTGTAATGTGTAGTACAGTGTAGTGTAATGCAGTGTGGTGTGGCGCAGTGTAATGTAAAAACATGTGGTGGAGGAACCACTTAAAGGCAAGACTGGAATTTATAAGAAGAAATAATAGCAATAGATTTTATCTGGAGCGCCTTTCAAGATGCCCAATGACACAAAACCAAATGTTAAAAAAATAGTAAGTCAAAAAATGCCAATGGAACATTTACCTGTGTTGGTGTGGGTAGCATGGTGTTGTGGTGCTTTCTTGGCATTAGGTCCTGTAGTGAGGAGTTGCTGTGCTGAATTGGCAGCGTGTTGTGACATGGAGCAGTGGGAGGAGACACGACAGGGCCAGATGGGGGTGTTGTGATGCTGTGCTGGTAGGTGGCATGGTCTTTGATTGTGTAAGCCACGGAGGTAGTAAAAGACCTGGAGAGAGTGAATAAGGCCCGCTCCCAGTCATTTCAGTGGGAAATGCTAGGCTAGTGAATTCAGCCAAAATTGAACGAATTTTTCAGCTTCCAAGATGGAGTTTCATGGAGCTCATTCATTTCCCGCACCAGTTTACTCAGCCAATTACGTGCCACGTTCCTGACTAAAGTAAGGTTGACCAGAAAGCTATATGGAAGATGGGCATTGGATGCATGGAGGTATTATAAGGTGCCCAACCACAGACCTATATAGGTCTGTGTGCCCAACACTAAACTCGCGCACCCACCAATCATCATGAGCGAAGTGGTGTCAGAAATGAGCGAATTTGTGAAAATGGCGACGAGGAAGTGCCTTGCTAATCGGCGAAGCTAACCAGCCAAATCC
>NC_085861.1:35548999-35551499 GCF_034702125.1 Engraulis encrasicolus
AGTTAACGCGTTCATGAACGAATCGTGCACGCGCTCGCGTATCCTACAGCAAGCATACCGCCAGCCTTAATTCATGTTCGTACCGTGGACAATTACATTATAATTTACCGTAATGTGCTTATCAGCTAACAAATTTGCTTACCAGAGAATGCTTGAAAATGTCAAAATATACAAGCTGTCAGCAAACAATACTTGTATACACACACAGTAGGCCTACACTGGTACTCATCAGAGAACGTTTATACAGCACATACAGAACACGTGTACACACATATACACTTGCTGTACATACGTACTGTAGGTAGCCTATATGTTGGTTCAATATAGGGAGTAATTCGGCACATACAGTACAAATATACAAGTCCTCACCAGAAAACACTTGCATAGACAGATGCTCAATGGTGAATACTTGTGTATCTATAAAAATACACGTCCTTCTCGGAATATGCTTGTATGTACATACACACAGGTGCTAGAACATTTCAACATGGGCAGTCATTACGTAAAGGTAGAGTATTTAGAATAGGTAAGGAAACTACGCTGCTCAATGCAACTATGCTGTTTGTTCGCTCTTTTCAAAAATATAACAATAAACAAATAATTATTGGTACGACCAAAGTAGAGTAAGTTTTGCAGCTAAATATGTCTACTTCTGGAAAATGAAAATGGTGGACACAGAGAAGATCCACCTTTTTATGTATGAAATGTGTCATTTTCCCAGTCATAATGCATACACAGAAATTGAGCGGAGGAAAACAATCCTGACAAAGATTACAATTGCAAATGGTCAGCATCATTTCTGGAAGTAAACCATTTTTTTTAAAATGGTCTATCCTCAATGCAGCGTATACAAATATAAAAGTCCTCAACAGACAATACCTGCATAGACAAACAGATGCTTTAAAGGAAGAATGCTCGCATATACATACAATACCGTACATGTACACATCTGCTGGCTGGATTATGCTTGTATGTACACACTGGTGCTTGAAAATTTCAATATAGGCAGACATTAATGTGGCACGGAGAGGCGTGAAGATGAATAGCAGGGACAGCCCTGACCCTTCAACACCGGCTCTGTCTGATGAACACACGGCCTTCTACATACCACTGATATTTATGGGCCATCTGCCTAAGAGGCGCTCGGCCGGTGTGTGTGTGTGTGTGTGTGTGTGTGTGTGTGTGTGTGTGTGTGTGTGTGTGTGTGTGTGTGTGTGTGTGTGTGTGTGTGTGTGTGTGTGTGCATGCATTTATGTGTGTGTTGCTGGGTGAGAGAGATTGAGTGTGTGCCTGTGCGTGTGTGTGTGTGTGTGTTATAGGAGGGTGCCATTGTTGTTTAACCATAGCGTCATCTTCATGCAACCAACAACATCACAGCATCTACATCACACCACCTCAGAACACTATGTCCCCTTACACCTCACCACACGCACACACACACACACACGCACAGACACACACGCACACAAACACACACACACACACACACACACACACACACACACACACACACACACACACACCGCACTACACACCTCTACGTACATACCACATATCTGCCTGCTATCTACACACACAACTTCAGTATACACTCAACCCTCGGTACACGCATGCATGTACAAACGCACTCATGCACGCACGCATACACACGCATACGCATTTATACGCACACACTTGATCCTCACAAAAATCACTTCACAGATGCAGCAAACAGAGGGAGAGACAGACAGACAGTCAGACACATGCATACATGCACGCATGCACACACACTCACGAGCTCACACACACGTGCACGCAAACACGTGCACACACACACACTCACACGGACACGGACAATGACACGCACACACTCACACATGCACACGCGGTGTCAGCTGGGTCCTCCACGGATAAGACTGGGTGGGGTAGTGAAAAGGGTTTCATGGGGGGGGGGCTTGTTGAGAGTGGGCCGAGACAGGCTAGGAGGTTGGGGGAGCTGGGACAGGGGACAAGGGACAGGGAGAGCAGAGGGATGGGGGCTCAGCGGCAAGTGCACAGTTTGAGGAGGCTGAAGGGAGCAGGTGGGGGTTTGGGGGGCAAAGGCTTTTTTTAAGGGGGGGGGCTAGAGAGTGGTAGGCAATTTTTGAAGGGTGTGAGGGGTTTTGATGGAGGAAAGGGGAATGAAGGGGAGAAGGGGGGTGGGGGCAAGGGGACCGATAGAGGGATGCTAAGAGGGGGATGTGGAGTGAGAGGGGTGCTGAGATGGGGTGAGGTGGCGAGGGGAATGAAAGAGGTGGTGCTGTGGTAGCGAGCGGAGTGAGGGAGAAAGGGGAGCTGAGGTGGCGGGGAGAGGGAGCGGTGTTTGACGGAGCAGGGTGCGCGGTGAAAGGGGGTGCACAGTGGTGGTAGCGAGAGGGGTGAATGGAGCGAGGGCAGGAAAGGAAGGGGTGCAAAAAGGGCAAAGGGGGCGAGGGTTATGGGGTTAGAGAGGCTGAGGGAGTGGAGGGACCGAGTAAGGGGG
>NC_085861.1:35553999-35556499 GCF_034702125.1 Engraulis encrasicolus
GCTGGTTCCAGCATTTGGTCGCATAATGGTTAAAAGCCATTACATTCTGTCTGCATTTTACCCTTTGCAAAACCAGTAGAGGAGACTGTGAAGACATTTATTAGAATATTATTGTAGCTTATCTGCAATATAGGCTTTATTTAGGGTCTACGCATATTAGGCGAGTACATTTAGGGTTTAACCCCAAAAAAATTGATACAAAAGGTTTTTTTATGGATTCTATTACTATTTGACCTGCTAAATGACATACTAAAAATCTAGTAAAATCTGACTTTGGGAAATGAGTTTTTTTCAACATGGCTGCCATAGGCTTATTATAAGGGTCAAGAGACACTCCAATTGAATAGGCCAAAAAATTTAGCTTGCCGATATCACCATGAAAGTTAATCCGGTGATTGCTCACATATTTGTGAGAAAAAAATGTATTGCAAGTTTTCTGAAATGTTATGTTTTAACATGGTAATTGGACTATATCTAATTAAATATGCATTAAATTTCAAAATGCAAAACCTCAAAATCTGAAAAAGCCAAGCTCAAAATTACTCTTTTATTTTGTTTCTAGTAAGCCAGAAGATATCTTCAGAAGAGATTATGGACATCTCTTTTTGTTTCGTAGTAAATCTAAAAATCTTTGTGCAGACACACCAGCTAGCATTTTTTTCCAAAACATGATTATTTAACATCTCTCTTAGATAAATAATTGAGTTTTATGTGTCTCAAGTTCTTCCAGACATTCTTTGACTCTGGTGGTATCATTGTTAGCATGTATCAAGGGCAAGGTCAGCTGTCCTCAAATCATAGCCTCTCCACAGAGGTGTCCTAAGTGCTGGTGCTGGGACTCCTATTTGCCATGTACACCACATCACTGGGCCATGTTATCTGTTCTCACAGCTTCTCATACTACTGTTACACCGATGAAGCACAGTTACTTTGTGCCAGATGACTCCACGGTCACACATATGTCCGCTTGCCTCTCTGAACTATCCACAAGTATGAAGGAATGCAACCTTCAGTTGAGCCTCGCCCAAATGCACTGCTGGTGATCCCAGCCAAAGATTTAGGTTGCCATGATATCGAGCTCAATATGGATTCTGCTACTGTTGCCTCAAATAAGGCCACAAGAAATCTAGGTGTCATTGTTGATGACCATCTATCATTCTCTGACCACATAGCCTCAGTTTCCCAGTCATGTCCTCTTTCTCATGCCCTAATTGAATACAAGGCCCTGACCCTTGCCTATGACGCTACAACAGGCCCTACTCTGGCTTACCTGAAAGCTATGCTAAAGCCCTATGTCCTTTCAGGACATTGTCTGTCTCCAGTACCAACCGTTTCACCTTGCTCCTGTCTATTCAGTTCAGCTGCTGAAAGACCCAAAATACCTAGTGACACCATGATTCATCACTGATGATGTGCCCTGACAAAACAGGATGCAAAACATGGATATTATCATAGCAGTAGTGTCTTTATCCATCCAAACAGCACTCCAAACAAACAGATCCTGAAAACATGTTAGTTCATGCCAATGTAATTATCATGTAGTAACCTTTATTTTTAAGAACTTTGATCTTGAAAATGACACCTTTCCTGAAGTCAGATTTTCCTAGATTTTTAGTATGTTATTAAGGACACTTAGAGGTAACAACATCAGTTGAAAAACCTTTTGTATCAATTTTTTTGGGGTTAGGTCTTTTTATTGCATAGATGTACTCGCCTATATAGACCATTGCCAAATACGGTAAAGGAGGAGAAACTTAATAATCAATGTAGAGGTGGTAGAGGTAGTGAATGAAGCGAGGGACAGTACTCTTCAGATTTTTCTTCTTCTTTTATTCTCTGACAAACATTTAATTTCTCTCAAAACATTTTATTTCTCTGACAAACGTTTTGAAGACTTCACAAAATCACATTTTCACAATATCAGCATGGAGACCCTTTTCCTTTCTTTGCTCATTCTTGCATAGTTACCTACCAGGTTGCCCATCCTAAGTACTGTATGATGCAGAAGAAACCAAGAATGCATACAGTTTACAATACAGTATTGTATACAATCCAATCCGTTCGCATACACCATACATACACATTAACACATACACACAGTATATACACAACTTCATCCAGTAAGGAGACTGGGAACACTGGAGCTGCACAGTAATGACTAACCCAACGGCTGCTAATGGTGTGGTGATGTCATTATGAACGTACAGGACGTGAAATGTGTGTCAAATTGAGAGAAAGGGTGGAGGAGAGGAGGAGAGAATGTGGGGGAGAAGGAGGAGGGGGAAAAGAGAGGGAGGGTATTCTCATGACCCTTTAAAAAAACCCAAACATTACATCATGCATTGCATACACATAAGCACTCAAACACAGACAGTGGGACTAACACACACAGGCACACAGACAGACACAGTCAGACTCTCTCTCTCTCTCTCTCTCTCTCTCTCTCTCTCTCTCTCTCTCTCTCTCTCTCTCTCTCTCTCTCTCTCTCTCTCTCTCTCTC
>NC_085861.1:35558999-35561499 GCF_034702125.1 Engraulis encrasicolus
TTTATGACAACATTAAAGCATTTAACTGTATAATAATAGCATGTTCCTGTACACTAGTTTGGAGTCCAATCCATCCAACAATGCTCACTCTTCCTCTCTCATACACTGTGAGAAGGCTAACTCTCCCCTTCTCACAGTAGACCTACCATTTAGCCATTACAGCAGTCAAGACAGCTTGGAGTTTGTAGTTTGAACTCCATCCAACAATTCTCACACTACATCGCACACACTCTGTGATCTGCAGTACATCTGTGTAAACGCCATTTGGTCATTTGCAGTCAAGATAGTTTTATCCAGAACAGCATGAGACCTTGATAGAAAATAAAATAGTATATGCTATCCATCAGTGTTAATCCGCGCTAGCTCAGTGACTCGTCATAATTTTCAGCCAAGTGATTACCAGGCGCTAGCAATATAAATAGTGGTTATGATCCGATGTTGTTCTGGCTGATGTTGCCTTTCATTCAAGAGCAAAGGCCAACAATTATAGTTCAACAATATGCAGTCAGAAATGACTAAATTAGAAGGCCTATCCTTTCCTCAACAAAGTAAGCTTGCGTAGCACTTTAGGAACATACCTCCAATATTTTGGCTGATTGCAGACTGCTCACACCTATGCAAAAGAAGTGACAGGTTTCCACATACCTGTTGTTGCCGTCTGTAGACTCTTTCAAATAATTCTTCCTGTCCTATTCTCTTTCTGCAGAGTGCAGTCCATTGCATTTCATATTTCTACTTCACACACCACCTTTTCAATTAGCGGGCTGAGCAGCGGACCCCGAGGTAAAAGGTGAAAGTAGCCTAAAATGCTTATGGCATCAACAGCTATGGTCACATTCAGAGTGGGTTTGTTTTAACATTTTCTTGCTTGCCTAGTATTATTATGCATTATGTTTTCAGATTCATATAGTTCAACTTACACAATGTGGGACCAAAGAGATATTTTCGACAACAACAACTTGATCAGCCTTCAAATCAATGCACAAAAAATGAAGTCCCGTACTACCAGACAGATCTCGCGTACCACAGTTTGTGCACCACTGCTCTTTCTTCCTTAGAGAGAGAGAGAGCGATAGGGAGAGAGAAAGAGAGAGAGAGGGAGATAGAGAGAGAGAGCAAGCTGGGAACCCTTACTCATGTCCAAGTGCAGTCATCCGTCTGCCATAGAAGACCTACCTGTGTGGGTGTGGGTGTAAATGCATCCACGTGTTCGGGCGTATAATGGGTGTGTGTCTACGAGGTTTTTGGTTAGCTTCACACCTACAGTTGAGGACGATATTATTAGCCCCCCTCCTGAAATTAGACATTTCTCTTGATTTCTCAGTAAGAATGACCATTATTAACCGTTTCTGTTATTCTGGAAACAAATACACTGATGGAGATAATGTTCAATGAGTTGAATTTGGATTTGTCTGTTGTTGCGATGAGTTTAAACAAAAAAGTGTAAAAATGACAAGGACAAAATTATTAGCCCCCTGATCATTAATAGTCAATATGGCCCCATTTATGAACCAAAACTGACAACAGGCTCTGATAAGTTGCTACCTAGGTTGGCACATGCCCCACTAGGGATTTTGGCCCATTTCTTCACTGCAAAGTGTTCTAGCTGGTCCAAATCGCATGGATGCTGAGCATAGACGTTAACCACAGACTCTCAGTGGGATTGAGGACTGGACTATGAGCGGGTGATTCCAATATCATGGTTTTAGTGTCCTTGAAGACCCTCTGAACTAATCTAAATGTATGCTTTGGGTTACAATGTTGTTGGAAGACCCAGTAATCCAGATTCAGACCCAGACTCCCTGTGTCTGAGGCTGAATAACAAACTAAACTTGATGCCCCACCACTATGTGGAACTGTGGAAACTGCTTAGCCTGATTAGACCAAAGAAGCATTGGACACCTGCCTTGATGATTGTTATTGACCTTGCCTCACTTGGAGTTTTTCCCCCACCAAGAAAGACAGTTGTTAGGGCTTGTCATCATATTGGGCTTTGGGGCCATCATCACAGAAGAACTCCTTTACTAAAGGCAGTGCATATCAGAGTGTTATTGAGCTTTGCCTGTGAACATTTGAAAGTCAACAATGAGTTTTGAACATCTCTGCTTTCATCTGATGATATTCAATTGCACCTGCTTTGATGCATGAATTCTACTTCTGTCAGGTGAAGAAAGGGATAGGCCTTGAATCGTTACAAGATGGTTTCCACAATTAAACATGGTGGTGGATGCATCATTCTGTGGCAGCCTCAGCCACAGGAAACCTTGTTTGGGTGTACGGCACCATAAAAACTGAAAATTATGATAGAATGTGGAAAGTGACCTTGCAAAAATATGCTCATAGAGGGAGCTAAGATCTTCACTGGGTCTTTCAATAAGATAATAACCCAAAACTGGCATCCAAAATAGTTCAAATGTTCTTCAAGGATACTAAAACCATGGTCATGGAGTGGTTCAGACCTCAATCCTTTAGATAGTATTTGAAGAGTGCTGAAAATGAA
>NC_085861.1:35568999-35571499 GCF_034702125.1 Engraulis encrasicolus
GTGCAAGTATCTGTGTGTGTGTGTGTGTGTGTGTGTGTGTGTGTGTGTGTGTGTGTGTGTGTGTGTGTGTGTGTGTGTGTGTGTGTGTGTGTGTGTGTGTGTGTGTGTGTGTGTGTGTGTGTGTGTGTGTGTGTGCGTGCGTGCGTGCGTCCATGTGTTTGTACGAAAGGGCCCTGATAAAGCTTTATTAAAGCCATGCGTAGCTCTGCATTTCTCCTCCGTGCATTTGGACACTGATAAGGGTTGACAGTGACAGTGACACAGGGAGGGGAAGCCAAGGACACATAGCCAGGGCACTGTTATGCGCTGTCACCAAGGACACAGGGCATGTGCTGTCACCGTCACCATCACCCTGCCTTCCTCCTGCCCTCAACCTCTGCCGCTCCCTCACCCTGTTACTCCCCCATCTACCCTCAAACTCTCCACACTCACCCTGCTTTCCTCCTGCTCTCTAACTTGGTCTTTACCTCTGCAACTCCGTCTAATGCCCCCTCTGCCCTCAACCCATAAGCTCCCTCAGTCTTGAGCTCTCTCTCAACCTGCCCCCATCTTGCTGATAACTTTCTTCATGCCCTAAATCTCAACCTCTACCTCTGTCACTCCCTGTCCCTCTATCCTCACTCCATGCCCTCCCTCACTCCGTGCCCTCCTTCACCCTCACCCTCACCCTGCCTTCCTCCTGCCCTCAATCTCAACCTGTGCCTCAGCCTCTAACTGTCTCTCAACCACTACCCCATCCACTTCCTCATCCTTAATGTCCCTCAACCCTCCCCCAGACCGCCTTGCTCCTGCCGTCTCCGTCCTCATCATCACCGTGCCCTAAGCCAACTCTTGCCCTCACAGGCTCCCCTGTCCACACATCCGCACCCTGCCGTATTACCCCCAACTTTGCCTGGCTCTCCTCTCAACCTGTTTCTATGCCTTGGCTTGGCTCTCCTTCCGCCATCCACCACCTGCCCTCCCCAGCGTCTGTCTTGCCTGCCCTCTCCGTCTGTCTTGCTTCCCTGATAACCTGCCCCTATGTCTCTGCTCGTCTCTCCTTCCCACACCCACCCTGCCCTCTCTAGCTATCCTTGCCCCATCCACCGCCCGCCCCGGCTGTCTTGCTCAGCTTCGTAGGGCTCTTCTGTTCGCCGTCAGCTGTGTCTGTGTCTGGCCTGGCTTCACGACTTTTATGCCCGCCTGCCTGTCTGGAGAGATGGGTCCCAGGTTGTCACGACTACTGGCTCTTGAGTGGCAATGACAGACATAGAGGGAGACCACGCAGATTTGTGCATTTTAACTAAAACGAGGTTTATCTATAGAACATATGAAATATCAGTGATGTGAATTAACCAAAGAGTGTATCAGTAAATGAGTGTTGTGGTACAAGTGTGGTGCTGGAGCATGGCTGCTGATGGCCTTGACCCATCGCAGGGCTCTTAAGTTTTGAAGATTGTTTGGAGTGAGATTTAAAAATGGGGG
This sequence comes from Engraulis encrasicolus, assembly GCF_034702125.1. NCBI lineage: Eukaryota > Metazoa > Chordata > Actinopteri > Clupeiformes > Engraulidae > Engraulis > Engraulis encrasicolus. Next base: position 35,570,464 of record NC_085861.1, read on the forward strand.
GGCAGACATCGACCCGTCACCCATCGACCCATCGACACTAGGTTTCCCTTCAACCCAGCTAGTTAAAAAGTTTAATTAGACCAAATACACGATTTATTCAATATGCTGAGCCCTAACCAGTGCTCGAGTTGTAACATAAAAGCAGCTGGGGATGGTCACTCAGAGATTGATTCTAATTATTGGTGGATCGCGAGAAATTTTTGAAAATGTAGTTGTTAAAAGTGCAATTTTAACACAATATGTGAAGAAGGGATGCCTGTTTTAGAAGGAGGTGATTTTTTACCATTTTCATTCGGGGGGAGACAATGTTCATTGTGGGGGGGATAGCCTAAAATAGGCTACCTGGCCTATCTGTTCTTTATTGTGCATTGACATTAGCAGCTCAAATTAAATTAAAGTCCAATTAATATCAATTAATACCCTCAAATAGGCGTTTCTCAGTGTATGTGATGTATGTCTGCACATGGGCATGTGTCCCTCATCTTGCCTTTACCTGAATCTGTGACTGTGGGTTTGGGTTACTGTGGGGTCAGGCTCCATGTTCTGTTTGTCTGATGCTCCACATGCATGGTACTACAAATGTGCAATAGCCTCATGATGCTAGGCCCACATGTAGGCTATGTCTTGTCCTTATTTAAACCAGTCTTGTTCAGGGATGCAAAATGAACGTCTGTTTCAATAGCAATTGATAGCCTAATAGGGCCTACAATTTTTTTTTTAAAATCATTATTATTAAATTGTATTTCTTTACATTTGTATTTCTAATTCTTTTTAATTTCTTTCATAATATTTCCATCTTAATGGAGGCTACTGTTACAATAACATCACGAACAGAAGGCCTGTCCCATGTCCAAATCATTGCTTCGTTGCCAAGAACAGTTGACAAAATGACAATAATGACGACACGCCTTTGAATGCGCAAAGATGTTCGATTCCGGGTTGTAGCCTACAGAGGAGAAGCGATATAGCCGCAAGTCACCCTGCACTTGTAGCCTTGCTTGAGTGGATTCTCGGACGCACACAGAGCCGTGAAGTT
>NC_085861.1:35573999-35576499 GCF_034702125.1 Engraulis encrasicolus
TGAGTTGAGTTCCCCCTGCCATTGGTTCCCGTGGGGGGCAGGGGTTGCCTTGGTTCCCACGGGGTTGGTTTTTTTTTTTTTTTTTGGGGGGGGGGGGTGCAGGGAGGTGTGTGTGTGCGTGCGTGCGTGCGTGCGTGCGTGCGTGCGTGCATTCTTAGGGAGATGGCCCCTCCAGGCCTCCTGGTGTGAACGTGCAGACGGCACCCAGGTCTTTCATGTCCCAATCCCAATCCCACAGCTCCCCCAAAGCATCTCCTGCAGGGCTACTGGGAGATGGAGGAAAATGACCAAGAGGGGTGGGGTGGGGAGGAGGGGAAGGGACATCATGGAGCAGAGGGGAAAAAGGAAATGACCAGAAAATGAAGAAAGTGACAAAGGAGAGGAGGGGGGAGGATAATGGTGAGGTGGAGATGTGGGGAGGTGGGGAAGGGACATCGTGGAGTAGAGAAAGGCTAAGGAGGAAAATGACCAGGAAGAGGAGGGGTAGGGGATATGGAGAGTAGAGGATGTGGGGATGTGGGGAGGGGGTGGAGGGCAGAAGAGGAAAGGAGGGCTGAGGAGGAGAAGACGCCTCAGGTTGTGGGGTGGATCTCGGCGCTATAGGGAGATACAGTAGGAAGATAGGAAGATAACTGGAAAGAGGAGGAGGAGAGGATATCAGGTGGAGGGATATGGAGAGGTGCAGAAGTGAGGAGGTGGGATACATGGGTGTCATGGGTGAGCGGTTAGGGCGTCAGATTTGCATCCCAGAGGTTGCCGGTTCGACTCCCGACCCGCCAGGTTGGTGGGGGGAGTAATCAACCAGTGCTCTCCCCCATCCTCCTCCTCCATGACCGAGGTACCCTGAGCATGGTACCGTCCCACCGCACTGCTCCCCATGGGGCGCCACTGAGGGCTGCCCCCTTGCACGGGTGAGGCATAAATGCAATTTCGTTGTGTGCAGTGTGCAGTGTTCACTTGTGTGCTGTGGAGTGCTGTGTCACAATGACAATGGGAGTTGGAGTTTCCCAATGGGCTTTCAGTGGCTTTCACTTTCACATCAGAGGAGAGGAGGAAGGCTGTGGAGTTGGAGAGGAGCATGGCTGTGCAGAACTAGGCAGATACAGTATGACCAAACAGATTGGTGAGAGGAGGAGGCTGAGTGTACAGTGAGGTGGGGAGGTAGGATGTGGGATGTGGTAGAGCAGACAAGGGGAGGAAGGCTAAGGAGGTGGAGAGGTGTAAGGTGAGAGGTGTAAGGTGTAAGGTCTTGGAGCTATGGAGAGGGAAATAATGAAGTGATGGGAAGATGAGGAGCGAGGAGGTGAGGTATAGGGAGGAGAGGGGGAGTGGAGTTGAGGAGGTACAGTGGTGTGGCAGGGGAGAATATTTGGACTGGGTGGAAGAGATAGGCTGCAAATCAAACTGCCTCCTCCCATCCTTTTCGGCGGCATCTGGACTCACGGCGCAAGGTTGGCAACATCGAGACAAGAGGACACAAGGAACAGGAAAGGACGGACAAAACTAGTGAGAGGAGAGGAGAGGAGTGGAGAGGAGAGGAGAGGAGAGGAGAGGAGAGGAGAGGAGAGGAGAGGAGAGGAGAGGAGAGGAGAGGAGTGGAGTGGAGAGGAAAGGAGAGGAGAGGAGAGGAGAGGAGGAGGAGAGGAGGAGGAGGTGAGAGGAGAGGAAGAGATGACAGGAAAGGAGGAGAGAGGAGAGGAGAGGAGAGGAGAGGAGAGGAGAGGAGGAGGTGGTGATGGGAGAGGAGTGAAGAGGAGAGGGGAAAGGGCAGAGGAGAGGAGAGGAGAGGAGAGGAGGAGGTGGTGAGGGGAGAGGAGGAGATGGGGAGAGGAGAGGAGAGGAGAGGAGAGGAGAGGGGATGAGGGGAGAGAAGAGGAGAGTATGGGAGAGGAGGAGGTGGTGAGGGGAGAGGAGTGGAGACGAGAGGGCAAAGGGAAGAGGAGAGGTGAGGAGAGGAGGAGGTGGTGAGGGGAGAGGAGGTGAGAGGAGAAGAGAGGAGAGGGGATGAGGAGAGGAGAGGAGAGGGGATGAGGAGAGGAGAGGAGGGCGGGGAGGGGAGGGAAGGGGAGAGGAGGAGATGGTGACAGGAAAGGAGAGGAGAGGAGAGGGGATGAGGAGAGGAGAGGAGAGGAGAGGAGGGCGGGGAGGGGAGAGGAGGAGATGATTAGGGGAAGGGAGGGGGAGATGGTGAAGGGAGGAGAGGAGAGAGGGGGATATGGTGGGAAGTGCAGGGGGGCAGGGAAGTGAGGGATAGACTGGTACGTCAAACAGAACAGAACGAGGGCACAGGAGAATATTACGGTCGGCAGCCAACTAAAATTACATTCTGTTCTTTGTCTCATTTTCTACCTTGCATGATTTCCCCCTTTCTCTCTCTCTCTCTCTCTCTCTCTCTCTCTCTCTCTCTCTCTCTCTCTCTCTCTCTCTCTCTCTCTCTCTCTCTCTCTTAAAATCTGCTACAAATAAAAAAAGAATTTTAATCGTTCACTGTTTAAAAGGT
>NC_085861.1:35586499-35588999 GCF_034702125.1 Engraulis encrasicolus
CACACACACACACACACACACACACACACACACACACACACACACACACACACACACACACACGGCCCCCTCCCTTCCTGAATGAGATGGCAGATCTATTAGTCAAGTCCATTCCACAGCAATCCAGAGAGCAGCATGTCCAGCATTGTAATTCACCACACGTGACCAGGCCAGCATACAAACACACACACACACACACACACACACACACACACACACACACACACACACACACACACACACACCCACACACACACACACACACACACACACACACACACACACACACACACACACACACACACACACACACGCACGCACACATGCACGCACACACACACACTCATATCACACACTGGGCAAGTCCTATTGTCATTGTGACACAGCACGCTAGAGTACACAGTGTACACAACGAAATTGTACTTATTCTTCATCCACACAGATGTAGAAGTGGGAAAAAGGTGATAATTGTTGTGATGATGACAATGATGATGACTAGAGACATCAGAAATGGCAACTTGAAGAAGATGACCACAGAGAGGAAGCCTCCGGGTACCAGGGCACTATTCCACTAACGGTGTTAACCCCAAATCCGACTTCAAGTCGCAAAAGTGTGCTAACTTCAGACAGAGATCCGTTCCATTAGTCTTGCTAACATGAATCTCAGCTGAGATTTTCAGCTGAGAATCTTACCCTCACAATTTTTGCTGCAAAGTAAACCTGCAAGGTCAGAGGCCAAACACCTGATAAATCAGTGTTACAAAGAATTTCAACCTGTAGGAAACACAGCAACAACTGAACAGTTACGCCATATTCCCACAATATCAATAGGTCAGCAGCCTTCCTATTCTGAGGTGGCATTGTCAGAGAAAACCACAATAACTACCAATTTTCTAGTAATAAACACATTTAAAAAATGTTGTCATGGTACAGTAATATCTTCAAAGAGCAAATGTCCACTCCAGTGCGGATTGTGAAAGTGGCCCATTAGACAGATGCGCAGAGTAGCATGCGGGCGCACCAGGTTCTTGATGTTGTTTAAATGAAGTGGTATGCCTTCAAAAAACACATTTGCCTTGCATGCTGGACCATGAGAATGAATGCCATGCCATTTTACCTACTGTTATTCACATTATCATTACATAATATCATTACATAATGACATGTAGGTCTAATGATAATCATTATCTACATAATCACAGGTTATCACCAGCAAGGTGCATCACTTCACCATTATTGGAAGAGCTGTCAGACCGTTATAACATACTTATTATATGGTGTGACGTCATCGGTCGAATGCTCCATTCATTTCAATGGGGCTCCCCAACGTTCGCACGTCTGATATTTGAGATAAGGACGAGTTGGTCTATATCAGACCGCTGTCAATGGCAACAAGACTTTTCACTGCTAAAGCGAATGTTTCATATCACTCCGCAGGGGGTCCGGTCTTTTGTCACTCTAATCAGCTGCTGTGAAAAATTATAATAAACTTAATAATAAACTTAATAATAAAGAAATGTCCCCGCCATGTGTGAATCATGTAAGTATATCCATATAATAAGCGGGCTAACGTTCGGCGAGTCGGTCGCTTTGTGGGATAGCAGCACTTCAGAGAGAACAAGACCCCTCCGCTCCGCGTCTAAAGATTCTCTCTGTCGTGCTGCTAGTCCACGGTAGCGACCTTCTCGCCGAACGTTAACCCTTACGTAACACATAGATCTTATTGTGTCAGCCAGTATCCCATTGTCACCTCTCATGTCACTCTGTGGCTGGCTGAATATTCCAGCAAGCAATTACATACAGTACAACATTTAAATACAGTATAGACAATTCAACAAAACATGTCATCATACTACAGACAACTTCCAAATGTTGCATGCTTTGTCTTCACCTATAAAACAGATTCTTCTCTGATTTTATGCATAGACAATGAATGGCAAATGTCAGGACAAGGCTAGCTTTCTAATTCGAATATAGGATTAAACATCGCCATTGCGCCTCGTGAGTATTGAACGCGTGTCTCTCTGGCAAGGTGCAGTTGTGTTAGTTCTCACCTAAAATCGCTCGGATGTTTACCGTGATGAAAAGGTGATTTGACAATATGTTTCCAACATGATTTTCCACATTTTGTTGATAAAACCTGCACAAGCGCAATGCCAGCCTTGATGAGCAGAGTTGAAGTGAACCCCACTAGGGCACAGCTGACATTCATTAATTCATACAATTCATTGAAACTTGGCTTTTGCACTTACTTAAGCGCCACTAAATTCAGCGTTAATGATGGTATGGTCCCCTGGTTAGGAAAACAACAACAACAACAGCAATAACAACAGCAACAACGACATTATTACCATTTTTAATAACAATAACAATAACAATAATAATAATAATGATAACAACAACAACAATACTACAACTACTACAACTACTACTACTCATAATACAGTTTTTTCTGTCCACTACCACATTTTTGAAACCGGGTGCTTTTGCGGAACTGCTC
>NC_085861.1:35601499-35621499 GCF_034702125.1 Engraulis encrasicolus
ACAGTCTCCCCACTATATTATACAGAACTACCTCATTGTGTCGAAAGAGAAAAAACTTGAATGAAAGACAGAGGAAGAGAGAGTAAAGTACAGTGACAGAGTAGTGACACACACACACACACACACATAAAAATGTTCGTTTGAAAACACTTTTTGAGAGAGCTAAAAAAAAACATTCAATACATACAATAAAGCTTACTGATACAGTGCCCTCCATAATTATTGGCACCCCTGGTTGAGATGTGTTTTTTAGCTTCCAATTATTTTATTTTTTTTCTAAATAATATGGAACCTTAATGGAAAAAAAGAGAAAAATCCAACCTTCAATACAAGTGCATTTATTCAGTGGGGAAAAAATCCCACATAAAGAAATAATTATTTGACATCAAATAATGTGTGTCACAATTATTAGCACCCCTGGTGTTAATACTTTGTACAACCCCCTTTTGCCAACAAAACAGCACCTAATCTTCTCCTATAATGTTTCACAAGATGGGAAAAGACAGAAAGAGGGATCTTCAGCCATTCCTCTTTGCAGAATCTCTCTAAATCATCCAGAGACCTGGGTCCTCTCCTCTGTACTCTCCTCTTCAGCTCACCCCACAGGTTCTCAATGGGGTTGAGGTCAGGGGACTGAGATGGCCATGGGAGGAGCTTGATTTTGTGTCTGGTGAACCATTTCTGTGTAGATTTGGCCATATGTTTAGGGTCATTGTCTTGCTGAAAGACCCAGTGACGACCCAGCTTCAGCTTTCGGGCAGAGGGCAACAGATTTTGATTTAAAATGTCCTGGTATTTCAAAGCATTCATGATGCCATGCACCCTAACAAGGTTCCCAGGGCCTTTGGAAGCGAAACAGCCCCACAGCATCACTGACCCACCCCCATACTTCACAGTGGGTATGAGGTGCTTTTCAGCATGCGCATCTTTCGTGGTACGCCAGACCCACTTAGAGTGTTTGTTGCCAAAAAGCTCTATCTTGGTCTCATCTGACCAAAGCACACGGTCCCAGTTGAAGCCCCAATACCGCTTGGCGAACTCCAGACGCTTGCGTTTATGATTGTGAGTGAGGAAAGGTTTTCTCCGTGCATGCCTCCCAAACAGCTTGTTGGCGTGTAGACAGCGCCTGATGGTTGATTTGGAGACTTTGTGACCCCAGGATGCTACCATTTGTTGTAATTCTGTAACAGTGAGCTTTGGAGATCTTTTGATTTCTCTTACCATCCTCCTCACTGTGCGTGGTGGCAAAATAAACTTGGGTCCTCGTCCAGGCTTGTTTACCACTGTTCCAGTTGTTTTGAACTTCTTAATTATTCCTCTCACAGTGGATATAGGCTAGCCTAGAAATCTAGACGCCCCTAGCGACCGCAAATTGAATTTGCTCCCGGGGGCAGTCTAGCGGACCCCGGTCGTTTTGCGAGGCTGAAAGTTATCCGATGACAGGGCCAATCAAATCGCGAGGGGGGCCGGGCTACCTAGTAAACAGGAAACTTTCTAAGAAGAAGCATGGTGTCCGTCCGTGCTACGTACAGCACGAAAGTGTTTACTTAATTTAAAAAGCCTGGATCATAATACATTTCGTGGCTGACATGGATTGATGTAATAATACACCATGAACTTATGGGGGCACAAATAGATCTCAATTACCATTTGATCATTCGATGTTTTAAACTAGCTCGGTAAGTTGAGCATTTTACAGAACCAGATAGTCACACGTTATTATCAGACCACTACTGTAGGTGTAGAATGAAATTGCTGCCCCAATTTCTAACAAGACACATGCCATTAAAAACGAGACATTTGGGAGCTTTGGAAGTCTTTGAGTAGCTTACTAAATAGATGGGAATGACACCGAGTCTACCAAGCTAGTGGCTAGCTAACCTGTCGTCAACAACACAGACCTAGGTATCCAGGTTAGGGTTAGTCTTAGAAAAAAAAACTAGGGTTAGAAACAAAAAAATAACATCAAAAAGATAACTAGCTCCGTTATATGGCGGTGGGATCGATAGTCTGGCTAGTGGGAGCGAGCTGACCGGGGAGCGTCCTGCGTTGGGAGCGACAATCCGGGAAAGTTATGGGTAGCTGGCTAGCTAACGCCGAACATGTTGACAACAATCATACATATAACCATCTAACAAGCCCCAAATTGCTCGACATTTTGCTGATTGATCAAGGAGGGTCATGTGGTTGAAAACGAGGCATTTTTGAACTGTATAAGTGAAAACACGATTTATTAGGAAACTTGTTTGTGGCTGTGGTCATCACACGAATTCACTGCTACGACGGCTGGAAGTTGCCGCTTCACCTACAAAGAGGCCCTCGCTAGTGGCTAGCTAACCTGTCGTCAATAGCAGAGCTAGGTATCCAGCCTTGTATTATATGCCTGCCCCAAATTCTAATAAGATCCATGTCATTAAAAACGAGACATTTGGGAGCTTTGAAAGTCTGTAAGTCGCTTACTAAATAGATGGGAATGACACCTGGTCTACCGACCTAGCGGCTAGCCATGTATTAGTTATGGGTATACAGCTAGCTAGCTAACACCGAACATGCCATGTTGACAACAATCATAAATATAACCATTTAACAAGCCCCAAATTGCTCGACATTTCGCTGATTGATCAAGGAGGGCCATGTGGTTGAAAACGATGCATTTTTGAACTGTATAAGTGAAAACACGATTTATTAGGAAACTTGTTTGTGGCTGTGGTCATCACACGAATTCACTGCTACGACGGCTCGAAATTGCCGCTTCAACTACAAAGGGGCGTGTCGCGTGTACGAGACAGCTGTGACGTTACACAGAAGTGTGTGGGGATTGGTTGTTTGCCATCCAATTGCGTGACGTTGAGTGCTGAAGCAACCGTTTATCCCGCCCACACTGCTGCCCAGCTCTCCTAGACCCTGGTACAGCTTTTTGCTGTACGGGTCTGGCTGCGCTAGGCTAGATATGGGCAGCTGCAGTTGAGTGGCAATCTTCTTGTAGCCTCTGCCTGACCTGTGAAGGTCGACGCACATCTGCCTCACTTGTATGCTGTGTTCCTTTGTCTTTCCCATGTTTAAGAGTGGATAAGAGAAATGGCCTCGGTGTCACGTCATATTTATACCCCAGGGAAACAGGAAGTGATGAATTACTAATTAAATGTTCCTACATACTCTGGTAAACTTTGTAAACTACTGTAGAAATGGCAGAAATGCTTCAATTATACTTATTCCTGGGAATTGTTAAGGGTGCCAATAATTGTGGAACAGGTGATTTAATGAAAAATAATTATTTTTTAGTCAGGGATTTTTTTATTTTCTTACAATTCATTTGAGTTGAAGGCTTCATTTTCCTACAATTTTCAGTGTGACAGTATTCTTCTGCAATAAACACTGAATTTATTTTAAAGCTTTTAACACATCTCAACCAGGGGTGCCAATAATTATGGAGGGCACTGTATATGAGCCTACAATACCTACTGTAAACAGTTTCCCTGGCAAAATTACGCACACATACGCATGCACACACGCACACACATACGCATGCACACACGCACAAATATTTTTGGCGAGGCAGGTAGTGCCTGTCAGAACATATTGCTGTCTGCTAATTGGGTCACTTTCTAGCCATTCCAAACAACGAGTGAGGTGAAGTTTGCCAGCGTGCCGACGCGCGCGCATACACACACACACACAGACACACACACAGACACACACACACACACACACACACACACACACACACACACACACACACACACACACACACACACACACACACACACACACACACACACACAAGGGGGCCCTGACGCCAACAGCCCAGTGGGTGCGGACCTGGCAGCCAATCAAAGCTTGCACACGCTGCCCGCAGTCAATCTGGCACGCACGCACACACACACACACACACACACACACACACACACTCACACACACACACACACACACACACACACACACACACACACACACACACACACACACACACACACACACACACACACACACACACACAGCCTAGAGTCAATTTGGCACACGCGGGCACAAGAGCCATCTCCAGCGACATGCACAAGCAGGCCTGCCACAGCAGTGTGTGTGTGTGTGTGTGTGTGTGTGTGTGTGTGTGTGTGTGTGTGTGTGTGTGTGTGTGTGTGTGTGTGTGTGTGTGTGTGTTGCATTTTGTGCCAGTGGGAAGCAATGTGTACACGGGCACTGCAGCAGTTTTCAAAGGGGAGTTTAATCCACATGTGTAGTATGAAATTGACTATTTTGTCAGCCCTCTCACTCTCCTCTCACTCCCGGCAGCTCACAGAAATGTGTGTGTGTGTGTATGTGTGTGTGTGTGTGTTTGTGTGCAATCGCCTATTTCGTCAGGCCTTTCACAGCCCCCAGCAGCTTGTTTTTCCTTTCTTTCTGTTTTCTATCTTTCTCCACCTCCTCTTTCACTCCTTCACGTTTTTTTTCTTTTCCTTCTGTTGTATTTTCCTTCTTCCATTCTTTCATTCTCATTTTCTTTCTATTTTCCTTTGCCTCCTCTCTTTCTTTCCGTCATTTCTGTACTTTCGCCTTTCTTCTCTTATTTCTATTTCTCTTTTCAGTTTATTTTCTGGGTTTCCTTCTTTGTGTCTTTCGTCCCGTCTTTCTTCCTACCTCTTCTCTGCTCGCACCCTCTTTCTAACTCTCCCTCTCCCTCTGTTCCTTTATCCCCCTCTTCTTGTCTTCTCTTCTTCTCTTCTCCGCCCTCTGTGTGTTTCTTGCCGCAGGACAGCAACCGAGTGAGTGAGTGAGTGACAGAGCTAGAGAGGATGTGAGGGCGGACAGGGAAGATCTCCAATCTGTGTTTGCCTTCTTGGCTTGACGAGACTTCAGTGTGTGCGTTTGTGTGTGTTTGTGTGTGTGTTTGTGTGTGTGTGTGTGTGTGTGTGTGTGTGTGTGTGTGTGTGTGTGTGTGTGTGTGTGTGTGTGTGTGTGTGTGTGTGTGTGTGTGTGTGTGTGTGTGTGTGTGTGTGTGTTAAAAAACAGAGAGCGAAACGTGAGGGAGGGAGTTTTGATGTGGGAAGGGGTGTCAATTATGAAAACAACCCAAATATTTTAAGTCTCTGTGTGTATAGATGTGTGCGTGCTTGCCTGCATGCGTGCCTGCGTGCTTGAGTACGTCTGTGTGTCTGTTAAAAAGAGGCGTTAAATATGAGCACATCCCAAGCATCAGTTTGAGCCGTGATTGAATGCTATCCCTATCTCTCCACTCCTCTGCCTCTTTGTGTGTGTGTGTGTGTGTGTGTGTGTGTGTGTGTGTGTGTGTGTGTGTGTGTGTGTGTGTGTGTGTGTGTGTGTGTGTGTGTGTGTGTGTGTGTGTGTGTGTGTGAAAGACAGGGAGAAAGGGAGAAAGACAGAGAGAGAGAGTTTGTGTGTGTGTGAGTGTGAGAGAGAGAGAGAGAGAGAGAGAGAGAATGAATGAATGAATGCTTTCGCTATCTCTCCTCTTAATAGGCGACAACACCTTCTTCTACTTATATCTCACTCATCCTTCCTTTTACACATTTACATTCTTCTCCCTTCCTGTCTACTCCGCTTTCACCCTCCTTACCCCACTCCAACTCTCTTCTTTTCCTCCATCACTTTCATCAGCCTTGCCTCTATACTCAATTCAATTCAATTCAATTCAAATATGCTTTATTGGCATGCCTATTGGTACCAGTGCTGCCAAAGCTTACAGATAACATAAAAGTGGTAGCCTAGAAATCTAGACGCCCCTAGTGGCCGCAAAATGAATTTGCTCCCGGGGGCAGTCTAGCCACCCTGAATCTACAACCGATCCAAGCTGTATCGGGGTTCGCGGCCAATCAAATCGTGAGGGGCGGGATCGGGGGCCGGGCTACCTAGTGACGACAGAGTGTGCGACGTTTCGTGTGTAGTCCCAGAGAGAAGTAAACAATGGCTGCCCCTAGCGAATTCACGGCGTCTTTCGATTCAGCTTTGGCAACGACTCTCGAAGATTTGGATATTCATTTCACCTTGCGAGACCAGCAGATAACGGCATTAAAGTTTTTTCTGCAGAAAAGGGACGTTTTTGGACTATTGCCCACCGGATATGGTAAAAGCCTGATTTACCAACTTGCTCCGCTGGTGGGGCGACGCATGGGTCTGCTGCACAAACCACTGGTGGTTATCGTGTCACCCCTTTTAGCACTTATGGACGACCAGGTACAAGAGGCCGAAAAACTGGGTCTTACAGCTGCGCAACTTGGCAAAAGCGACCCGGAGGAGATCCGAAGCGGGCGGTACCAGTTGGTGTTCGGGAGTCCGGAGTCCTGGCTTAACAAGGAATGGCGATGCTTGCTAGCCAGCAAAGTCTACCAAGACAACCTGTTGGGCCTTGTCGTGGATGAAGTTCATCTCACATACAAATGGTAAATATACTTAATGGTACGAATAATATGAACAATGTAAGGGGCAATCGAAGCTACCACAACTAGCTACTCTGATGTTACATGCAACTCTGTGATGTTTCACGATAGTCTAGCCCACTGACTTATATACTCTAACCATCTAAGTTACGGTAGCAGCAAACCATTCGAAATCAAAGCTAACGTCATCGTCCACACAAACAGCTAATTGTTTTGGAATCCTGCATAATGTAATGTGTGAGCTTTTGCGATCGATTTTTGGAACACTAGAGCTCTATGCACATTCCGAAACGATTACTGCTCTTGTGGACGAGGACGCTATCATTCCGGTCTGCTCTTAACATTTAACAGTGGACTGAGAGATTGGGGTGTACATTTTACTTGTAGTCTGCCTGAGTTGATGACGCGCGGGCGGTTGTTTTAAGTGTGCCATAGCTGATGTCACATTGGTTGTGTTTTTATTTTATTTGTTCCAGGGGAAAGGCTGCTAGAGGAGAGAAGGCCTTCAGAGAGAGTTTTGCCAGACTGGCCGAGCTACGGTCCATTGTAAAACCAGGTGAGTAGGCTATGAAATGTTGTGACCCATGACCATTATGATCTCAGTCTGAAGAAAAGTTATTTTACACTGTTCTCACTGCTGTTGATCACAACCCGGCAAACGGAGGTTTCAAAAGTAAAAGTACATTTGTGGTTTAACAAAGACCAGTACACGATATTAGGGCCTGCACATCTGTTACTCCTTTGAAACTAACGAGATAGACTGTACTGATACTGAAACACACTAAAAACCCTGTAAGGACCCACCACTGATCCAACCAGGGTAGTCAGCTGATTGTAAGACAATTACACAGGTCTACTTTTTACTCAGATAAGTTAAGTTACCTATGCTGGAAGGAAACTTACCTTTTTTTTTTTTTTTTTTTTTAAACTTTTGACACCTCTGCTGGCAAGTCAGACCCTCCACAACCCCTTGTGACTTCACCTCACATATTTGGTTGGAATTTTTTAATGGCTTACTTTAATGAAAATGTATTGTACTGTAGATGCTAATGCATTTACCTTTATTCTCCAGGTACACCTATTCTGGCCTTGACAGCAACGGCAGACCTGGACTCGCAAGCTGTTGTCAAAAGGCAGTTACATTTGGAGAATGCCACTGAAGTAATCATAAGCCCAAACAGAAAAAACATAAGGCTTGGACTGTCTACAGTGTCTTCAGATAGCATGGAGTGTCTGAACTGGATTGTGAGGGCGGTTAAAGAGAAGGGTCCAACAATGGCACCAATAATCATCTACTGCCGTACATTGCCTATGTGCGGGAAGGTGTTCTGTCACCTACAGTATGAACTTGGTGAGGACAGCTGGGTGGATCGGGATCCAGAACACACGGCAGAAAACCGACTCATTGGCATGTTTCACAGCCAAACACTTCCCCATCACAAGATCACAGTACTGGAATCATTACGTGGCAATGGTTCATGCAGAGTGGTTGTAGCCTCCACAGCTCTGGGAATGGGACTGAACTTTCCTAACATATCACATGTCGTGATGTATGGCTCACCTGAGGATGTGGAGGCCATTGTACAAGAGGTTGGCAGGGCCGGGCGAGATGGGTCTCCAGCACATGCCATAATTTACAAATTGAAGCAGGAAGCAAGAGTGAATGAGGGCGTTAAGACACTGGTGAAGAAGGGCATCACTAGTTGCCTTAGGAAGGCCTTATTCTCACACTTCGAACATAACACTGAGTGTGTTCTGCCGGGCCATTTGTGCTGCTCATACTGCCACTCTGTTTGCTCTTGCAGCTCTCCCAGTTGTGACGTGGCAATACCCGATTACGAACTGCCTGAACAGTACACTCATGCCGTTGTCAAAAGCAGAGAAGTTACAGAGGATCAAAGACAGACAATTAGAGATACTCTGTACAGGTACAAGCTCAGCTTAGTCCAGAACATGCCTCTGTACACTAACAGCAGCGACTGCACTGGTTTTAGTAACGAGCTGATAGACTGTGTTCTTGAGCGCTGCACAGATATATTTGATCTCCCATTCATAATGGACAACCTACCGGTGTTCAGTAAAAGGCACGGACAGGAAATTCTCAGCATTATTTTTAATGTCTTCGGGGATTTTGAATACACTGAAGTTGATCTGCCTGTGGAGGAAACTATGGTGCCAGACCAAGACTACACAGGTTACTTTGACTCTGACTCTGATGCAAACGCCTTGTCCCAATGGAGCAGTCTAGAATCCGGGGTGTCACAGTTGAGTACAGACTGAAACATTTGTTAGTCATTTCATATGACCACTGTACATAACTCTTACATCTTTGAAAGTACTGCCTGAATATTTATGTCAGATGACTGCCTGTAAATAAAATTGAAGAACGATCTCAATTCTTGTTTAAGTGTTTATTTACATTTACATTTACAGAAAAAGGGTGAATTAGTTGTGTACTTAATAATGTGCATATTATTTACAATGGGACATAAAAAGCAACATATGTCATGAGCACTCTCTCTCCCTGGTAGCAACCTTAATTGCATTCAATTCTCTGCCACTCTGCTCACTCTCTCCCTACTCTGCCTAACGAGCTCCACCTGGCTCCGCCCTGCTCTGCTCTTGTTACCTGGCCAGCTGCACTGCATTTCCCACTCACCATCCTCACCTTGCCTCACTCTGTTCTAATTACTCTGCCAGCTGCACTGCGTTTCCCCACTAACCTCTCCCAGTATATCAAGCCCTGTTTTTCAGCCAAGCCCTGTCAGATCGTCTTCAAACCCGGACCAGTAACCTGCCTGTCTACGCTCTGACTCCTGTCTGATTCCGATCCTCTTGACTGCCTCCCTGTTCTACTGCCCCGACTATCCCGACCTGCCTTCTGGACCTCGACTACTCTCTGATCTTCAGCCCCTCCGGTAACTCGATTCTGCCTTCTGTCTCTCACCACGATTATTGCCTAGCCCTGGTCTGTACTTCTGCCTGCCATTCATATTGCTTTTGTGTGTGTGTTCCCCCAGTTCTCCGACCACCAGATGAGCGAGCCCAGACGATTCACCACCCTCAGCCCGACACGCCGCTCAATCACTGGGGGACACACACACTAGGCACTTTGGACTGGAAACCCCCGGACACTTGGTGAGCCCCAGGTAACCCACAGGACCCTGAACAACCCCAGAGCCCCAAGCACCCCTGGAACCCCTGACACCCCTGGCACTCCTAGCACCCCTGGAACCGGCACCCCCAAGACCTCACGATCATCTCACTCCTCTTCCCCCCCGAAACCTTCAATAAAGAACTCTGAATTTGAACTTGCGCTCTTGGGTCCTCTTCTGTTCGTGACAGAACGATCTGACCATCATGGACCCAGCGCACTCCCTAACCATGATGGGAGAAGAGCCAGAGATGACTGCCCTACAACGACTGGAACGCTCTGAGGGAGACATAAGTCGGATGGCTGTCGACATCGCTTCCCTTCTCCATCTAGGCAACCAACAACAACAGCAATTCAACCAGCAGCAACAACAGATCCAGCAGCAACAGCAACAGCTTCAGCAGCAGCAGCAACAGTTTCAGCTACAACAGCAACAGTTCCAACTGCAGCAACAACAGCTAGCCCAAGCCCTGCAACTACTCTCAAACCCGGCTACTCCACCTGCACCCCCCCCTGGTCCTTCTGTTCCTGTACCACCGACACTCCTTCATCCCTCCGCTGGAGGTCCCAATGCTGCAGGCCCGGCAGTGCTGCCACCAGATCCCCACACTCCTGAACCAAAGATTGGGAACCCGGAACGTTTTGATGGCAACCAGAAGCAAGTAAGACCATTCTTGAGCAGCTGCCGAATCCAGTTTGCACTACAGCCCAGGACTTTCTCAACAGAGGGAGCCAAGGTGGGGTATGTCATCACACATCTCACCGGTCGAGCTCGGTTGTGGGGAACGGCGGAATTCGACCGGCAAACCCCAGCCTGTGCCTCCTTCAGTGCCTTTGAGGAGGAGATGTTAAAGGTCTTTGACCTAGGCTCGCCAACAGCCGAAGCGTCACAAGCTCTGCTCACCATCCGTCAGGGCAATCGGACAGTGGCAGACTTCTCCATTGACTTTCGTACCCTGGCCAGTCAAAGCTCGTTTAACCCAGAGGCACTGGTGCAAGCCTTCCTCCATAGCCTGGCGGACTATATCAAAGACGCGCTTGTTTCCCATGACCCGCCCTCAACGCTTGATGCCGCCATTGACCTTGCCGTCCGCATTGACCGCCGTATACAGACCCGGGGGAGGGAGAAGGGCCGTCTCAGTCAACCTGCCATCCGCACTCAGGTCGATACCGCCTCTGTCCAGCCCCTGCCTGTCAAGTCCCAAAGCCAACTCAATCAGCCTGAGCCCATGGAGATTGGCCGTGCCTCTCTGACTCCTGAGGAGCGTCGGCGCCGTCTAAGCTCCAACCTTTGCCTCTACTGTGGTGGTGAAAATCACCGTGTCGCCACTTGTCCGGGAAAAGCCGCAGCTCACCAGGTGTAGGGGAGATCCGGGTGAGCTCAACAAATCTTCAGTCTCCCTCCATCCGAAAAACCCTGCTTCATCTCCGCCTTCAGCTTTCTGACAAGACTCATACATTGGCCGCCCTTGTGGATTCCGGAGCCGAAGCAAACATCATGGACCCTGAGCTTGCACGGCAACTGGGCGTGAACCATCATCAACTGACACAACCCATTCCTGCACGAGCCCTGGATGGGCATCATCTTGGCACTGTCACTCATATCTCCACCCCTGTGACAATCCTGCTGTCAGGAAACCACCAGGAGTCCATCCAGTTTCACCTCCTACACTCACCTGGCCAACCACTCATTCTTGGATACCCGTGGCTCCGTCAGCACAACCCCCACATCGACTGGGAGACAGGAACAGTCCGTGAGTGGGGAAGGAGTTGTCACCAGACCTGTTTAAGGGGGGCCACCCTGCCCGTTCACCGGGAAAGACCTAGCGCTACCCCCGACATATCCAATGTTCCGGCCTGTTACCACAGCCTGAAAGAGGTGTTCAACAAATCCAAGGCGACATCTCTACCCCCACACAGACCCTATGACTGCGCGATTGATCTCCTGCCTGGCACAGCACCTCCCAAGGGTCGTCTGTATTCACTGTCAGCCCCGGAAAGAAAGGCCATGGAGGACTACATTAATGACTCTCTTGCCGCCGGGATAATTAGACCGTCATCTTCCCCCGCAGGAGCGGGATTCTTCTTTGTCGGCAAGAAGGACGGTTCTCTTCGTCCATGCATAGATTACCGGGGTCTGAACGACATCACGGTTAAGAATCGCTACCCACTGCCCTTACTTTCGTCTGCCTTCGAACTGCTGCAGGGAGCCACTGTATTCACAAAGCTGGACCTTCGCAATGCCTACCATCTGGTGCGGATGAGGGAGGGAGACGAATGGAAGACAGCGTTCAACACACCAACCGGCCACTATGAATATCTCGTCATGCCCTTCGGCCTCACCAATGCCCCAGCAGTTTTTCAAGCCCTAGTGAATGATATCCTCAGGGACATGCTAAATACGTTCGTATTTGTGTACCTTGACGATATTTTAATATTCTCAAAGACTCTGTCAGAACACACGCACCACGTCCAGTTGGTCCTGCGCCGCCTGCTGGAGAACTCTCTTTTCGTGAAGGCAGAGAAGTGCGAGTTCCATGCCAAAACCGTTTCATTCCTGGGGTATGTGGTGACCGAGGGCAGCATTCAGATGGATCTCACGAAGGTGTCAGCTGTCACTTCCTGGCCAGTTCCTGAGTCTCGGAAAAAGTTGCAACAGTTCCTGGGCTTTGCCAACTTTTATAGGAGATTCATCAGAAACTATAGCACAGTGGCTGCACCCCTCACTGCGCTAACCAGCACTAAACAACCGTACCAATGGACATCAGCTGCTGATAAGGCCTTCAATATCCTCAAGACATGTTTCACTTCTGCTCCCATCCTCCAGATGCCAGATGCAGCAAGGCAGTTTGTGGTGGAGGTAGATGCTTCGGACGTGGGAGTGGGTGCAGTGCTTTCTCAAAGAGCAGCTGAGGATGGCAAGATGCACCCCTGTGCCTTCTACTCCCGTCGGCTAACCCCTGCCGAATGCAACTACGACATTGGGAACCGCGAGCTGTTGGCTGTCAAGCTCGCCCTTGAAGAATGGCGGCACTGGTTAGAGGGGTCGAAGGAACCATTCGTAGTGTGGACAGACCACAAAAACCTGGAGTATATCCAAACAGCCAGGAGGCTGAACTCCCGTCAACAGCGGTGGTCTCTGTTCTTTACGCGCTTCAATTTCACGCTCTCCTACCGCCCGGGATCTCGCAACATCAAACCTGATGCTCTTTCCCGGATGTTTCAGAAGGACGAGACCACCGCCATGACAGCCCCCATTCTTCCCAGCCACTTTGTCGTAGCGGCCCTCACCTGGGAGATCGAGAAGCAGGTCATGGAGGCTCTTCGGGACCAGCCAGGCCCAAGCACCAGCGCCCCCAACCGTCTGTTTGTTCCAGCAAATCTCAGGTCACCTGTGATTCAGTGGGGGCACGAATCCCGTCTGGCCTGTCATCCCGGCATCACTCGCACCCTTCATCTGGTCCGCCAGCGGTTCTGGTGGCGGCGGATGAGACGGGATGTCCGAGAATTCATCCGAGCTTGTCCCACTTGTAACCGAAACAAGACCCCCAACCAGCCTCCTGCTGGGTTGCTGCAACCCCTACTCATACCCAAGAGGCCCTGGTCCCACGTTTCACTGGACTTTGTTACGGGCCTTCCGCCCTCTGACGGACACACAGTCATCCTTACCATTGTTGACCGCTTTAGTAAGATGACCCACTTCGTGCCCCTTCCCAAACTACCCTCTGCTAAGGAGACCGCCCAGGTGGTCCTGGAACATGTGTTTCGTATCCATGGCCTACCCCAGGATATAGTGTCAGACCGGGGCCCGCAATTCTCAGCAACCTTTTGGAAGGAGTTCTGTCATCTCCTTGGGGCCACCGCCAGCCTATCGTCTGGATTCCACCCGCAGTCAAACGGCCAGACTGAACGCATGAACCAGGAGCTGGAGAAGGCACTGAGGTGTGTGGCCTCCCAAAATCCCCGGGCCTGGGCTCAACACCTGCTCTGGGTGGAATATGCCCATAATTCACTCACCAGTTCCTCCACCGGGCTCTCCCCCTTTCAGTGTGTCTACGGGTATCAACCTCCACTGTTTGCCAGCCAGGAAGCGGATGCCACCTGTCCGTCTGCTCTTGCGTATGCCCGCCGCTGCCGCCGCACTTGGGCCCAGGCTCGCACTGTGCTCCTGAAGTCTGGAACCAGCTACGCCGTCGGTGCCAACCGACGGAGGACCCCAGCACCTACTTACCGGGTTGGTCAGAAGGTCTGGCTGTCTGCCCGGGATCTGCCGCTGCGGGTTGAATCACGAAAGCTGGCCCCTCGCTTCATTGGTCCTTTTCCTGTGCAGAAAGTCATCAGTCCAACGGCGGTCCGACTTCAGTTGCCCGCTTCCATGCGGGTCCACCCCACCTTCCACGTCTCCAAGGTCAAGCCGGTCCATGAAAGTCCCCTGGTCCCTGCAGCTCCGGCGCCACCTCCTCCGCGCCTCGTCGATGGCGGTCCTGTCTTCACCGTCCGGCGGCTGCTCCGCTCTAGGCGAAGGGGTAGGGGTCTCCAGTACCTCGTTGACTGGGAGGGATATGGTCCAGAGGAGAGGACCTGGATCCCGGCCAGGAGGATAGTGGACCGGACCCTCATCACTGACTTCCACCGACTACATCCTGATCAGCCTGCAATCTGTAGGGGTCGTCCAAGAGGGGTCCCTAGCCGTCCTGCCCGCCCTGCTTCCTGTCCTGTGCCTGACCCTGCTCCTGTCTCAGTGCCTGTCCTGTCTCCCGACCGTGGTCCTCCAGCTCCTTCTGAGGATGAGGATATTCACTCGGACCGCTCGGAGGAGTTCTGACCCGCCGCCTGCTCCCCTCCACCCTCCCGGCGTGATGTTGTTCTTGGGACTTCTGGGGCCGTCCCTTGGAGGGGGGGTCCTGTCATGAGCACTCTCTCTCCCTGGTAGCAACCTTAATTGCATTCAATTCTCTGCCACTCTGCTCACTCTCTCCCTACTCTGCCTAACGAGCTCCACCTGGCTCCGCCCTGCTCTGCTCTTGTTACCTGGCCAGCTGCACTGCATTTCCCACTCACCATCCTCACCTTGCCTCACTCTGTTCTAATTACTCTGCCAGCTGCACTGCGTTTCCCCACTAACCTCTCCCAGTATATCAAGCCCTGTTTTTCAGCCAAGCCCTGTCAGATCGTCTTCAAACCCGGACCAGTAACCTGCCTGTCTACGCTCTGACTCCTGTCTGATTCCGATCCTCTTGACTGCCTCCCTGTTCTACTGCCCCGACTATCCCGACCTGCCTTCTGGACCTCGACTACTCTCTGATCTTCAGCCCCTCCGGTAACTCGATTCTGCCTTCTGTCTCTCACCACGATTATTGCCTAGCCCTGGTCTGTACTTCTGCCTGCCATTCATATTGCTTTTGTGTGTGTGTTCCCCCAGTTCTCCGACCACCAGATGAGCGAGCCCAGACGATTCACCACCCTCAGCCCGACACGCCGCTCGATCACTGGGGGACACACACACTAGGCACTTTGGACTGGAAACCCCCGGACACTTGGTGAGCCCCAGGTAACCCACAGGACCCTGAACAACCCCAGAGCCCCAAGCACCCCTGGAACCCCTGACACCCCTGGCACTCCTAGCACCCCTGGAACCGGCACCCCCAAGACCTCACGATCATCTCACTCCTCTTCCCCCCCGAAACCTTCAATAAAGAACTCTGAATTTGAACTTGCGCTCTTGGGTCCTCTTCTGTCCGTGACAACATACCCAGGATTTAAAAATGGAAATCAGTAGTCAAATAGTATTAAGAAAAGAAATGCAAGATATTCTTGATTGTGAAATGGTAACCGGTAGTCAAATACTGTAGATACAAAGTAAAAACAAAAAAAACATTTCTGACAAGTGACAATGTTACATACAATGTGCTTTAAAGTGACTGGGTTGGAACTGGCTGGTTCAATTGAGTTTAAACATGTTTTACAAGTCGAGATACTCGCAGCAAACACCGAAAAATTGTGCTAAATAAGTGTAATTAAATACGCCTGTTAGAAGAGGCCTATAACAGTCTAGACAATATTTTGACAAACTGAATGCATGGTAAAGTGCAGAAAGGTAAGGGTGCAATTATGAGTCATCAAGTGTTAATGCTTAAATACCTAAGTACTGCATAGATCTGAAGATACCTATAGGGACTTCACAAGACAAGAAACTACCAATGAGTGAGATTTATTTTTTCAGTTTTCTCCACTCTTTCAGTTTGAGCATCATCCACTCCCACATTTCCTTTTTTTTCATTTTGTGCAACAGATTGCTGTCAAACTTCGGGAAAGCCCGAAATTCCCTTCCAGGTATCTTTGACAACAGTTGACCCTCCCTGAAAACATTAATCAGAGTCAATATATCCTGTGTCTGCTGCTCAGCACGATGGATGCCACTTGGCTTTTTCACACCCAGTTCACTATCAACTTTGTCCATTATCTCTTTCAAAACGCCTATGGCCTTGCTGACTCGGCTAGCAGACGCTTCAGACAGGTTTGGACCCTGACCCTTCAAGAAAGACTTCAGGAAGTTGTTGAGGTGTTCTAAATGAAGGTCTAAGGGGATGTTGCCTCCATTCCCTCCCCTAGTGCTCCAAAACCTGTTCCAGGTCACGCTGTGCGACATCCGAGGCGTCAGGCACGCATTCACGTACTGTATGCATAGTGGCTGTGCGCATGGGCTTTGTAGAAGAGCAGAGCTACTTTGTACAGCCTCATCAGTCGTTCTCCGTCACCCTCTTTCACAGCATCCAGCATGTCCCAAAGGAGAAAGCTGAAGCTGAGACGCGCCAAGGTATGTTCCTGCTTGTGGTCTTTGTTGAGTGATGTACCAGGCAATGTTTCGGGGGACACGTGTAAGTTGTGCTTTTTAAGCTCGTGATTGTCTCTGGATTTGGGATAGGTGTATACCTGCTGACAGCCTGGCGCTCGACAAGGGTACTGCGTTGCCTGAGTCGATGTCACATCTGCTTCGCCGAGACCAGTCATGGCCTCAACCGCATCCCCAAGCAGGATGTACTTATCGACCACCTCAGCAGATTTGGCATGCAACCATGTTCGCCTCGTGTCTGTTGATCCTGATGCAATGTCCTCAGGAACAAACGATTCCGGGATTTCTAAGTCACATGGAAGAAAAAACACAAACAAAAGCAAAGGTTTACATTATTCCCTCTACCCAAACAGTTCAGTTTTAAAGCACTGCTGTCCCATTTCAAAACACCCTATTTATGTACCTTCGATATCCTTCAGGCCAAAGTGCTCCATGGCAGCCGTCAGAAGCAGCGCAGTAGTGTCTGTGATGACAAAATGTTTGTATGCGTTGTAGGCAGCCTTGGGACCCTGTTTCGCATTGCTGCACCTGTGATACAAAGAAATGTTACCGTCACTCTTGGTGTTCGAACCAGCCACCACTATACACCAACAGAGAATACTTAAACCTCTGAGTCAAGAGACCAGGCAATCGACCCAGCGGTCAGAAGCGGTCTTTGAATAGGTGTGTGAGGATTTAATCACAAGCACACTCTCATACACTCACATACAAATGTAAAATTGTGTTAGTAATCTCTCACACCACCTTTCATATTTCAAACAACACAAATATCACATTCTGAGAAACTCTGTGAAAATACGAACCACATTCCAGGGATGGGCTTTCATCATGACCCACCCCAGCTTAACGAATAAGAACAACTTCTCAGGAGTGGGCTTTCCATCATGACCCACTCCATTCCATTCCATTAGAAAACTGCAGAAAACACTGTCAGCAAATAATAACATTAATAACAATAACAATAATAAAATTAGCCAGCAACATCAAATTTATTTCTGTTGATTTCAAATGAATTTCAGAATCTAAAAAATAAATAAATAGTAATTCATGTAGTGTCATATATTCATTCATCGTGTCACTACATTACATTTACATTACATTTGGCTGACACTTTTTAAACAAAGCAGCTTTACCTCAACTTTGTCATGTTGGCGCACAGAGTCCCATGGTCCTTTGCAGATTTCTCACTGAAGAACACTTTGTAGTGGATCTGAGTTCACAAAAGGAAAAAAAGACAAAAAAAACTAGTAAAACCAGGGACAGAGTAAAGATTGGTTAAATAAACTTACTCCCACAAAGGGCGTCCAGATTCCAAGGCAAACATTTTGCAACTGTATTACAAATTTAAGGGAATACTGTGTTTTTAATAGCAGTACAACACACTTCAACTATGACCTACTGTCTTAAATTAAATAATGAATGAACTGAATATAACAGTTTCAGCAAACACATGTCACAATGTGATACATTACTCACTTGAAATAGCATCCTAATCGCATGCCAGTCCTCAAACATGAATTCCATGCCATCCAATCGCTCCTCCGTATTCAGACCATTGGCATAGGCCCACTGCAGGTTTCTGCTATTTGCTTCGGAAAGCCTGTCGCCTCCAACCAAAATGGTTGAAATCCCATCAGGCTGTTTTGGTACATACCTACAATTGAGACAGAAGAAATTGTTTGTATATTCTTCTCACAGTTATTACACTGGAAAGAATTTTGTGACCCTCCTTCATGCTTACGTGTTCTGAAAGTGATGAAGTACTTCTGCCAAATCGGCAGATTTGTTTTCATCCTTGAAAAGCAGTCCTAATGGGTACTGTAGAGGTAAACAGAGACACAATTACTTTCACTACACTGACATTGTATGGTGTAGGTGTTTATGTAGTTGTTTATGTATTGTTTTAAGTTCTTACATCAGTGGAATGCTGCGCCATTTCTGCTGAATACTGATGCGGTATGTGTCGCACAACCACATTGGAGAATGGCTTGAATACAGACAGATAGCTAGACAGGATTCGGCTGGTGAAAACAATGAACTCTCTTCGCATCTGCATTTGTTCATTCTGGCTAGGGAGTGACAAATTCAGGTCATAGTCCAGAAGATTTCCAATTGGTTTGTCATTAGCCAGGTGATAAATGGGGACACGGTCCTGGACAGCGATGTGGTGTATCCAATGAATTGACTTGTTACTGTGTAGGGTGGACTGGTGGTGTGTGTGCATGAAAAAATCTAAATTATCAAAGATGATGGAATAAGTGTGTGGTGTAGTCGAGCACTTCTCCACCAACGACTGAGATGTGATCCTCACATCATGTCCAGAACCCTGGTCCACGGCACTTCCTTCAGTCAACTCTGATGAGGTCCTCAACTCTTTATCTGATGTTGCCTGCTCCGTGACGTTTTCAGCCAGCTCAGATGTGATCCCTTCCCCTGATGTGGCCTGGTCTGTGGCACAGCTTTCAGCCAAATCTGTTGTCATACATTTAAGACACATACACATAAGACAACATAACCCCATACATGTCATGTACATGACACTGTGTGTGTGTGTGTGTGTGTGTGTGTGTGTGTGTGTGTGTGTGTGTGTGTGTGTGTGTGTGTGTGTGTGTGTGTGTGTGTGTGTGTGTGTGTGTGTGTGTGTGTATTTTACTTCTCACCTGATATTGTAAGGTCTTCCATACTTCGGAACACATCACCGGGTATCATCTCAGACTCCGTCCAGGCATCTATGGAGGTTTCGTCCTGCTCTTCACTGACAGGCTGACACCCAGCTTCCATTGCCAGGAATTCTTCGTTTTGCCTCTTCAATGACCAAAGACCAGATCCACAATTGTTTGCCAATTCCTTCTGCTTTCCAATAGCATTCTTGTATGTTGTTGAAATGGCAAATTTGCTGAGCCTTTCAAACACTGCTTTCTTTGCACCCCCATATTGCAGAATGCAGTTGATGTAGTAAGCGAACCCAGACAGGCGATTTTCTCTACCTCTTAATGCAATTGCAGCAGCAGCACAGGTGACAAAACGTGAGTGTTTTGTGATGGTTGTGAAGATGGACAAGAGGAGTGGTGAGAGGCGCTGCAGGTCTGACTCCAGGCTGCTAAATGAGAAAGAACTCAAATCTTCTGGTGAAGACCTCCACAACATGCATTTCTTGCTGGGGTCGCAGAGTGCTCTGGATTCACTTTCAATGACTGTAAGGATGCTGGCCTTCACTTCCTGTGAAAGCTCCTCATGCTTCATGATTAGTTTGGCCGCTGCTTTCCATTTTTTGTTCATGATGTGTTTCACCAACAAAGCATTCTCAGATTTGTGCACCTCTTGATCAGAAATGACCTGAAAGAAGTAAAAGAAGTCAGAAATATCAATATGTATTATGTTAATAATCAAACAATGATAAACCAATGATAATCTACTTTAATAGTCTTCAATGTAGGACGACAACATTGAAATTGTTCAAGAGGCATAGGACAACCATTGATGTATAAGGGGGCAACATACAGCATCAGACCCTAGGTTATGTAAACTTTGATCAGGGTCATGTTGGTAGTTTGTGTTGTGATGGAGATAACACAGGGGAGTGCTGATAAATGTCATCAGACAG
>NC_085861.1:35636499-35641499 GCF_034702125.1 Engraulis encrasicolus
AAACTCAATTTTCCTGCATTCCTGACGCTACTTTTTACCATTTTTCCTTGACTCCAACCGCAACGCTGTCCTGGCGAGTGCGGTGGCCACCTGGTCACCCACATTTGGTGTCATGAAGTGGTTTCGACGCTGACAAAAAAAAATTGGAGTCAGAAGGAAAGGGGTAATTGGCTTGCTGAGATGGCTTATCGCAGGCTGAAGAAAGATGACAAAGTGGCAGATCCAGCAGAGGACCAGGAAGAAACACGAGGGGAAGATGGCGGCAACACTCAAGGGTCTGACCTGGCGGCACTGCGTAAGCTCCTGGAGAAGTCACTGGAGGGCCAGGAGAGGGAGGCCATGAAACAAGAACAGCGCTGGAGGGGCATCCAGGTCCAGATGAACCAGCTCCGCGACGACTTCGAGAAAGAGAAGCAGACGACGACCACGGCGATGGCAGCGGCGGTCCAGGCGGCAACAACGGCGGCGACGGCGCTCCAACCAGCGGCGACCGGGGTCCAACCTGCAACGGCGGCGGCGGCGACCGGGGTCCAACCGGCAGCGGCGACGGGGGGCCAACCTGCAACGGCGGCGGCGACTGGGGTCCAACCGACACCTGCAACGGCGGCGGCGGCGACAGGGGGCCAACCTGCAACGGCGGCGGCGGCGACAGGGGGCCAACCTGCAATGGCGGCGGCGACCGGGGGCCAACCTGCAATGGCGGCGGCGACGGGGGGCCAACCGGCAACGGCGGCGGCGACAGGGAGCCAACCTGCAACGGCGGCGACAGGGGGCCAACCTGCAACGACGGCGGAGACAGCGGGTCAAATGCCACCACCACCACCAGCGGCGGCAGTATCAGCAGGTCAACCAGCGCCGGCGGCACCACCATCAGTAGCAGCAACACCACCACTAGCAATGCCCATGGAGTGGTCCAGACGCGCTATCCCGAAACTGGAGGAAGGAGAGGACATCGAGCAGTATCTCATGACATTCGAGAGGCTAGCTACAGCATACTGCTGGCCAAAAGAGAACTGGGCGGTGATCCTCGTTCCCCACCTCACAGGAAAAGCGCGTTCAGCATATGTGGCGATGGATCCAAGCCACACCATGAACTATGACCGTGTCAGAGAAGCCATCCTGCAAAAGTTCGAGATCAATGAGGAGACCTACAGGCGACGATTCCGTGAGCCGGATGTCAAGCCCGGTGAGACACCCAGAGAACTTTACACCCGACTGAAAGACCTCTTTCACAAGTGGATCAGACCGACAATTAAGTCGGTTGAAGAAATCTGTGAGGCACTGATACTGGAGCAGTACCTGAGAACCTTGGCTCCAGACGTCCGAGTATGGGTTAAGGAGCGGCACCCACAGAGTGGTCAGATGGCAGCAGAACTGGTCGAAGACTACGTTGCAGCACGGCAAAGACACACCAGCTTTCGCTTGAACCAAGACAACAGGCCAGCAGCCAGAGGTAGGTCTGATGGTTTTGGTCAGGGTGGTGGTCAACAGCCTAGCAATCGTCCTAGAGATAACACTTTCACCAGTAGGTCTAGCTCTCAACCTAGAGATGGTACTGTCCCCTTTAGGCCCAAACACACTGTAGCGCCCAGAACGTCCTCATCCATTATCTGTCACTATTGCGGTCAAGAAGGCCATATAATGCGTGATTGTCCTAACCGTAAGCCCAAGGGAGCCGGATACAGTTGCCTACCGACACCAGAGGGGGGGGCAGTGGGTTTCCTGGGGAGGTTGCAGACAGTGCAGGTATCTGTTAATGGGAAGCAGGCCATTGCAGTGTTGGACACTGGGAGCAACCAGACACTAGTGCAGCCACACTTGGTAGAGGAGCGAGACCTGTTACCCAGTAAAAAGGTTTCCATTATGTGTGTAAATGGAGATGCACATGATTACCCAGCAGCTGAAGTCTACATTAATGTTGATGGTCAGGTTTATCAGCTAATGGTTGGTGTGGTGGAGAAGTTAAGCCACCCAGTGTTAATCGGCCAGGACATCCTAGTTTTGCCAGAGCTTTTGCAGTCCAGCAAAGTGGTAAACATGGTAGTTACCAGGGCCCAGAGCAGCAAGCCAGCAGACACTGAAGAGCAGGCCAGCACTGATCCATTACATGAGCTACCTTATGCTAACAGTGATGTGGAGTGTGTTAGCAGGGGTAGGGTCAAAAAGTCCAAGAAACAGAGAAGACAAGACAAGCTGGAGGGCACTGTTAAAAGAGCCAGAGAATTGCCTGTAACTCAGCCAGATGGAGACTGGGAGGAGCTTGTAACTGACATAAAGCAAATGCAGCGGGAGGATGGGTCACTGAAGAAGGCGTTTGAGAAGGTCATTGAGGAAGATGGGGTCAGTACAGGGGTCCCACCTACATTAGCAGGGGAGGGCTATGTCCTTAGAGGGGGGATACTCTACTTTCGTCCAGAAGGGGGCAGAGAAGAGCAGCTGGTAGTACCCTCGCAGCTACATAGCAGAGTGATGACTATGGGGCATAGCATTCCCTGGGCGGGTCACTTGGGGCTCCCAAAAACATATGCTCGCATTTCAGCAAGATTTTTCTGGCCAAGCCTGTATAAAGATGTGCACGACTTTTGTAAAGCATGCGAAGAATGTCAGCTTACCAGCAAGTACAGGGCTAGCCCATACCCCCTACAGCCACTTCCGTGCATTGATGTTCCATTCTCGCGCATAGCAATGGATATTGTAGGCCCACTAGAACGAACGCAGACCGGATTCAAGTACATTCTAGTGATATGCGACTACGCTACTAGATATCCTGAGGCGTTTCCACTGCGAAAAATATCTGCCAGACCCATTGCACAGGCGTTACTCCAGTTATTCTCCCGTTGTAGGCATCCCAAAAGAAATAATCACTGACCAGGGTACAGCTTTTCTCTCTAAGAGCTTGAAGCAGGTTTATGGTGTACTAGGTATAAAGGGTATTAAGACCACCCCCTACCATCCTCAGACCGATGGCCTAGTTGAACGTTTTTAACCAAACCCTGAAAAGTATGCTGAGGAAGTTTGTGGCTGAGAATGGAAAGGACTGGGACCGTTGGCTACCCTACCTTCTTTTTGCATACCGGGAGGTACCCCAAGCGTCCACTGGCTTTTCGCCATTTGAACTGCTCTTTGGCTGGCCAGTGAGGGGACCCCTGGACGTGCTTAGGGAGGCCTGGGAGGGTCCGCAGACCCCAGAGACTCAGTCCATCCTTGCACATGTTCTCAAGATGAGGGAGAGAAGATGGAGAAAATGACTGAACTAGTGCGTGCAAACATGGAAAAGGCACAGACCAGACAGAAGACCTGGTATGACCAGAAGGCCAGGCAGAGAACTCTGGTCCCGGGGCAGAAAGTGCTGCTCCTGCTGCCCACATCAGAAAGCAAGTTGCTGGCCAAATGGCAGGGGCCATACAAAGTCATCCGTCAAATGGGCCCAGCAACGTACGAGATTGAGATGCCGGGCAGGAGAAAGCCGAGGCAGACTTTTCATGTGAACCTGCTGAAAGAGTGGCACACTGCGGCTCCAGTGCTCAGGGTGCAGGCGGCGGTGGTGGAGGAAGATCAACCGGAGCAGTTCTTCCCGACCAGCCAACCAGCAACCACCCTGGACTTGTCGCACTTGACCCCGCAGCAACAGGCAGAGCTGGACCAGATCATCCCCCACCGACCTGTTCCAGGAGGCACCAGGTTTCACCACAGTGGTGGAGCACTCAGTCACGCTGACTGACTCGACTCCAGTGCGCCAGCGTATGTATCGAGTGCCTCAACGTCTGCTACCTTCACTCAAGGCAGAGGTGGAGGACATGCTGGCACTGGGAGTCATCGAGAGATCGACAAGTGACTGGTGCAACCCGGTGGTGCTTGTCCCGAAAAAAGATGGGACACTAAGATTCTGTGTTGACTTTCGGCGGGTCAATGCCCAGTCGAAATTTGATGCGTACCCCATGCCTCGCCTGGAAGATTTGATAGAGAGGCTGGGGAAGGCCACTTACATTACCACACTGGACTTATGTAAGGGCTATTGGCAAGTCCCATTGACCGAAGAGACCAAGCCCTACACCGCGTTCCGCACTCCCCAGGGCCTGTATCACTTCAATGTCATGCCATTCGGAATGCAGGGGGCACCGGCCACTTTCCAGCGGCTGATGGACATTGTGCTCGCTGGAACTGAGTCGTATGCAGCTGCTTATTTGGATGACATTGTGATATACAGCGCCACCTGGGGGGAACATGTGGAACAACTACAGGAAGTGCTCAGAAGGATCAAGCAGGCCGGCCTCACCATCCATCCCCAGAAGTGCGCCATTGCCCAGGAGGAGGTGCGCTACCTGGGGCATGTGCTGGGGAGGGGAGTCATACGGCCACAGCAAGACAAAGTGGAGGCGGTGCAGAACTGCCAGAGACCTCAGACCAAGAAAGCAGTCAGGTCATTCCTTGGCCTGGTGGGCTGGTACCGGAAATTCATTCCGGATTTTGCCAGCCGAGCAGCACCTCTCACTGACCTCACCCGAAAGGATGCCAATCCTAAGGTTCAGTGGGGGGAGGAGCAGGAGAGGGCCTTTGCGGACCTGAAAGGGGCTCTTTGCAAGGGGCCTGTGCTTCAGAGTCCTGACTTCACCAAGCCCTTCACGGTGCATACTGACGCCTCGGGTGTTGGTATTGGCGCAGTTCTCCTTCAAGGTGAGGGGGAAGACCAACGACCAGTGGCTTTTATTAGCCGCAAATTGTTTCCCCGTGAAACCAGGTACGCAGCTGTTGAGCTAGAGTGCCTGGCAGTGAAGTTTGCTCTTGACTCCTTTAAGTACTATCTGCTGGGCGGTCACTTCACGCTCGAGACCGACCATCGCGCCTTGCAATGGCTTGGGCGCATGAAAGACACGAATGCCAGGATTACTCGCTGGTTCTTGGCACTGCAGCCATACAGGTTCACAGTCCGGTACCGGGCCGGAAAAGTGAACACAGTGGCTGACTTCTTGTCTCGTCACCCGAGTGACTGAGACTGCAGA